>NW_016810844.1:275474-302103 GCF_001698545.2 Rhinopithecus bieti
GTAACGTGATGCCTCCAGATTTGTTCTTTTTGCTTAGTCTTGCTTCAGCTATGTGGGCTCTTTTTTGGTTCCATATGAATTTTAGAATTATTTTTTCTAGTTCTGTGAAAAATGATTGTGGTATTTTGATGGAAATTGCGTTGAATTTGTAGATTGTTTTTGGCAGTGTGATCATTTTCACAATATTGATTCTACCCATTCATGAGCATGGGATGTCTTTCCATTTGTTTGTGTCATCTGTGATTTCTTTCAGCAGTGTTTTGTAGTTTTCCTTGTAGAGGTCTTTCACCTCTTTGGTTAGGTATATTCCTAAGGTTTTTTTTTTTTTTTTTTTTTTTTTTGGCAGCTATTGTAAAGAAGGTTGAGTTCTTGATTTGATTCTCAGTGTGGTTGCTGTGGATGTATAGGAGAGCTACTGATTTGTGTGCACTAATTTTGTATCTGGAAAATTTGCTGAATTCTTTTATTGGTTCTAAGAGCTTTTTGGAGGAGTCTGTAGGGATTTTTAGGTATACAATCATATCATCAGCAAACAGCAACAGTTTGACTTCCTCTTTACTGATTTGAATTCCCTTTATTTCTTACTGTTGTCTGATTGTTCTCACTAGGACTTCTATTCCTATGTTGAATAGAAATGGCGAGAGTGGGCATCCTTGTCTTGTTCCAGTTCTCAGAGGGAATGCTTTCAACGTTTCCCCATTCAACATTATGTTGGCTGTGCCTTTGTCATAGATGGCTTATATTATATTGAGGTATGTCCCTCATATGCCAATTTTGCTGAGAGTTTTAATCATAAAAGGATGCTGGATTTTTTTGAATGTTTGTGCATCTATTGAGATGATTATATGATTTTTGTTTTTAATTCTGTTTATGTGGTGCATCACATTTATTGACTTGCATATGTTAAACCATCCCTGGATCCCAGGTATGAAACCCACTTGATTGTGGTGGATTATCTTTTTCATATATTGTTGGATTCAGTTGGCTAGTATTTTGTTAAGGATTTTTGCATCTTATGTTCATCAGGGATATTGGTCTGTAGTTTTCTTTTCTGGGTATGTCCTTTCCTGGTTTTGATATTAGGGTGATACTGGCTTCATAGAATGATTTATAGAGGATCCCCTCTTTCTCCATCTTTTGGAATAGTGTCATTAGCATTTGTACCAATACTTCTTTGAATGTCTGGTAGAATTCAGCTGTAAATCTATCTGGTCCTGGCCCTTTTTGTTGGTAATTTTTTTAATACCATTTCAATTTTGCTGCTTGTGATTGGTCTGTTCAGGGTGTCTAATTCTTCCTGATTTAAGCTAGGAGGGTTGTATCTTTCCAGGAATTTATCCATCTCCTCTAGGTTTTCTAGTTTATGCACGTAAAGGTGTTCATAGTAGCCTTGAATGATCTTTTGTATTTCTGTGGTGTCAGCTGTAGGCAATTTTATTTATCTTTCCAAAGAACCAACTTTTTGTTTCATTTGTCTTTTTTTTTTTTTTTTTTTTTTTTTTTTTTTTTTTTTTTTTTTTTTTTTTTTTTTTTTTTTTTTTTTTTGCTGTTGTTTCAATTTCATTTAGTTCTGCTCTGAACTTGGTTATTCCCTTTCTTCTGCTGGGTTTGGGTTTGGTTTGGTTTGGTTTGGTTTGGTTTGGTTTCTCTAATTCCTTGAAGTATGACCTTACATTGTCTGTTTGTGCTCTTTCAGACTTTTTGATGTAGGCATTTAGGGCTATGAACTTCCCTGTTAGCACTGCCCTTTCTGTATCTCAGAGGTTTTGATAGGTTGTGTCACTATTGTCATTCAGTTTGAAGAATTCTTTAATTTCTATCTTGATTTCATTTTTGACCCAGTGATCATTCAGGAGCAGGCTATTTAATCTCCATGTATTTGCATGGTTTTAAAGGTTATTTTTGGAGTTGATTTCCAATTTTATTCAACAGTGGTCTGACAGAGTGCTTGATGTAGTTTCAATTTTCTTAAATTTATTGAGGCTTGTTTTGTGGCCTATCATATGGTCTATCTTGGAGAAAGTTACATGCACTGATGAATAGAATGTGTATTCTGCAGTTGTGGATAGAATGTTCTGTAAATATCTGTTAAGTCCATTTGTTCTAGGGTATAGTTTACATCCATTTTGTTGTTGTTGGCTTTCTGTCTTGGCCTATCTAGTGGTGTCAGTGGAGTACTGACATCCCCCACTATAAATGTGTTGCTATCTATCTCATGTCTTAGGTCTATTAGTAATTGTTTAATACCTTTGGGACATGCAGTGTTAGGTGCATGTATGTTTAGGATTGTGACATTTTCCTGTTGGACAAGGCCTTTTATTACTATATAATATCCCTCTTTGTCATGTTTTAACTGCTGTTGCTTTAAAGTTTGTTTTGTCTGATATAAGAATAGCTACTCCTGCTCACTTTTGTTGTCCATTTGCATGAAATATCTTTTTCTACCCTTTTAACTTAAGTTTATAAGAGTCCTTATGTGTTAGCTGAGTCTCTTGAAGGCAGCAGGTATTTGGTTGATGAATTCTTATCCATTCTGCAATTTTGTATCTTTTAAGTAGAACATTTAGGCAATTTATATTCAATCTTAGTATTGAGAAGTAAAGTACTATTCCATTCTTTGTGCTATTTGTTGCCTGTATACTGTGTTTTATTTTAATTGTATTTTGTTTTATAGGTCCTATGACATTTACACTTTAAAGAGGTTCTGTTCTGATGTGTTTCCAGGATTTGTTTCAAGATTTAGAGCTCCTTTTAGCAGTTCTTATAGTGCTGGCCTGGTAGTGGCAAATTCTCTCAGCATTTGTTTGTCTGAAAAAGGCTGTATCTTTGCTTCATTTGTGAAGCTTAATTTTGCTGGATACTAAATTCTTGGCTGATAATTGTTTTGTTTAAGGAGGCTGAAGATAAGGCCCCAATCCCTTCTAGCTTGTAGAGTTTCTGCTGAGAAATCTGCTGTTAATCTGATAGCTGTTCCTTTATAGGTTACCTAGTGCTTTTGTCTCATAGCTCTTAAGATTTTTTCCTTTGTCTTAACTTTAGATAACCTGATGACAGGTTATGCCTAGGCAATGATCTTTTTGCAATGAATTTCCCAGGTGTTCTTTGAGCTTCTTGTATTTGGATGTCTAGGTCTCTAGCAAGGATGGGGAAGTTTTCCTCAATTATTCCACCAAATATTTTTCGAACTTTTAGATTTCTCTTCCTCAGGAATGCTGATTATTCTTAGGTTTGGTCATTAAATGTAAGCCCAGATTTCTTGGAGGCTTTGTTTATATAATTTTCTTTCTTTGTCTTTGTTGGATTTGGTTAATTTAAAAACCTTGGCTTTGAGCTCTGAAGTTCTTTCTTCTGTTTGTTTGATTCTGTTGGTGAAACTTTGCAGAGCATTTTGCATTTCTATAAGTGTGTCCTTTGATTCCTGAAGTTTTGATTGTTTTTTATTTATACTGTATATTTCATTGTAGATTTCTCCCCTCACTTCTTGTATCATTTTTTGACCTTCTTAAATTGGGCCTTTCCTTTCTTTGGTGCCTCCTTGATTAACTTAATAACTGCCCTTTCAAAGTCTTTTTCAGGTAAATCAGGGATTTCTTCTTGGTTTGTATCCATTGCTGGTGAGCTAGTGTGATTTTTTTGAGGATGTTAATGAACCTTGTTTTGTCGTATTACCAGAGTTGGTTTTCTGCTTCCTTCTCATTTGGGTAGGCTCTGTCTGAAGGAGCGTCTAGTGCCCAATGCTGTTGTTTAGATTCTTTTGTCCCATAGAGTATTCCCTTGATGTAGTACTCTCCCCCTTTTCCTAGGGATGTGGCTTCCTAAGAGCTGAGCTGTAGTGATTGGTTATCTCTCTTCTGGATCTAGCCACCTAGCAAGTCTACCAGGCTCCAGGCTCTACTGGGAGTTGTCTGCACAGAGTCCTGTGATGTGAACTGTCTATAGGTGTCTCAGCCATTGATACCAGCACCTGCTCCAGGGAGGTGTCAAAGGGATGAAATGGGTTCTGTGAGGGTCCTTAGTTTTGGCTGTTTAATTTACCATTTTTGTGCTCATTGGCCTCCTGCCAGGAGGTGGTACTTTTAAAAGAGCATCAGCTGTGATAGTATGGAGAAGATCAAGTGGTAGGCGGGGCCCTAGAACTCCCAAGAGTATATGCACTTTGTCTTCACCTACCTGGGTGGGTAGAGGATGACCATCAGGTTGTGGCAGGGCTAGGTGTGTCTGAGGTCAGACTCTCCTTAGGCGGGTCTTGCTGCAGCTGCTGTGGGGGATGAAGTTGTGGTTCCCAGGTCAATGGAGTTATATTCCCAGAAAGCTTATGACTGCCTCTGCTGTGTCATGCAGGTTGTCAGGAAAGTAGGGGAAAGCTGGCAGTCACAGGCCTTGCCCAGCTCCCACACAACCCAAAAGGCCAATCTTCCTTCCACCCTGCCCCCCACAATAGCACTGAGTCTGTTTCCAGGGAGTGGGTGAGCAGGGTTGAGAACTCGCCCCAGGCTACCCACCTCCCAGCTGCGAAAGCAAAAAGGACTTTCCTGCTTCCCTGCCTGTGGAGTCTGCACACCAGATTCACGCCTTCCCCTGAGTTCTGGCCAGGAGTCTTCTCATTCAGTTGGAATTGTTACAAAGATCAGCTGGAGGTTTCCTTCTCCCTGTGAACTTTCCCCCGTACATCAGGAAGCCTGCCTCAAGGACCCCTGTAAGGCAAGGCAGAAATGGTTTCCTAGGGACCTAGAGAGCTCACAGTTTGAGGATGAGTTTTTAAGGACAACTTGGTGGGTGGCAGGAAGCCAGTGAGCCAGGAGTGCTGATTGGTCAGGTCAGAGATGAAATCCTAGGGAGTCGAAGCTGTCTTGTGCTGGGTCAGTTCCTGGGTGGGTTGGGGTACAAGATCAGATGAGCCAATTTATTGATCTGGTTGGTGCCACCTGATCCATCAAGTGCAGGGTCTGCAAAATATCTCAAGCACTGATTTTAGGAGCAGTTTAGGGAGGGTCAGAATCTTGTAGCCTCCAGGTGCATGACCCCTAAACCATAATTTCTAATCTTGTGGCTAATGTGTTAGTCCTACAAAGGCAGTCTAGTCCCCAGGCAAGAAGGGGATTTGCCATGGGAAAGACCTGTTATTATCTTTGTTCTAAACTATAGACTAAGTTCCTCCCAAAGTTAGTTCAGCCTATGCCCAGGGATAAACAAGGACAGCTTGGAGGTTAGAAGAAAGATGGAGTTGGTTGGGTCAGATCTCTTTCACTGCCTCAGCTACAATTTTGCAATGATGGTTTCAAACGTACTCAATTAACATTAGTCAACTAACTAAAATTATAAAATGAAAGCTACCCTCATTGAAATCAGTTTAAATATGCATTCCTCAAAATTTGTTTATATAGCTGCTTTTTTTCATAATGCTTTCACTTAAAAACTGCTCTTAATATGTAATGCTCATATAAAAAATCTTTTAATGGCTTTCTACTTACTACTCAGTGACTTTGTTTGGATTCTGAGGGCTTCCACAATCTAACTTCAACCTGTCTACCCAATCTTCATGCCCACTACCTTGCTTCTTCCTTTACAATTAAGACAGATTCCTTAGTGACCCCAGGGCACACAGCATACCTATTCTCATTGCTTGACTCAAGTTCTCCACACCAAGTGCTCGCTACCTTCCTCTAAGTTCATCTAAATCTCCCCGATTCTTTAAGGCTCAGTTCAAATTCCACCCTCTCCCTAGCAAGTTTTCCTCTATAGCTCTAGTTTTCATCTGTCTCCTTCTTCTCTGAAATCATTAAACAAGTCATTCAACAAATATTTGGATGTTAAGTGCCCGGCTTTCTGCTAGTATGGGATAAAAATATACTTTCCCTGCTTTTTAGTCACACTGCCTAGATTTGATTTCTTTCTATCCAACGTACCAAACTCTTGACCTTGGATAGTTGCTTCACTTCCTTATACCTCTATTTCCTCATTTTCAAAATGGTATAATAACACCTACCTTACTAGGTGGCTGTTATTATTAAAGAAGATAATTACTTAAAGCTTTAAGGAGAGTGCTTTATTCAGTGATATGATTTGGGTCTGTGTCCTCACCCACATCTCATCTTGATTTGTATTCCCATAATTCCCAAGTGTTGTGGGAGGGACCCAGTGGGAGATAATTTGAATCATGGGGGCAGTTCCTCTCATACCGTTCTCGTGGTAGTGAATCCGTTTCATGAGATCTGATGGTTTTATCATGGGTTTCCACTTTTACATCTTCCTCATTTATTCTCTTGCTGCCACCATGTGAGAAGTGCCTTTCACCTCCCGCCATGATTCTGAGGTCTCCCCAACCATGTGAATATGTAAGCCCAATTAAGCCTCTTTTTCTTCCCAGTCTCGGGTATGTCTTTATCAGCAGTATGAAAACAGACTAATACATTCAGTAAAATGTTTAGTGAATGCTTGTTATTGTTTTGTTATATAAGATAGAACTGCAAGCCGGCAATTGGATGTAAGAGTGTTATGACAGAGTTGAACAGAGTGCTGTGAAACTGCATAGGAGGGGCATCTAATCTAACCTTAGTGATCAGGACAGGCTTCCTGGAGGAAGGAATTTCTAAGCTGAGGCTTGAAGGGTGAGTGAAACACATACTGTCTGTGCCACTCCACTGCATGCTTAATTTTGTATGTAACATTCTTTCATAAATTTCTCAAGAAATGCTTTTTCTGGCATTGCGTCCTTTTTAACCCATTCTTACCCATAACATCATACACACAGTTCTTCCCCAAAGACCCACCCTCCAACCCTCAACCACTATGCTTCAATATGTTTAAATACAAGATGGGTGATTTTACTATGAAATTATGAATTAGAAATATGATTAAAATACAGAAATAAAATGTAACCTATCAAGTCTAATTGCACTTTGAAACACATTTCCATAATACCTAAAACCTAATCTCATCAAATGGCTGAAATTCATATTTTGACTTCATAATTTCATGGTGAAATCACCTATCTAGTACTTGAACATTCCCAAGAATGCTCGATGGGGTTCAGAGGGTGGGTTTTTGGGGAAGGAATAGTGTGTATGATTGTATGGATAAGAAATGGGCCCACAAAGATGCAATGCCATGAAAATTCTCTTCTTGAATCATTTATTCTTTTTTGTTCTTTTTTTCTTTTTTTTTTTTTGAGACAGAGTCTCACTCTGTCACCCAGGTTGTGTTGCCTTGGCACAATCACTGCTCAGTCTCAACCTGCAGCCTTGACCTCCTGGGCTCAAGTGATCCTCTGGCCTGAACTTTCCTAGTAGCTGGGACCACAGGCGTGCACTACCACACCTAGCCAATTTTTAAATTTTTGTAGAGATGGAATATCACTACTGAACTCCTGGACTGAATTGATCTGGAAATGTGAGTCAGTTAAACCTCTTTCCTTTATAAATTACCCAAACTCATATATTTATAGCAGTGTGAAAATGGACTAATACAGATATCAGGAGTGGGCACTGCTGTGAAGATACTTGAAAATATGGAAGCAACTTTGAATCAGGACAACAAGACAAGGTTGGAACAGTTTGGAGGGCTCAGAAGAAGAGAAGACAGAAAGATGTGGGAAAGTTTGGAACTTCCTAGAGACTTGTGGAGTGGTTTTGACCAAAATGCTGATAGTGATATGGACAACGAAGTCCAGGCTGAGGTGATCTCAGATAGAGATGAGGAACTTGTTGGAAACTGGAGTAAAGGTCACTCTTGCTATGCTTTAGCAAAGAGACTGGTGGCATTTTCTCCATACCCTAGAGATTGGTGGAACTTTGAACTTGCGAGAGATGATTTAGGGTATCTTGCAGAAGAAATTTTTAACCACCAAAGCATTCAAGAAGTCACCTGGTTGATTCTGAAAGCAATCAGTTATATATGCTTACTAAGAGGTGATTTGAAATTAGAAAACCCCGTTTTCTGGGGAGAAATTCAAGTCAGCTGCAGAAATTTGCATAACTAATGAGGAGTCAAATGTTAATAGTCAAGACAATTGAGAAAATGTCTCCAGGGAATGTCAGAGACCTTCGTGGTAGCCCCTCCCATCACAGGCCCAGAAGTCTAGGAGGGAAAAATGGTTTTGTGGGCCAGCTGCTCCACTGCTCCATGCCAGAGCAGCGCTGGAACTTGGTGCCCTGCATCCCAACCACTCCAGCTCCAGTCATGGCTAAAATGGGACAAGGCACAGCTCAGGTCATTGCTTCAGAGGGTGCAAGCCCCAAGCCTTGGTGGCTTCTTATGTTGTTGGACCTGTGAGTACACAGAAGACAAAAGAGCTTTGAGAATCTCTGCCTAGATTTCAGAGGATGTATAGAAACACCTGGATGTTCAGGCAGAAGTCTGCAGCAGGCTGCAGCAAGAGCATAACCCTCATGGAGAACCTCTGCTAATACAGTGTGGAAGGGAAATGTGGGGCTGGAGGCCCCATACAGAGTCCCCACTGGGGCACTGCCTAGGAGAGCTGTGAGAAGAGATACACCATCCTTCAGACCTCAGAAATGTAGATCCACCGACAACTTTCACTGTGAACCTGGAAAGGCTGCAGGCACTCAACGCCATCCTGTGAAGAATCTGCCCAAGGTTGTGGGAGCCCACTCCTTGCATCAGCCTGCCCTGGATGTGAGTCATGAAGTCAAAGGAGATCATTTTGGAGCTGTAAGATTTAAAGACTGCCCCACTGGGTTTTGGACTTGCATGGGGCCCATAGCCCCTTTATTTTGGCCAATTTCTCCCATTTGGAATGGGAATATTTACCCAATGTCTATACCCTCATTTTAACTTGCAAGTAACTAACTTGTTTCTGATATTACAGGCTCATAGGCAGAAGGGACTTATCTCAGATGAAACTTTGGACTTGGACTTTTGGGTTAATGCTGGAATGAGTTAAGAGGTTTTGGGGACTGTTGGGAAGTCATGATTGGTTTTGAAATGTGAGAAGGATATGAGATTTGGGTGGAGCCAGGGACAGAATCATATGGGTTGGCTCTGTGTCCCCACTTAAATCCTATCTCGAATTGTAATCCCCACATGTCAAGGGAGGGACCTATAATCCCCACATGCCAAAGGAGGGAAGTGATTGGATCATGGGGGCAGTTTCCCCCATGCTGTTCTCGTGATAGTGAGTTCTCACAAGAACTGATGGTTTTAATAGTGTTTGGCAGTTCCCCCTTTGTTCACTCACTCCCTCCTGCTGCCTTGTGAAGAAGGTGCCTGCTTCCCCTTCACCTTCCACCATGATTGTAAATTTCCTGAGGCCTCCCCAGCCATGTGGAACTGAGTCAAATAAATCTTTTTTCTTTATAAATTACCCAGTCTTGGGTATTTCTTTATAGCAGTGTGAAAATGGATTAATACAGTGACTAAAAGGCAAAACTTTTTTTGAATATTTATCTCATTTTACTGTATATAATTTAAACAGTAAATATTGGAGTATCACCAAAATAGAAAATTCTGGAAATAACAGCTATCTGATAAAATGTATTGCTGCTTAGGAGTTTCTTTCTTTTGGCTGACATCAAGATTCACTGTATTTTCTCCAAGATCCACTAAAGGGAGATGTTTCTCTGAGTTTCAGATAGAATGCAGAATGCAGCAATTACATAAAAATCAATTTACACATTTTAAATAAGTGGCCTCAGTTAGATCCCACAGATCCACATTACTAAAAGGATGCTTACTATAAATTATTTTTAAAAAGTAAATGCTATAATAATCCTACATTTGGAATCAATTGCAATACACAAATGCCATTAGGTTGACTTTTGAACTCCTCTGATTTATGGCAAAGATAAGAATAAATGATGGACTAATTAATTTGTGCACAGTTTTAAAGTCTCTGTATCCTGACAAGTTAACAAATATGATAAATGATAATTACAAACAAACTTATGTGCATTTAGCACTTTAAACTCTGGTCAAATCTGAGGGACTGTCATTGATACTGTGGAATGTTTTCAGCTTCTTAGTCTTCCTTGGGACTGGGCTCCCAAGTCAAGCCCTCTCTGATTGTTCATCTTGCTATAAACACTGGCTCGTGGTTATGTCTCCTAACCTTGACTGTTTGCCATGCTGTGGCCTCGTTTGCCATTCTGATCAGAGACCAATTCCCTATTTCTAGAGTTACATGTATATTCACATGTAATTTTGTTAGTGGATTTGTGTTCGCTGTCATGAATTGTAGAGAAATAAAACTAAGATGTATCATCTGCTTCCTGCTTATACTTTCTGTTAGGTACTTCTTTATTTTCTTTAAACTTCACTCTTTGTGAACAGAAAGTTTACTTGCACAATGAACCCATATGTAAGGAAATAAACATATAGAAACAAATGAGGCAGAGAGGCCACATTAACTTATTCAAAGTTATGCATGTAAAAAGAGTAGGGCCACAATTAATACACAGAACACCATACCCTTTTCCAAAGAGTGTTTCTCAAAGACTACTTGCAACAGAATCTCCTCAGGCACTTGTTTAAAATGTACATTTGTGGTTTCCACCCCTGTCTCATGGAAATCTAGAGATGGGTCCTAGAAACACTGCCCTAGTGTATCCAGGAAGTTCATAGAAATGATAGACTTTTAAATGATCAAGAAACATTGCAATAAAGGATGTGAAATCCAAATCACTTTTCCACTTGAAGCATAGTTTTATGGAAAGTGTCAGGCACCTGACAATAAGGGTTTATAGTGACAAATGTCTTTTCAGGCTGATTATAGTGTTATGCTAAGTTGATACCAATAAATCTTTTCTACAAACCTCAAGTCTTAGTCCAGGCTGGCAGTAAATCATTTTCCCTGGCACCACAGTTTCAAAAGGAAAGCCAGTGAGGACAATATTATGAATGTTGCTTTTTTGGCATCAGTTATCTAAAGACTAGTTGCACTGGAATAAATTTTTGTCTCATGACCTGTTTTAAATTAAGAATAGAAAATATAGTCATTCATCCATGTAGAAATAATAAAGACTGGAAATGGTGAAGTAAACCAGAGACTAAGAGATCCGAAAGGAAGGCAGCTTTCTATGCATTAAATACACAGGCTTCTTTTTTTTAATGAATAAAGTGAAGGTATACCACATTAACATTCAATGAGGCACCAAAAAAATGTTAATTAGCAAACAGGACTTTATTAGCCTGCTAGTTAGCACTAATTTAGGTTAAGAATTTCTAGATGGGGCACAGTGGCTAAGGCCTGTAATTCTAGTACTTTGGGAGGTGGAGGGAGGCAAATTGCTTAAGCCCAGGAATTCAAGACCAGCCTGGGCAATATGGTAAAACCCCATCTCTACAAACAAATACAAAAATTAGCCCGGCATGGTGGCATGCACCAGTGGTCTCAGCTACTCAGAAGGCTGAGGTGGAAGGATTGCTTGAGCCCAGGAGGTCAAAGCTGCAGTGAGCCAAGATCATGCAACTGCACTCCAGCCTGGGCAACAGAGTGAGACATCTGTCAAAAAAAAAAAAAAAAAAAAAAAAAATTTCTAAAGGTATTTGTTTCAAAGAGAGATGATCAGATCCTTTCCTTCACTATTTCACTTTGAATCTGGTTTTAAATAAGGCTGGGGAAAAAAAGCATACTATTTCCAAAATCTCAATGTATGTAAGTTTGTGGACTAAATTCACCATTAAGGAAAGAGTGCTTCTGCAAAG
Organism: Rhinopithecus bieti; assembly: GCF_001698545.2. NCBI lineage: Eukaryota > Metazoa > Chordata > Mammalia > Primates > Cercopithecidae > Rhinopithecus > Rhinopithecus bieti. The sequence continues at coordinate 287,136 of NW_016810844.1, forward strand.
ACACTCAGAAAAAAAAAGAAAGAAAGAAAGAAAGAAAGCAAAAGAAAGAAAGAAAGAAAGAGAAGAAAAAGAAAAAGTAAAGTTTGAAGACAGCTGGTAGCAACGAAAGGAGACAAAGTGCCAAGTAATAAGTGATAGCTGGCATGAAGAACAGTGAGTATCAACAAGAAACGGAGGGAGGAGGGAAGATGGTCCATGGGTTACAGTAAAGAAAGAACATGGTTGAGTTCAGATGTTACTAATTTCAGGAAAAGGTAGAGTCTGGTTTCAGGATTGATTCAGTCCCTCTGAAAAAAACATGAGATGTGCATTATCATATAGATCTTTCATAAGGTTAGGCATAAGAGCCTCAGAGGTAAAGGAGGTTTCTTGATTAATGCTAATTGGCAATTGAAAATGAATGATCTAATTTAAAGATATCTGTAATTCTCTTTTTAGGGATGCATAGGATTAAACTATTAACTACTAGTTAATTTTAAAATTAGTTGGAGCCTGGAAGGTCAAGGCTGCAGTGAGCTATGATTGTGTCACTGCACTCCAGCCTGGGTGACACAGTGATACCCTGTCTTCAAAAACTAAAATTAAATAATAAAGCAGGCCGGGTACTATGGCTCATGCTTGTAATCCCAGCACTTTGAGAGGCCGAGGTGGGCAGATTGCTTGAGCTCACAAGTTCAAGACCAGCCTCGGCAACATGGGCAACATGGTGAAAACCCCTCTCTACAAAAAATGCAAAAATTAATAAGCTTGATGGCGCATACCTATAGTCCCAGCTACTCGGGAGGCTGAGGAAGAATGACTTCAGCTTGGGAGGTAGAGGCTGCAGTGAGCCAAAACCATGCCACTGCACTTCAGCCTGGGCGATAGAGCCAGACCTTGTCACAATAAATAAATAAATAATAAAATTAGTTCACCCTTGAACAACACGGAGGTTACGGGCACTGACCCCCTACACAATAAAAAATAATCCAAGTATAACTTTTGACTTCCCAAAAACTTAACTACTAACAGCCTACTGTTGACCGGAAGCCCATAACATAAACAGTTGATTAACACATATTTTGTATGTTAATATATTATATATTGTATTCATTCTCACAATAAAGCAGGCTAGAGAACAGAAAATGATGTTAAGACCATAAGAAAGAGAAAAATATATTTACTATTTATTAAGTGGAAGTGGATCATTGTATAGGTCTTCATCCTCACTGGGTAGGCTGAAGAGGAGGACGAGGGATTGGTCTTGCTGTCTTGGGGTGGCACAGGCTGAAGAGATCAAGGAGGTGGAAGGGGTGGCAGGCACACTTGGTGCAACTTTTATTGAAAAAAAATCTGCATATATGTGAAGCTGTGCAGTTCAAACTTGTGATTCAAGGGTCCACTGTGTCATCATTTTTTTAAAATTTTTAACAAATAGCCTTTCCAAATGGGTAACAGAATTGTACCCTATCCTGACAAGTTGGGGGTGCATGAGAGGGAGAGGAGGAAGCAGCCCTTCCTGGCTCACCTGGGAAGTCTCTACCTGGGCTTATCCCATCAGCATGGAAAGGGCAGGCGACAGGCCACTGAGGGTAGAACACAATAGTTGACTTTGATTAAAGGCTTTATCTATGAAACAGGTGACAGCAAGGATGGAAACAGTCAAATAACCTGCCTGTTCATGCTAATTCTGCCACCAGAGGCACCAAGAGAGGGCAGGAATTGAAAATGAAAATATAATATAGTCTGTCAGCCCTCACAGCTCCACTGACTCACATGGGTGCCTAAAATAGTGGTACCTGTCCCGGCACTTGTGTATTCTCTCTTTGGAGTAGTTTTCTATATTTCTTTTGATTGGATACTGCCTGTCATAGACTCTCCAGGGAAATATGAAAAAAAGACAACTGCTGTAACCTGTATATAACATATGAAGACTTTCTGTAGCAAAGATTCTATTGGAGAATCAGTTTATAACCCTCACTACTCACACAGAGCAGTGCAATCAGGCTTTCCTTCCCCAGTAAGCACCAATCTGTCCTTTTCAATTTCAGTGCCACTATTGATGCTCCCTTTAATGTGATTTTTCTCTAAAGAAAATGCTAGAAGAGTGGCATATTATGGGATGTTCCACAGGGCCTGATGGTGTAGGGAAAGATGGTGTCTGGTCTTGATGGTAGTAGTCAAAATCAAAACAGGAGTGTGACATCCCAAACAGGAAACTGCTTTTATCTAAGGACCAGCCACTAATGATTAATCCAGATTTGCTCTTGGCACCACAAGATTGCTCTTCTGGTCTTGTTTTGTTCAGGACATCCCTGACAGACTTGGTGTTTTCTGTGGAAAGTCCTGAGAGAGCATTTCTTCAGGGCAAGTGGTAATTAATTAACCTGTTTTGTTTCATTCAGATTGTTCTTCATTCCTAAGGACTAAGGTGCCCACCTTAATATTTTAATATTTAGACTGAGTATCTGTGTTTAAGCACATCTTTTGGCATGCCTGCACTTTCAGCTTTTTAAAAAAAATTTACTAATATATCTGATTTTCAAAAAAGAAGTTATCTAGTATATATAATTGACATATTTTTCAGTTTACTCAGCAATATTTTAAGCGTGTATTTTTGACTGTACATCCTGACGACAATTCAGTATGGCTGCCCTGATGTCAAATCAATTCTTACATTGAAACCAGTCATATTAAGTTATGTTAGATATTGTTTTGTGATTGACATTTAAATATTTGTTTCCATTTTGTATTAAACTAAATAAGAATATGCTCACAAAAAGTAAAAGATAAATACAAATTATAAATGTTTATGAATATATGTATGAAAATCAATGCTACTATTTTCATAAAGAATAAATGAGTACAGGAAATATATCTTAATGGCTTTTAGCATGAGCTTTACAGTCAAACTGATCCCCCCAGCTGTGCTGAGTGTGTGTCCCCTGACCCATTTAAACCCCTGTTTTTTTTAAATCTGGGAAATAATAGTACCATCTCTGAGTGTATGGTGGGGATTAGAGAAAATAACATTTGTAAAGTTGTAAGCATAGTGCTTAACATATAGTGATAATACCTGGGAGTTATTAGACACTATGTTGATACTTATATCTTTGGTGGTGGTTTTCTTTTTCTTTTTTTTTTTTTTCTTTTTTGAGATAGTCTAGCTCTGTCACCCAGGCTGGAGTGCAGTGGTGCAATCTCAGCTCACTGAAACCTCCACCTCCCAGTTTCAAGCGATTTTCCTGCCTCAGCCTCCAAAGTAGCTGGGACTACAGGCGTGTGCCACCACGCCTGGCTAATTTTTATATTTTTTTAGTAGAGATGGAGTTTCACCATGTTGACCAGGCTGGTCTCGAACTCCTGACCTCAAATGATCTGCCCTCTTTAGCCTCCCAAAGTGCTGAGATTACAGGCATGAGCCACCACACCCAGCCTATGTCTTTGTTTTTTAGTATTGGAACTCTTGAAAAACCAAGTTATTAATTAAGTATAAAATCTCTTCCTTAGGCTGGTTAGAGTTGAAAAATATTATATTCTGGAAACCAATAGATCCAATTAAAATAAATTGGAGGAAAGTACTTAAACCATTTATGATAGTAGAATCAAACTTAAAATTCATTATGCCCCAAATCAAACCCCTCTTCTCCACATTCCTACCCCAAATCTGCTCTGCTCACCATCTTCCTCATTTCATTCAACAGTAAATTCATCATTCCAGGTGCTCAAACTCAGAACATCAGAGTTATCCTTGACTCCTCTTTGTCCCTTCACATGCCTCATCCAATCCATCTACAAATCCTGATAGTTCTTCCTTCAGGATATTGGACTACTTATTTCCACATCCTCCACTATTTCACCCTGGTCTAATCTTAAACATTTTTTTAATCAAACTTCACTTTGATTTGCATTCCTTTAAATATAAATAAGTATAAATATATTCATTACTATTTTTTCCAGTTTGCATTTTATATTTTGGACATGACCTTCCAAAACTTCTCTACAGGTATTTTTTTTAATAAAATAAATCTCAAAATAAGGAATGCAAATTATTTTACTGCTCTTCATACAGTAATGCAGTTAAAACATATCATAAAACCTTTACTCAAATAAATCATGGTATAAAAATGTAGTAATTCCAAACCTTTAAATTGTCATTTAATTATCAGTGTTTAATTATCAGTACAAGTTGTATTGCATTAAACTAGCAAGTCTTGTGTCATTAACTGTGGGAGGACTCTGTACTTTGTTAACATCATTTCTATATCTTTTTTGTTTCACTGTTTGCTTTTATTCTATTGGGGAATTATTAGAGCCACGAAAATGAAGCGTCAAAGAGTAGAAAGAAGACGTGTTACTTGGCTTTTTGCACTGATCCTCACTAACCTATGTTTTCATGAGCACCAGATTCCCCAAGTTTTAAAAGTGGAACAGCAAGTGTTTGATCATGAAGGAAGTTTGGATTTAATTTTCACTTTGAGACACATGGATATTATTCCCTGGAAAAACGCTGGCATTTTGAAGATGTTCAAGTGCTCTTTCTCCAGAAGCTACCAATGACTTTAACTGTATGTGAGGCTCCGGTGGCTCTGAGTACTGTCAAAGCAGAGATGTTAGAAACCATCTGCCTCCTTCATTCATCCTGTAAGATCAGACAAAGGTATTGCTGGACTTTCCTGCCACCCAGTCCTTGAAGCAGCAACTAGCACACAGAATTTGACCTTATAGAACAGTGATTCAAATTATATGGAGAAAAAAAAAAAAAAAAGGCAGCAATAAGAAAGGTAACTGGTCGTGCACTTTCCATGCACCCAGGACTATTTCAACCATATTTCATGTATTATTTCATTTCACTCCTAAAATATAAACACACAGACAGTTGTGAGCCTTCTCCAGATGAATAGCTGCAAGTAGAATTATGAACACCCTAAATCTTCAGAGTAGCTCAAAACTACCTTGCAGACAAATATAGAAAAAACTTAAGGTAGAAGCTTTATAATTACAGTCAATTATGTATAGAAAATCCTTCATTGATAAGTCGTAGCAGCCCATTGAATAAACATTGGGTCCAAGATACTCCGTGGGTATAACCCAGAAGTGGTTAATCTTGTCCTCACCATTGCTAAAATTGTTTCTTAACCTTATCCTTATTTGTCACATCAGAAACTTGAGATGTACTAGATTTTTAAAAAGAATTCCTGCATTATTTAACATTTGTCCCTTTTCCATTTTTTATGTATATATTTTATTTTCTTAGCCAAGAAAATTTTTTCTGGGTAACTTTTCTCTACTATTATGACTAACATTTTAATATTTTTCCCCCTAGAGTTGGAACAATGACCACAGTACCACAAATATTTCTTACATTCATTCCAGGGAAGGAAAAAGTTTAAACTCAAGTAGCTGCTGTTTATCACTAGCTCAGGTGGTGGAAGGAAAATATCACCCCTTACTAAGTGTGTCTTCTTCACCTTTCCGTCTTTCCTTTGCACGTTTTCTTAGTTCAGTCTTTGAAGTGGTATCTACTAACAGAGAGTTCAGATGACGGTCATTGTATGGTCCTTCTTCCTAAGACCCAAGTTAGCTAAACCACAAACTTGAAGTGAAATAAGTAATCTGAAATGTAAACATGATCTTCTGTGCTTATTTGAGGATTCTAGTAGCCTTTTATCACCTTCTTTTGGCTCTCACACCCTGTTGTCTTTCAAAGGAAAGTGAAAGATGTTACCCCCTCCAAGTGGTTTATGCACTTCAGAAAATACTACCTCATGTCTATGAACGGCAAGTGTGGCTCAGGCCTAAACTAATTAGCATTAGTCTGATTTGTAATTGTTTCAGAGAACAGCATGACTTAATTTAGTGCAATAAGAGTGAAGCCTGAGATTGTAAATCAAAGGTTGAGGGAGTGAGCCAAATGTAGTATGTTAATGAGAAGCAAGTAGCCTTGAGATCTGTTGGCAACAATTTTGGAACAACCGGGGAGAATCTTCTGAGAATTGGGCTGAGCTTTGGGGGGTTGCTTCTTACACAGCATAATCACAGTGCAAACCTAATTAATACACCAAAGATAGTAACAGATCAAGTTACAGATATCTGAGGTCGAGTCTCCTGACCTACCCTTATGTTAGAATATTATCAGCAAAAAGTAAGATAAGATGTACCAAAGCAGGGTAATGACATCCTTAGTGCTAGGAGAAACAAATTCTCTTTCTGCTAGGTTGCTAAGCTTGGAAAAATTGAACCTGGGAACAGTGACTATCTTCCTAGCCATAGTAAAAAGCCTGTTTGCAGAATGAAGCTGAACAGAGACAGACCATGGATGAGAGACAGGTAGAGTCAGTGAGAGAGACAGAGAGAGCGAGAGAGAGAGCAAAAAGCAATAAGGCATCAGGTGCAGTGGCTTGTGTCTGTAATCCCAGTGACTGGGAACCTGAGGCAGGAGGATCACTTGAGCCCAGGAGTTTGAGGCTGCAGTGAGCAATAATGATGCCACTGCACTCCAACCTGGGTGACAAGGGTAATACTCAGTGTGTAAAATAATTAAATTAAAACAATAATTTGTTTTAAAAAAGCAAAACTGAAAGAGCGTGAATATAAGAGAAAGCAGGACGGAATGAGCAAGTAAAAAGTAAAAGAAAAAGAAATGGGCCAGGCACCCAATCACCATGTGATTACATGGATCACACCTGTAATCCTAACACTTTGGGAGGCTGAAGCTGGTGAACAACCTGAGGTCAGGTGTTCGAGACCAGCCTGGCCAACATGGCAAAACCTTGTCTCTACTAAATACAAAAATTAGCTGGGCTTGGTGGTGAGTGCCTATAATCCCAGCTACTCTGGAGGATGAGGCAGGAGAATCGCTTGAACCTGGGGGGCGGAGGTTGCACTGAGCCGAGATCATGCCACTTCACTCTAGCGTGGGCAAAAGAGCGAAACTCCATCTCGAAAAGTAAAATGAATTAGAAAATTGCTTTTACATAGATAAAATTTAACTTTTGCAGATGCACATTTTAGGTAACACTGACTCTTTGGCAACCATTTTCAAACATGAAATAATGACAGAAATTATATACTTATTTTTTCAGCAATTAATCAGTACCAGATACTGTTAGATGCTCTCATTAAAAATCTGTAAGTCGACCTTAGGATTGTTAAGATGAAAATAATTAACATGTAAAAAATACAATGTACTATGTAAGAGCTGTTATATATAGAGAGAGAATATGTGCTTTGGGAATACAAGAGAGAGAAATTAACTCTGCAAGGAAATGGGAATAAGGAAGCATATGGAAAAGAGTTTTCTTTAGATGTAGCAAGAAAACAAAGGAACCTAGAAGTTGCCTGGCAAATAAATTATGAACGAGGACAAGTGAAAGGTTTACATTGGTATCAGAGGCTTTAAATTTATATAAATTGGATTAATGTGCTAGCCCTGATTACCAACGTCCTGTGTGCTTAAACAGGAAAATTAAAACCTGCATTCAAATGTCTGCTACTAATATAACTCATGATTTTCTTCAGTCTTTTCATTTTAGTTAAAGATTTAAATTATGCAAAACATAATTTTGTATTGTGGAATGGTCAGACTACGGATTTTCTTAAAATCAAAAGATCTGGTTTAAATCTTGCTTCCACCATTTTACTAGCTTTATGGTCTTGAAAATATATTGTTTGAGTTGTCTCAGTTTCCTTATTTTTTTTTTAATTTTATTTTCATAGAGATGGGGTCTCACTGTATTGTCCAGGCTGGTCTCCAACTCCTGAGCTTAAGTGATCCTCTCACTTCAGCCTCCCAAAGTGCTGGGATTAAAGACATGAGCTACCATGCCTAGCCTGTTTTCTCATTTGTAAGATAAAAGAAATATGCTTACTTCCTACAGTTATGATGTATACATTGACTAGCACAGTGTCCATGGCCTGGTTAAACAACCAATAAATGGTAGTTGTTAATATGAAGGTAGAGAAGAAGAGGTTTTTATTTGTTTATCGGTTTATTTCTGTAGCAAGAGCAATGGGATTCTGAATGAATAGAAGGTGCCAAAGGCACACTTTGCCTTTTCTATGCTTTTGCTTAGGACAAGATGCAGATTTCAACAACACTGTGGCATGCAATGGTGGAGATGAGGTGCAAATGTATCCCCATGTGTCCAGTGTTTCTGGAGAAATAAAGATCACATGTAGCATATTAATGTTGCATCAACATTTGATCTCTTCAGATGATTCCTTCTGGATTTTTGTTTTTACCGGCTATAACTTCTCTTCTTATGACTAGTCCTTAGAGAGCTAGGCAAGGGAACTGCACAGACACTTTAGGCAAATGAGAAGTTTATCTTAAAGGTGAATATTTACAAATTCTGTATCCTGGACTACTTAGCAAAGCCATATTTACCAGATCATGTTTTGAGAGCAGTTTATGCCTGACACTTAAAAGGATTTTTTTTAATCCTTTAAAAATACACATACAATGAGTACAAACTGAGCCAGAGTGCTATTTTTTGTGTGTTTTATCAGCATGTTAACATTCCTTAGCTGCTTGTTTCAAGGGGACAATAGGGCCTTAACCATGTCGATATGTGCTGGACTCTTCCATAGGGCAGTACACTGTGCTGCCTACATTGTGGACAAAATAGGGACGTTCTTAAAGTTTCTTCACTTTGCTTAGACCAAACATAAGGCCGCACCCTTAAAATGGGTTAGAGTAAAATTGCATTTCAATTTCTATTTTTTCCAAAATCTAGTTTATGTAGTTAATTGGTGAAAAGTACTGTATTTTCTGATATGATATATTAGTTATAAACCTTAAGGACATTTTTCTGCTGCTAATGTAATTACGTTACATTAACAGCATTCAACTCTATTTTCAACACTGAAGATTTCACCCACAAAGCATGCTGAAGAAAAGTGCCAGGCCATGAGGCAGTTTAATGAAACTACTTCTGTTTTTCACCCTGACTCTATAAAAGTGTAAATGCCCATGCTCTCTGGGTATGGCATTCCAACTCTGAAAGGCACTTTTCTTTTCTTTTCAGTTTTCAGTGTATAGTAGTATACTACCATGAGACTATTTATGAAACTTCTGACTTAGCAGTTTTAAAACCAACATTTATCTTTCAAATATGAAATACTCAAATATTGCTTTGTGTACTTAACAGGGTTGGGCTCTGCACTGCAACCGTACCAAAATGTTTTTGGTTCTTTCATGATTCCTGTTGACCTCAGGCTTCACTCATGCTGAGCTGCTGGGAACCCTCTTCCTGCCCATGGCTTCTCAACTCCTATTCACTATCCAAGGTTCAGTTCAGTTACTTCTTCCTCCAGGAAGCCCTCCCTGATGCCTCAATTCTGAATTAGATGGCATAGATTCCTGTACATGCCTCACATTGCATTGTAGTTGCCTCTCTACTTAGCTGAATTCTCCACTGGACTGAGTTTTCTGAGATCAGAGACACTGTTACACTTACAGAGTGTATTTAGAGCTGGAAGGGACACAGTTGCTTTTCAATAAGTATTTGTTATGGTGTGTTTTATTTTTGTTAATAGGTATTCATCTTTTTGCCCAAAGTTCAGTATATGTTCCCCTCACCCATTAACTTTGGGTGTGGCCCTATGGTTTGGTTTAATCAATGGAAAGTGAACAGATCAGACCTGCAACATGCCTGGGCAGAAGATTGAGATGCACTTGCATGATCTGACATTCCTCCTGTTCTTCCTGCTTCCCACAGTCAGAAAAACATGTTTCCGTTAGTGGTTACTCCTCAGACTCAGTTCAGACAGTGAAGACACATAATGCAAGCTGAGCCAAAAAGAGCCCAAGAGTCCAGTAACATGAACAACAAATTATTTGGTGCTGTAAGTTGCTGACATTTGGAGATTGTTTGTTGCTACAACATAAATTGACTAATAAATAAATTAGTACATAGAAATAAGGTACTACTGTAACAACAACAACTCAAAAAAATCAACAAAACTAAAATCTATAATATTTGCACCATGGCTGTTATAGAAGCCCAGATGTTTCATGAGGCCAGAAAAATGACAACCTATACCTGTACTATGCAATGGTGAAAATTTTAGTGAAACTGTCACCTGAGATAACTTGAAAGGCGAAGAAATTTCAAGACAGAATGTTGGTAGTCCAAAATTGCTTTTTACGCTCTATAAGAAAGAGGAACTCAGAAAAAGAATTGGTCTGTTTGCAAATGAGAATGGAAGGGAAAAGGAGAATCTAAAATCCAGAGACAGAATTGAAAGATGCAAGTGTTTCTCATCTCTAGTCAGAGAACTATTTTCAAATTATGACACAATTTCAGTGTAAGGACCAAGACAAGGCATGGCTAGTTGTTTTCTAGTTATGTGTACATTGTCTTACACGAAAAAATTTTAATGATTTTTACTGAATTTGAAGCACATCAGAAATTTAGCAACTTGAACAAATTCTGAATATGAAAGTACCAGAGTAATATGTGAACAATTTTAGGGATAATTTCAAATAGCATTTAAAGGAAATATTGGGAGAAGTAGAAACTTTTGTTATCTATTAGCTTTTAGATTCCCATTTTAAGGATCAGAAAATGAGAGCATAGAATTCAAAGAGGTGACGGAAAAAATAAATACATGAAATGTTCAAAAGAAAATGAGCAATTATGTAAAGTTCATTATAAAGTGCCTATGAAAACATTTTTAGCATCCCTCACAATATAAAATTAACCTTTTCATCTTATTAAGGAAAGTATACCCAATTAATAATAATAACATCAATAATAATAAAGACCCAATCTTGGGGACAAGCAACAACTAAAGACAGTGATCACCACATCATTTGTTAAGACCTCTGATTCTTTTAAAGTGGTCCCCTGTAAATCATTTTACTTGCACAGTATGGCTCAGGGTAAAGAGAATATAGATTTGGCCCAATGGAAGCCGATAGAGTCGAAATTCCTGTAATTTAACCTAGAGGAATGTCTTCTAATCATGGATCTGGCTATTGGCAGGAGGTGTTAACAAGAAGCAAAGATATTAAAGAAACCAACGATGTTTTTCAAAGATTTGCAGTACCCAAAGTGCTACCAGTTTGAATGAAACAGCTTATGATTGAGCAGTAAAACTACCCTCAAGCCCTCGACTTTCTATGAGCAGCCTGAATAGCTACTCATCTTCTAAGAAGTGCATTTTCTCCTGAAGAGGATATTGGAAAGGAAGGCTCTCCCAGAAGGTGATGCCAAGAGCCACGAAAAATCATGGACTCAGAAGCTACCTCCAGAAAACAAAACTGAGGATTGATGAAGCAGTTTCCTACTCCCAGGTTAGTGGCCCTACTAAAAATTGCTCAATGGGACTCCAGAATTGCTGTGGACCCAGTGATTGCTGGGTTCTCCCATCCTTCCTGTGTCTAAATGGGACTTTCTTATGGATTTCCTCATTTTATGTTGCATATATGTAGTGCAAATAATAAGTCTTTTAGTTTCTATGACTTTGGAATAGGAATTTTCACCATTGCTTAGCTACATTTGGGCATGAGGTATTATCAAGATCCTGGATTTCAAGTTAGATCCTGTGACTGGATGTGACTTTGGATCTTTGGGATAAAGTGATTACGTTTTGTTTACAGGAAGGAATTGAACATTTGTTAAGAAGAAGAAGGCTGTGGTAGATTTCACTACTTCACAAATACTTGTTCCCTCTGTACCTCTGCCATCCTTCATTGTGAGCAAAATCTGTTTTCATGGCCCACTGACTTTGGCCTAGGTCATATTACTTTCTTTGGCCACTAGAATATCTGAGTAGAAATTTTAAATGTGCTTCGATATTTCACTCAGCATAGTACTAACTCTCTTGATTTTGCCCTGCAGAATAAGAACAGCTTGTCCAAGACAGTGGCTTACTCCTTCAGCCTGGGCTATGGAGTAAAAAGATACTTGTCATGAAGCCAAGGTCTCATTCAACCAAGCTCAGCTAGACTGGGCAGAGCTACCACTCTCTCAAACTTGAGCAAGTAATATGTTTGTTGTTATAAGTCACAGAGATATTAGGGTTGTTTATTACTACAGAAAAAGCTGGCTAACCCAAGTTCTAAATGAATTTGTTTTGGAAAATAAAAAAGGAAGAATTATAATGTTTATAAAAATGCCTGGTTTATGTAAGAAACCAATTAAGGGTCTAAAGGTACATAACTAAATAAATTCTTAATCAGAATTACTTGTAGGTAGAATTTATGGAGCTACTAGTTCAGCTGCTTGGTTATTTGGCTACTTAGGCAGCAGTTTCAACCTAAAACCAAAAGGAGTGACCCTAGACTTAGTGGGATACAGAAGATTTTGATAGGCTGTTCAGGTACTTTTCCTTTCTCTAAGGAAAATAAAACAAAAAATAAAAAGCCAAACTAATTAGGAAGTATCTATGGACTCCAAATCTAGAAGAAATACCAGTATATATTAGAAGATGGATAATTGATTCCAAAGATGTTGATACTTAAGGAAGAGCCTCGTAGATTTAAAAAAGAATTGCCAAAGTTGAATGGTTGAGATTGACTGCTTAATGTATACAACTTAAGTCTTAAGAAATTGCACTTGGCATGGAACTCAATTATATATTGTTTGTTCTTTGACCTTTCTTCATCCTGTAGTAAAGATTACTTTTTAGGTGGAAAAATGACAAAGGAGTTATACTTAGAAATATATTTTGAATGGTGTCCATGCATCACTGAGAGAAGAACTGAACTGATGGATGTTGTGGCAAAACCCCAGGGGATTATGAGTTCCAGAGTTAATTAGAAACTCCACATGCAGAAGGAAGTGTCTAAATAGTCTTACATAGGAAGGTCTGTCATCTGACGACAGGGCTGACTAACCTCATCATTCATCTTTCTAAATGTTTTTGCAATTGTGAGTGCTAGCATCATCAGTTATTTTAAAATTCTAGAAAGACATGGTTATAAGTACTGGTCCCATCTCATGAATTGCTAGTTTTGTGAACTTACAAATAATTCATCATATTCATAAAAATAATAGAAATGAAAAGAGATTAACATATATATGTCCACAACTGTCCTTGTTAAATTAATGTATTGAAATGTCAGTGAATCCACTTACTGAATAAGTATGTATTGATTACTAACTGTATGCCAATCTGTTTACTACTGAAGAGTATTTTAAAAAGGACCATCTACTCCAGGAGCTCGTAATGTAAAAAGTCTGTCAAGATTCATGCTTTTGAAATAATTAACTAATACACTTATGGTAGTAAATAATTATTGTGTTAAAAAGAATGGTTCTGGAAATAAAGTCTTTGGACACTTGGAGACGGATAAATAAAAGGAGAGCTAGATAGAAATCTTTACAATCTCATAGGGGAGTTTGACTTAAGAGGAATTTGATCTTACAGATGAGTGAGATCTAAGACCCAGAACAAAGGTATAGACATAGGTAAGCAGTACAAGAGAGTAACAACATTAGTATCTTAAGGGGACTAAATTGCTGAGAGGCTTAGTGCTAAAGGATATATAAGTTATGTGACATATTTATACCTGAAAACTTATGCATGCTTCAGAGACGGTGATGTTACAGAGACTATGGCTAGCACAAGGAGGATGAGGACAAGCCTGTCTGTTGGGGTCACAGGGCCTCTAGCATCTTTGGTATCTTTTACTAGCTCAGTGGATATCACAGTCAGCAAAAAAGAAGCATTGCTGGGACACTAAGGACTTGCCTTGATTTGAGGAGTTTGAGTAAGTTCTGGTTGACAAGTACCAAATTATGAGATCCCACTGTATGAATGAAAATAATAAAATAAGTTTCATGAACATACACTGTCCATGTCTTCACTGACATGGAATACATTCTTTATTTGCTTCAATGGGTAATACGTTTGTAGGTACTAGTAGCCTTTGGTTCTCGAGAGAGCACAGCCAAGAGATTCTTTAGGCCAACAGCTTTCCACATTTTTTTTACTGTGATCCACAGTAAGAAATACACTTTAAGTCACAATCCAATAACACATTCATAACTATGTCTATATTAATATATACTAAGCATTTAAAATTATTATAAAACCATACTCACTTTATATTAATATTTATCTGACTAGGAATTAGGCTGTGTTTACTGTTTATTGTAGTTATGGAGTCAGAGGCTGACATTTCCTTTAGTGTCTTTGCTTTTGCCTCCGCTGTTGTCTATGAGTTTTCATAGAGAATCCTTCAGTAGGGCCCGAGGCTTACAGTTCTTTGAGCTGTAATCCCCAAGGAGGGAAAGCATTTGGGTCCTATGATTAAGTCTGTCTTATAGTGAGTTTGAGTTGGGTGTTTCCTTCCCCCATGCAGGTTATGGTTTAGAAAAACCCCAGCCAGTTAGGATCTGGTAAACAGTTTCCCTTGAGGGTAGGTTTTCTTAAGAGGAACAGAGGACTCTGGATGTATTTTTAAAGCAATTACTGTTCCTTCTTCCTGCATGAGGGGATTTTTCTTCCATCTTTACAATGAGAACATGGTAGGGCTCCTGGAGGTAAAACTCACAAATGTGTGGAAGTCCACTTAACATTGGATGCTTGAAATTTTTAACTCGGAACTGGGTGGAGCTCACAGCAGCTCAAGGAAACCTGCCTGTCTCTGTAGACTCCACCTCTGGGGACAGGGCACAGTTAACAACAACAACAAAAGCAGCAGGAACCTCTGCAGACGCAAACAACTCTGTCTGACAGCTTTGAAGAGAGCAGTGGATCTCCCAACACGGAGGTTGAGATCTGAGAACGGACAGACTGCCTGCTCAAGTGGGTCCCTGACCCTGAGTAGCCTAACTGGGAGACATCCCCCACTAGGGGCAGTCTGACACCCCACACCTCACAGGGTGGAGTACACCCGCGAGAGGAAGCTTCCAAAGTAAGAATCAGACAGGTGTTCAGCAATATTCTATCTTCTGCAACCTCTGCTGCTGATACCCAGGCAAACAGGGTCTGGAGTGGACCTCAAGCAATCTCCAACAGACCTACAGCTGAA
>NW_016810844.1:306136-320457 GCF_001698545.2 Rhinopithecus bieti
ATGCACATGTACCTTAGAACTTAAAGTATAATAAAAAAAAAAAAAAAAAAAAAATTTTAACTCAAACTAGTCTATACTGACCAGCCAGCAAATCATCAATTGCAGTTTAAAATATACCTACCAATAATGGCTCCAGCTTCCAGCTTCTCCTGTTGAGTTTCTGCTCCTATAAACTGTGATTCTCTATCCACCTGTCTGTCCCTTTAGTTTTAGGGGGAAGCAATTTATCTTTTCGCATCAATTCTCTGATGAATCTAAGAAGAGTTGATTTTCAGTTTGTTCAGTTCCTTTTTCTTATTGTTATATGAGAGCGAAAGCTTTCAAGCTCTTTTAATACTTACTTTATTATGTGCAATGCATGCTATTATTTTCTATTCTATATTATTGTATTGCATTTTATTTTAAAAGTTTCTGCTTATGGCCCATGAAACTATTATGGTTAAATAAGTGCTAAAAGGAAACACAATTGAATTTTTCTATAGCCTGTAAGTGGGGAAAACTATGACTCTAGAAGCAATTAAAATAATAAATTTGATTAGATAATAATTTTAAATGTGACAATTAAAACATGTAAAAATAAAGGCAGATGACTAGCTGGGATAAAAATTTGCAACATACATCACAGATAAAGGGTTAATATCTCAGATAGATATATAAACTTTTAAAACTAAGAAAAGACAAAAATGAGCTAGAAATATGAACAGAGCTTATAGGGAAAATAAATATATATGGCTCTTAAATGTAAGAAAATATTTTACCCCAAGTCATACCAATAGAAGTGCAATTTAAAATTTCACTGAGTTATTATTTATTTCTTATCAGATTGGAGAAAATCCAAAAGTCTGATAACATACTCTGTTGACAAAGCTGTGATGAAACAGGCACCCTAATATGCTGTTTATGGAAATACAAAATGTTACTACTCCTGTTGAGTACAAATACATAGCAAAATTATGCATAATTAGCAATCCCATTTCAAGGAATCTACCACAAAGATACACTGGCAAAAATTCACAAAGTTAGGTTCCCAAGGAATTCACTGAAGTACTATCTGTAAGAGCAAAGACTAGAAATAACCCAAATGTTTATCAACAGGGATGGGTTAAATGACACCATCCTACATCAACACAATGGAGTACTCTGCAGCTATAAAAAGGAATGAGTAATACCTCTGGATATTATGATCTCTAGGATGTAATCAAGTTTTAAAAGGAATGTTTATGATACGCTGACATTTATGAAAGTGAGGAAGAAACAACAAATTCCAGTGAGAATGTAGAGCAACAGGAATTCTCATTCATTGCTGCTGAGAATATGAAATGGTATAGCCACTTTGGAAAACAGTTTAGCAGTTTCTTACAAAACTGAATAAAATCTTACCATACTCTTCAGCAATCACTCCTTAGAGTTTATCCAAATGAATTGGAAAGTCCTGTCCATACAAAAACCTTCACACAAATGTTTATAACAGCTTTATTAATAATTGCCAAAACTTGGAAGCAATCAAGATGTCCTTCAGTGGTGAATGGTTAAATAAACATTGGTACATTCAGACAACAGAATAATATTGAGCATTAAAAAGCAATGCACTATCAAGCCATGAAAAGACATGGAAGAAACTTAAGTGCAATTTACGAAGTGAAAGAAGCTAATCTGAAAAGGCTACATACTGTATGATTTCAACTATATAAAACTCTGGAAAAAGCAACACTGTAAAGAGAATAAACGGATCAGTGGTTACCAGGAGTTGGCAGATGCAGAGGGATAAATAGGTAGAGCACAGATAATTTTTAGGGCAGTGAAACTAGTCTGTATGACATTCCTGTCCTGAGTAAAATGATGAGTGCAGGTCATTCTACGTCAAAAACCCATAGAATGTACCAAGAGCGCACCCTAATGTAAACTATGGACTTTGGGTGAAAATGGGTCAAAGTAGTTTTATTGATTAAAACAAATGTAACATTCTGGTGCAGGATTTTGATAGTGAGGGAGGCTATGCGAATGTGGGACAGGGAGGATATGGGAAATCACTGTGTCTACTGCTCATTTTTACTATAAACCTAAAACTTCTCTAAAAAAGAACAGTCTTTCTAAAAAATAAAGTCTATTTTTTAAAAAACAGAAAACGAAAGAAGGGAATCATAAACCATACAAGTGGTTACCAACAACAGCAAAAGAGAATAGAGTGGAGAGGATGGAAATAGAATATGAATTTCTTTGAAAATTCCTTACTATATACAGTTGATTTTGGAAGTATGTAAATATTTTATGTAATTATAAGACAAAAATAAAGTTGAGAGGGAAAATCAAGTTTTAAAAATAAAAAATAAAGTTGAAGAAATGAGTGGGGTAGGTGCTGTGGTTCACGCCTATAATCCCAGCACTTCGGGAGGACGGCGGGGAGGATCACTTGAGCCCAGGAGTTCCAGACCAGCCTGAGTAACATGATAAGACCCCATCTCTACAAAAAATTAGAGAAATTAGCTAGGCATGGTGATGCATGCCTGTGGTCCCAGCTACTTGGGAGGCTGAGGCAGGAGGATCCCTTGAGCCCAGGAGGTCAAGGTTGCAGTGAACCATGGTTGTGCCACTGCATCCCAGCCTGGGTGACACAGTGAGATCCTGTCTCAAAAAAAAAAAAAAGTCAAGAAACAAATGAGTGTAACATACCTAGTTTACTAACATAAACATACACGGAGGAACTATGTCAAGTGATTTAAAATACAGTAATTTGACTTTATATCTTTCAAATTATATGACCTAAGAACAAGGACAAAGGATCTGCAATGAAAGGTCTGACATATTTTATTAATCATATTATGTGTAGCTAAATTTATATTATTATTTTGTAGTGTACAAAAGCAAATGAGTAATTATGTTGGCATAAGAGATTTTTTGCATAGAAAAAGATACACATTAAGTTATAGGAGGTTAAGGAAAATCTCACTAGTCCAAAATTTGAATTAAAAACATCAATATGAACTCATCTATTTTTTAAAATATATTTAACTTTTTTCTAGTTTTCTAATTGTGTCTACTACAAAATTTCAGAAGCAACAAACCTAGTGTCAATAAACATCCTTAAAACACAGAACATGGTGTCTTAGCACCATTTTCCAAAAAAAAAAAAAAAAAACTAGCACTCTTTGGATAGATGGGTAATTCCAGATCTGAAACAGGAAATGCATTGATGAGTCTGCAACATCTTGTCAAGCAGAAAGCAATGAAGTTATCAAAGACTACTAGGGACTCTCTAGAGAGAGAGAGAGAAGAAGAAGAAATGTTCAATAAAAAGAACTTAAAAAGAAACCTGTATTTTAAAAGAGAATAAAAGACACATCAACTAGTTGTAATATGTAGACTTCATTTGAATCCGTATTCTTCTTTCTTTCTTTATTTACAGAGAAAGGGTCTTGTTCCATCACCCAAGCTGGAGTGCAGTAGTATAATCACAGCTCACTGTAGCTCTAATCACCGCATGGGTTCACCTTGCCCACTACCCAGACAGAGCCAATTTCTCAAGACAGGGAAATTGCAACACAGAAAGAGTAATTCATGCATTGCCGGCTATGTGGGAGATCAGTTTTATTATTACTCAAATCAGTCTCCCCGAGCATTTGGGGAGCAGAGTTTTTAAGGACAACTTGGTGGGTGGGGGAGAAGCCAGTGAGCCTGGAGTGCTGATTGGCAGAGATGAAATCATAGTGAGTCAAAACTGTCTTCTTGTGCTGAGTCAGTTCCTGGGTAGGGGGCCATAAGATCAGATGAGCAAGTTTATTGATCGGGGTGGTGCCAGCTGATCCATCAAGTACAGGATCTGCAAAAGATCTCAAGCACTGATCTTAGGAGCAGTTTAAGGAGGGTCAGGATCTTGTAGCTTCCAGCTACATGACTCCCAATCCATAATTTCTAATCTTGTGGCTAATGTTAGTCCTACAAAGGCAATCTAATCCCCAGGCAAGTAGGAGGTCTGCTTTGTGAAAGGAATGGCTTTGTTTTAAACTATAAACTAAATTTTTCCCAAAGGTAGTTTGGCCTACTAACTAGGAATGAACAAGGACAGCTTGGAGGTTAGAAGCAAGATGGAGTCAATTAAGTTAGATCTCTTTCACTGTCTCAGTCATAATTTTGCAAAGGTGGTTTTATAGCCTTTAATTTCTGGGTTCATGCAATCCTCCTGCCTCACCTTGGCCTTTCAAAGTGCTGTGATTATAAGCATGAACCATCATGCCCAGCCTGGACCTAATTTTAAAAAACAATTTTTAAAAATTACATTTATGAGACAATTGAAAATATTTGTAAGAATATTTCTGATATTTAAAAATTATTTGCTGAGATAATGATATTGAGATAATATTTGAAGAAAAATATGCATAGATACATACATTCATATATAAACACACACACACTGAAATATTTGCAGATAAAATTATATGAGACTCAGAATTAACTTCTAAATATTTTAGGGGAGGGGTAGAAAAGAATGTGGGTATTTAAATGAAACAAAATTGGCTATGAGTTGCTAACTGCTGGATTGTTGAAACTGGGTAATATATACTGTCTCATTTGTACCAAAGAGATTTTAATTTATGGAGGTGACTAAGTACTGGCACAAAAAGGCTAAAGCCATGGAAAGATTTTTATTACTTAATTTTCTGAAAGGAGGGGGCATGTCATGCCACACAGGGCCATAGGGGAAGCACCAGTGTGGTCAGGAGGCAGAAGACAAGAGCAAGAGAAAAATCTAGCCCAGAGCCTTTATTTGGGGTTTCCATGGAAAAGGCAAAGTATGGCAGAGTAAACAGCTTAAGACTGGCCAGTTTGAATAATTCTGGTGGGCTCCGAGCTATAGAGATGGTCTCTAGTTGACTGGTACCTGGCCTTGGGATGATTTTGAGCAGGGGAAATATTGGCTTAATGAATGAGAAATAAAGAGATGTTTGGTTTGCATATAAGAGTCATGCTCCCAAGTAAGTTGTTTATGACCTTTAAGTATTAAAAGGTCTTGGCTGGGAATGGTGGCTCATGCCTGTAATCCCAGGACTTTGGGAGGCCGAGGCAGGCGGATCACCTGAGGTCGGGAGTTTGTGACCAGCCTGACCAACATGGAGAAACCCCGTCTCTACTAAAAATACAAAATTAGCAGGGTGTGGTGGTGCATGCCTGTAATCCCAGCTACTTGGGAGGCTGAGGCAGGAGAATTGCTTGAACTCAGGTGGCGGAGGTTGCAGTGAGCCGAGATCATGCCATTGCACTCCAGCCTGGGCAACAAGAGTGAAACTCCATCTCGAAAAAAAGAAAAAAATAAAGAATTAATAGGTCTTGGGAAAGGCAGTCTCTCCCCAGGTATGTAAGGCCCCCAAATGCCCGAGCATCGAGAACACAGAAAAGAAAATACAGATACGAAAGTTGGTCCGTGCTGGGCACAGTGGCTCATGCCTGTAATCCCAGCAGTTTGGGAGGCTGAAGCAGGTGGATCACTTGAAGTCAGGAGTTTGAGATCAGCCTGACCAATACGATGAAACCCTGTCTCTAATAAAAATACAAAAATTAGCTGGGTGTGGTGGTACATGCCTGTAGTCTCAGCTATTTGGGAGGCTGAGGCAGGAGAATTGCTTGAACCTGGGAGGTGGAGGTTGCAGTGAGCCAAGATCACACCAGTGCACTCCAGCCTGGGCAACAGAGCAAGACTCCATCTCAAAATAAAAAAAAAATTTAAAAAAAGTTTGCCCTGTGATAAATGTATGCTAAATAGATAAAGAACCTAAGAAAACACAGACCACATACATGATGTACATTATACTGTTTTCTCTAGTATTATATATTTTGAGATTTTTCAAGATAAAAAGTTTTTAGTAAACTAGGAAGAGCATTAGATAGCATGAGTGGACTGTGTTTCCAAAGAGCGTTACAATAGCACCCATTATATTGGGAAGAACTCTCAAACTGCATCTTTCCTCTACTCTCACACCAACCACAACAATCAATACAGAAGACTGCCATGATCAAATATGTGTGTGGGTTTCTCCTCCCAACACCAAGCAGCCTCACAGGCCAGGGTCTCAGTTCACAAGACTGCACCTGCTCCCTTCAGACACCAATCTCAAGTCTGAGCTGCTGGAACTTCTGACCTGTTGTGGGAAGTCAGGGACCCCAAACGGAGGGACTGCTGAAGCTGTGACAGAAGAACATAAATTGTGAAGATTTCATTGACATTTATCACTTCTCCAATCAATACTCTTATAATTTCCTATGCCTGTCTTTACTTTAATCTCTTAATCTCGTCATCTTCATAAACTGAGGATGTATGTCGCCTCAGGACCCTATGATGATTGCATTAACTGCACAAATTGTTCGTAAAGCATGTGTGTTTGAACAATATGAAATCTGGGCACCTTGAAAAAAGAACAGGATAACACTGATGTTCAGGGAACAAGGGAGATAACCATTAGGTCTGACTGCCTGGGAGCCAGGCAGGACAGACCCATATTTCTCTTATTGCCAAAAACGGGTAAGAGAAATATCGCTGAATTCTTTTAAGAAATATTAATAAGTAACAGCCCTGGGAAAAGAATGAATTCCCGGGGAGGCCTCTAAAATGGCCGCTCTGGGAGTGCCTGCCTTATGCAGTTGTAGACAGGGATGAAACACGCCCTAGTCTCCTTCAGCACCCCCAGGCTTATTAGGATTAGGAAATTCCTGCCTAGTAAATTTTAGTCAGACCAGTTGTCTGCTCTCAAACCCTTCTTCCTGATGTTTATCAGTAACAATGCCTGCAGAGCAGGACTGGGAACCTCATTAGTAATACTAGTTTCGGCCTGGCCTTGTGACCTTGCCCTGCCCATTTGCACTGTGATATTTTGTCACCCTTGAAGCGTGCGATCTCTGTGACCCACACCCTATTCGTACACTTCCTCCCCTTTGAAAATTGCTAATAAAAACGTGCTGGTTTTACAGCTCAGGGGAATTACAGAACCTGCTGACATGTGATGTCTCCCCCAGACACCCAGCTTTAAAATTTCTCTCTTTTGTACTCTTTCCCTTTATTTCTCAGAGCAACTGACACATAGGGAAAATAGAAAAGAACCTATGTTGAAATATCGGGGGCTGGTTCCCCCAATAGACCCACTGGCTTCAAGTTGGGGTTCCCATGACCCCCTCTTTGGGTTCGATTAATATGCTGGGATGGCTCACAGAACTCAGGGAAACACATACTTACATTTGCTGGTTTATTATAAAGGATACTAGAAGGGATACAGATGAAGAGATGTGTAGGGTGAGGAATGGGGAAGGGGCATAGAGCTCCATGCCCTCCCTGGGCCCACTACTTTCCAGGAACCCCCACATGATCAGCTATCTTGAAGCTCTCTGAACCCAGTTTTCTTGGGTTTCTATGGAACTTCATAACATCAGCATTCCTTCCCCCAGGGTATAGGGCAGGACCCTCTGAGGAGGGCCTTAAAACTCACAATCAGAAAGGCAGGGCAAGAATAGAGTCCTGCCTTGGGGCAGGTG
This sequence comes from Rhinopithecus bieti, assembly GCF_001698545.2. Lineage (NCBI taxonomy): Eukaryota > Metazoa > Chordata > Mammalia > Primates > Cercopithecidae > Rhinopithecus > Rhinopithecus bieti. The sequence goes on from NW_016810844.1 coordinate 313,652, forward strand.
AATGGCAGGCAGGAGAAGGTCATAGGCCTGTCCCTGAAGTCTAACACACCAAACATTATTAAAAAATGACTGTAACAAGGGCTATAGGGGTTAGGAGCCAGGAGCTATAGATGAAAACCTGTATATACATATAGGTTTATATATATATACACACATATATGTTTCTTGTGTAATACCCTACAAGCACAGGCAAGCAAAGCAAAAATGGACAAATGGAATCCATAAAGTTAGAAGACTTCTGCACAGCCTTCTAATTTATATATGTAAATGGGTATATATATCATAACACATAACCATTTGACATGCTCTTTTGGAATATGACTGCTATGGTTTGAATGTCCTCACCAAAACTGATGTTAAAATTTAATTGCCACAGTAATGGTATTGGGAGTGGGAGTTTTAAGAGGTGATTAATCATGAGGGCTTTGCCTAGTTCCTCTGCCAGTGAATTTGCACTAGTCTTAGTACCTATTTTGATCAATGGCAAATGTTATGCTTTGTGACTTCTGAAGCTGGGCCTTAAAAGTTATACATCTTCTATTTTTACTGCTTATAATGCACCTTCAGTGAATTCAGTCACTATGCTTTGAGGAAGCCCAGACAGCCACATGGAGAGAATTCTGTGGGGAAAAATCAAGGTCTCTGATGACAGCTGCAGCTGAGTGCTAAGTCCCCAGTCAGGAATCAGCAAATCTCGCACCATATGTTTGAGACTATGTTAGACCTCCAGCCATTTCAGCACCCTCATGACACAAAGATACCTCATGAAGAAGAAAAGCTACCTAGCCAACCCCTGACTTCCTGATCCACAGAACCATGGACAAATGAACTATATTTTGTTTTAAGCAATTAAGTTTGAGGTAATTTGTTACCTAGCAATAAATACTTGAATGAAAAATCTAAGACTACCTTGCAAATAAAATTATTTCCCTATGAAAAGAAAATAAAGAACTCTAATACATGTGTAATCTTTAAGCAAATTAATGAAAATAAAGAATTTCATTTAAACACACATAAAAGATTTACTTCATGATCCATGAAATTTAAGCATTCAATTTAATTCTTCTGCATATGAAGATCCAGTTTTCCCAATATTACTTATTGAAGATACTGTTCTTTTCCCATTCTGTGTTCTTGACATCTTTATCAAAAATAAATTGACTGTAAATGCATGGGTTTATTTCTGGACTTTCTATGCTGTTTTATTGGTCTATGTATGTGTTTTTATGTCATTACCATACTGTTTAGATGATAATAGCTTTGTAATATACTTTGAAATCAGGTAGTGTGATGCCTTGAGCTTTGTTCTTTTTGCTCAACTGCTTTGGGTATTTAGGGTCTTTTTTGGGTCCATATGAATTTTAGGATTGTTTTTTCTGTTTCTGTAAAAAATGATGTTGGAATTTTGATAGGGTGGCATTGAATCTGTAGATCACATTAGGTAGTATGGACATCTTAATTCTTCCAGTTCATGAACACCAGATATCTTTTATTTGTGTCATCTTCTATTTTATAGTTTTAGTATGCAGATGTTTTACCTCTTTGGTTAAATTTACCCCTAAGATTTTGATTTAAAAAGAAAATTTATGGGTACATAGTAGATGTATATATTTATGGGCTACTTAAGATATTTTGGCATGGCATACAATGTGTAATAATCACATCAGAGTAAATGGAGTATACACCACCTGAAGGATTTGTCATTTCTTTGTGTTACAAATATCCAATTATACTATTTTAGTTATTGTTAGATTTATAATAAATTATTGTTGACTAAAGTCACCATGTTATGCTGTCAAAGACTAGATCTTATTCATTCTAACTATATTTTATACTCACTAACCAGCCCCACTCCCTAACACCCACAATGCTTCTTAGCATGTGACAACCATCATTCTATTCTTTCTCTCCATGAGTTCAATTGTTTTGATTTTTAGCTCCAGCAAATGAGTGAGAACATACAAAGTGTGTCTTTCTGTGCCTCACTTATTTCACTTAACATAATGTCCTTAAGTTCCGTCCATGTTGTTCCAAATGATAGGATCTCACTCTTTTTATGGCTGAATAATACTCCATTGTATATGTATACCACTTTTTCTTTATCCTTTCATGTGTTCATGGACACTTACGTAGATTCCACATCTTGGCTATTGTGAATAGTGCTGCAATAAACATGGGTGTGCAGATATCTCTTTGCTATATTGATTTCCTTTCTTTTGGTTATACACCTAGCAGTGTGATTGCTGGATCATACAATAGATCTATTTTTAGTTTTTTGAGGACCCTCCAAGCTATTCTCTATAGTGGTGGTACTGATTTACATTCCCATAAATAGTGTATGAGGGTTCCCTTTCTCCACATCCTCACCAGCATTTGTTATTGCCTTTCTTTTGGATATAAGCCATTTTAATGGGCATGAGATAATATCTCACTGTAGTTTTGATTGCATTTCTCTGATTATCAACAATGTTGAGCACCTTTTCAAATACCTCTTTGTGGTCTTCTTTTTAAAAATGTCTCTTCATATCTTTTGCTCATTTTTTAATCTGATTATTAGATTTTTTCCTGTAGAGTTGTTTGAGCTCCTTGTACATTCTGGTTATAAATCCTCTGTCAGATGGATAGTATGCAAATATTTTTCCCATTTTCTGGGTTTTCTCTTTACTTTGTTGATTATTTCCCCTGCTGTGCAGAAGCCTTCTAACTTTATGAATCCTATTTGTCCATTTTTTGCTTTGCTTGTCTGTGCTTGCAGGGCATTACCCAAGAAATATTTGCCCAAACCAATGTCCTAGAGAGTTCCCCCCAATGTTTTATTTTATAGTTTCATAGTTTTGAGGTCATAGATTTGTCTTTAATCCATTTTGATTTGATTTTTGTACATGGTGAGAGATAGGAGTCTAGTTTTATTCTTCTGCATGTGGATGTCTAGTCTTCCCAGCACCATTTATTGAGGAGACTATTCTTTTGCCAATGTACGTCTTTGGCATCTTTGTTGAAAATGAGTTCATGGTAGATGTATGGATTTGTTTTTGATTTCTCTATTCTGTTCCATTGTTCTACATATCTATTTTTATGCCAGTACCATGCAGTCTTGGTTACTGTAATTCTGTAGTATAATTTGAGCTCAGTAATGTGAGTTTTGCTGTTTTTGCTTAGAATTGTTTTGGCTATTCTGGGTCTCTGTGGGTCCATATAAATTTTAGAATTGTTTTCTATTTCTGTGAAGAATGTCATTGGTATTTTGATAGGGATTGCAGTGAATCTGTAGATTGGTTTAGGTAGTATGAACATTTTAACCACACAATATTGATTATTCCAATGCATGAGCATGGAATACCTTTCTATGTGTATAGTGTCTTCTTTAATTTCTTGCATCAAAATTTTATAGTTGTCATTGTAGAAATCTTCCATTTCTTTGGTTAAGTTTATTCTTAGGTATTTTATTTTATTGTGGCTATTATAAATGGGATCACTTTCTTGATTTCTTTTCAGATTTTCACTGTTGGCATACATAATAGAAATGCTATTGGTTTTTCTATGTTGATTTTGTATCCTGCAACTTTATGAATTTTTTATCAGTTCTAATAGTTTTTTGGTGGAGCCTTTAGGTTTTTCCAAATATAAAATCATATCCTCTGCAAAAGAATAATATGACATCTTCCTTTCCAATTTGATAGCCTTTATTTTATTTCCTTCTCTTGTCTGATTTATCTAGCTAGGACTTCCAGTACTATGTCAAATAACAGTGGCAAAAGTGGGCATCCTTGTCATATTCCAGAACTTAGAGGAAAGGCTTTCGGTTTTTTTCCCATTCTGTATGATACTAGCTGTGGGTCTGTTATGTCTGTTATGTCATATATGGCTTTTATTATATTGAAGTATGTTACTTTTATATCCAGTTTTTTGAGGCTCTTTTTTGGTAAAGGAATGTTGAATTTTTTCAAAAGTTTTTTCAGCTTCAATTGAAATGATCATATGGTTTTTGTCCTTCATTCTGTTGATGTGGTGTATCTCATTGGTTTGTATATATTGAACCATTCTTGCATCCTTGGGATAAATCCCTCTTGATCATGGTGAATGATCTTTTTACTATGTTGTTTAATTAAATGTGCTAGTATTTTTTTGAGTATTTTTGCATCAATGTTCATCAGGGTATTGGTGTATAGTTTTCTTTTTTTGACATGTCTTTGGCTTCGGTATCAGGCTAATACTGGCCTCATAGAATGAGCTTGGAAGGTTTTCCTTCTCTGTTTTTTTGAATAGTTTAAGTAGGATTGGTATTAGTTCTTATTTAAATATTTGGCAAAATTCAGCCGTGAAGCCATCGGCTCCAAGGCTTTTCTTTGCTGGGAGACGTTTTATTACAGCTTCTTTTTTGCTGTTGTTGTTATTTTGATTCTACAGTAAAAACAAAATCAACGGCCAAATGACTCAACTGCGATTGTGCCAATGAGAACCTCGGGAGCCTAGCAGAAGATAACGCTGGGAAGGGTTCAAGGAGCTGAGCAGAGATTTTTGGCTGCCCACCACAGGTAAGATAAACTTTGGAATTTAAATCTAACCACATTAGAAGGACTTGGTAAACACGTTAGGCTTTCCATTGAATTAGGAATAGAGACTACATGCATCAAAAGAGCATCAAGACTAAAACATAGACTTGTCTTGACAAGGAAAAACCAGACCTCCCCAAGTTAAAAGCAATCTATCTGTAATTTAACTGCCTGCTAGAACAAGACTCACCACTTTTCAGAGGAAGATCTAGAGTCTCTGCAACGTATTACTGAAAGCATAACAATAAAAAATTACTAGACATGTGATGAAATGGGAAAATGTGACTTATACTCAATAGAAGGTGACCAACCAAGAACATAGGTGTTAGAATTGGCAGAGAGAGACTTTAAAATAACTATGACAAATATGTTAAAACATCTACAGGAAAAGATGGATATAACATACAATGAAATGAGTAAATGAAGACTAAAGATTGGAAAAGCAGAAATGAAACTGATTTTATTCACAGACAACATGATTCTATATGTCTCCAAAAATCTATTAGCTCCAGTAAGTGGATTCGGCAAGGCTGTAAGATACAAAGTCAGTATTTCTATATTGTTTCAATGAACAATTGGAAAATAACATTTAAAAATAATATAGTGTCAAAATATAAAATTTGTAAGAATAAATTTAAGAAAAGGTATAAAAAATCTCCACTTTCAAAATCACGAAGCAGAAAAAAAGAAATTAAGAAACCTAAATAAATATATGTATATGTCATACACTTGGTTGGTTGCAAGACTCAAAATTGTAAAGCTATTCTTCTCCCCTAAGTGATCTGTAAGATTGACATACTTCTAACTCAGAATGGGTTTTTGGTGGAAATTAATAAACTAACATGAAATGTTATGTTATATGCAAATGCAAGGACCTAAGATAGTCAAAATCTTGAAAAAAGTAAAAGAAAAATGTTGGAGGACTTAGGATAACTGATTTTAAGACTTATAGCACTACATTAATTAAGACAGTGTGTTATTTGCTTAAGAAAAGGCCAATAGATGAATTAAACAGAATAGAAAATCCAGAAATAGACCTTCCCATATATTCAGCCAATTGACAAATATATTGGCAATTCAATAAGGGAAAGAAAATCTTTTCAGCAAATGATGCTGGAACAACTGGATATCTGTATATTCTGACCTGTATATCACAATGTATTAAAATTTTACATGACCCAGGCTCAGTGGCTCATGCTTGTAATCTCAGACCTTTGGGACATCCAGTTGGTAGGATTGCTTGAGTCCGGGAGTGCAAGATTAGCTGGGCAACATAGTGAGACCCTATCTTTAAAAAAATTAGCCTTAAGTGGACTGTTAATCTAAAAATAAAACAGAAAACTATAAAGTCCCTAGAAGGAAGCATAAAGACTATCTTTGCAATCATGAAATAGGGAGTAATCTTTGGTATATAAAAAGCACTAACCATAAAAGAAAAAAATTGATAAAATGGACTTTGTCAAAATTAGAAACTTCTCATCCAAAGGTACTTTTAAGAAAATGAAAATGTAACTCACTACCAAGGCTTAGCAGAATTATATTACACAAGTTGGATGTAATGAAGAGAAGGGTTTAATGAAGGTTTCTTCATTTTAGACTTCTTGCAGAAGAAAAATAAATAAATATGATAAACCTAAAAGTGAGACTTGAAAATGGGCAAGAGAGGTGGAAGTTTGAATACTAATGTTAACATCATCTTTCTCACATGAAAAGTGTACAGATAAATTTGACAGTTGATGGAATAATCAGTAGCAATTTCAGTATAATATTTAAAGCTAGAAAGTAACAAATAGAAATCAAAATAGTGATATAATTATTAAAACTGATAGGAAGGAAAAAGAAATAGGAAGTAAATGAGTGAACTAAATCTTTACTCTCTATAGTTGGGAGTCAATAAATGATATTCAAAGTTGATAAACCAAGAAAACATCAGTAAAATCATGTTATTTGGAGTCATCTGTGTAAATAATTCTAAGAAAACAAACATTTAACCTCTGGAAAACTGGTTTAGGAATGGAAAAGAACAGAGAAGGGAACTTTGCTTTTTGTTTCATGTCATTCTCTAACATTAGGATTTTCCCCATGCATGTGTATATATTGACTTTTTTTTTTAAGACAAATATGGGAGATAAATAGAAAGATAATAGGAAGGGGGAGGATAGGATGGAGAGAGGAAAACCTACACACCTAGAGGTTATCACAGCATAGTGAGATTTCAGGTGATTTTTTTTCTTCCTTATACCTTTTGGTATG
>NW_016810844.1:321922-323978 GCF_001698545.2 Rhinopithecus bieti
GATATTTTACAAAGACTAGGTAATATTTTATAAACGTAAGAGGAAAATAAACTGTTTCCCCTTTGTAAAAAAGAAAATCTTAAATTAAAACAAAAATAAAACTTGCTGAGTATTTTATTGCCTCCTGGAAAATAACATCTGGTCGTTTTGGAGCTATCTTGTGGGAAAACACTTTTCATAATGTCAAAGTATTATTAACTTCTTGATTTGCATCAGTATGTTACATTAAATACAGACCACTGTTCTTTCAGTGGATGAAGTCTGGAGAGTCCTCAGCCTCAAAGTGCCAGGTAGGACTGAAGAATAGTTGCCTACAACTTAAGCAGAAAGTTCTCACAATAACAGAATTGCTGTCAAATAACATTGAGTTCTTTGCAATTGCTATGGAAGTAAAGAAATCCAAAAAATACCCTTATGGCAATGTCTTTACAATTTGTACTGACATAAGCTCTTTTGGGATTCTTCTCTAAGATTAGGTTTACACCCATAATTATGTCATCATGTATGCAGAAGTGTCATTTTTTGCTCAGTTCATGTAACTTGTTTATAAGCCTGGAAGAGCAATAGTCAATGGTGATGTTCAGAGCCATCTCCCACTTAGATACCAAAACCTGTCGTAGTGTTCCCACTAGAGCTGTGATGTTGGTTCATCTATATCTTAAATTAGGTGTGTAGGGAGTAAATTACATGCCCATAGGAATGCATTTTATAGCAAACAGAGTAGTATTCCAAAACCTAGTCATCAGGTTATCTTGGCTATTGTACATGTAGCACATCTGGGAATTATTCTCAGGAAAACATTGGGTAGAAGCTCTGACTAGTGGCTTGGACTTTGTTTGACTACTGCAAGGACTGGAAAAAAAAATAAAGCACATATAAAGCTACAGTGTGTAATCTACCAAAGTTAACTCCAGGATACTAATACTGAAACCTTGATCATGAATTTTCACTGATTTTGTTAGATTATATTAATGGGTTATGATAGACTCATTCACAAATGGCATGAAAATGTTTCCAATTCTCTCATTTCTTTAGTCACAAATCTGGGCCAGGTATTTACAATACAATTTTGTTATACATTGCATTTTCTAAAATTGAATTTCTAAGAACATTGCTTAAAGAAATATAGCAAAATACTTAAAAGGAGGGATTTTGAGGTCAGACAACCTGACTTTAAATCCTTTAAGCTCCATTTGCTGTATAACTCTACTTAACACACTCAGTGTGAACCTCAGTTTTCTCATCTATAAAATGGAAGTAAATTATAAGTTATAGAGTGTTATAAAACTAAGGTAATTTATATAAATCAACTAGGGTAATGATTCCCAAGTTGTGCGCACGTTGAATTTTCCTGAAGAGTTTCAAAATTTGTTGATCTCTGTGTCTCATCCCAAGTAATTGTCTTTAAAATTTTTTAAGGTCCCCAAGTGATGCTACTGTGCAGGCAAGTTTGGGAATCCTTGACCTAGTGCATAATAGTACCTGCATACAGGTGCATATGATCCAAGTGTTTTATAAATGTTATCTAATTTAAATGTTTGCAACAATCCTAACAAGCATGTACCATAGTATCCTCAATTTCCAAGTGAAAAACTGAAATTTAGAGATATTTGGTAACAAAAGCAAAGCCAGATAGCTACTGCAAGGCAGAGTCAATATTTAAAGCCAGTTCATCTGAATCCAAAGTTTAGGCTCTCAGTTATAATGCTGTCTAGCCCCAAGAGAATTTCCTATTCGTAAATTTTTCACACTCAACTAAGGTAGAGTACATTGACAATATCAGTTTCATAAAAAGGAATAGAAGGACCCAGAGTTAATAGTACCTACTCAGTAAGTCATAGAAACAACCCACTTTTTAATCACTTCTCACAATGGTTTCAGGCTAATGGTGAGGCTGATAGGATGGCAAAGACTACTGAGGATTGTTGCGGAGAATTGAATAAGAAGATTAGCTATGTTTCTCATTTATAAACATGTCATTTCATGTTACTAAATAGTCCTCAATTGTATTGAATTTTTAATGGGTTTTGCATTAAAACTCTCTCAAGTTTCTTTT
>NW_016810844.1:325537-343595 GCF_001698545.2 Rhinopithecus bieti
ACCAGTTTTCAAAGGGAATTTTTCCAGTTTTTGCCCATTCAGTATGATATTAGCTGTGGGTTTGTCATAAATAGCTCTTATTATTTTGAGGTACGTTCCATCAATACCGAATTTATTGAGCGTTTTTAGCATGAAGGGCTGTTGAATTTTGTCAAAAGCCTTTTCTGCATCTATTGAGATAATCATGTGGTTCTTGTCTTTGGTTCTGTTTATATGCTGGATTATGTTTATTGATTTGCGAATGTTGAACCAGCCTTGCATCCCAGGGATGAAGCCCACTTGATCATGGTGGATAAGCTTTTTGATGTGCTTCAAGTTTCTTTCTAGATGCATCAGGAACTCAAAAGACAAAGGTAACTTCTGAAAGTTTTACTTAGCACTTACTTGTCATGTATCTTACTTGTCTACAGTAGTTATTATTTACCAAGAACTGGACTAATGTGGGTTCCAGCCATAATAATTGAAACATGGTCTATGTTCAACAAAGTCCAAGATACAAGTAATAAAACGTCACCGTATATTACCCGTGACCACATCCTTCACAGAGCCATCTTGAACTGAATTTTTGATTCCATCTACTCAGGACCAACTAGAATAACTGAGAGATGTTTTCTATTCTCTGCCATAATAGCTGGATAACCAACTAAAGAAGAACAAAGTTGGAAGACAAATACTATCTGATTTCAGGGCACGATGGAACTCAAGATAGTACAGAACTGGCATAAAGATAGACAAACAGATCAATGGAACAGAATAGAGAGTCCAGAAATAAATCTACACATGCATAGGCAAATTTTTGACAAAGGTCCAAAGGCCATGCAATGGAAAAAGGATAATTGTTTTCAACAAATGTTTCTGAAACACATGAATATGCATATATAAAACCTACTCTGATTCATACTCTTTACCATATACAAAATTAACTAAAATGGATCAAATATTTAATGTAAAACCTTAAAACTAAAAAACTTCTAAATATCAATATAGGATAAGACCTTTGAGATCTTGGGCTTTGGATTAGACAAATATTTCTCTTTTTTGAGACAGGGTCTCACTTTGTTGCCTAGGCTGGAGTGCAGTGATGCCATCACAGCTCACTGCAGCCTCAAATTCCTGGGCTCAAGTGATCCTCCTGCCTCAGCCTCGAAAGTACTGGGACTACAGGCATGCATCACCACACCCACCTAATATATTATTATTACATTATTATTTAGAGACCAGGTCTCACTATGTTGCCCAGACTGATCTTGAACTCATGGCCTCAAGCCGTCCTCCCACCTTGGCCTCCCAAAGGCACAATCCATAAGAGAAAATAATAAAATGAAACTTAATATTTGCAAATCACATATCTAATATGCAACTTATAGTCAGAATATAAACAGAACTCTCAAAACTCAATAATATGAAAACAACTCATTTAGAAAAAAGAACAGATACTTCATCAAAGAAATATATGAATAGGAAATGAGCATATTAAAAGATGCTTAATATCATTAGTCATTAAGTAAGTGCAAATTAACACCACAATGAGATACCACTGCCCACCCAACAGAGAGTCTACAATGAAAATGACCATATCAGGTATTGGTGAGGATGTGGAACAACTGGAATTGTCATTCACCACTAGTGGAAATTGAAGTGGCTCAGCCACTCTGGAAAAACTTTGGACAGCTTCTTAAAAAGTTAAACACACACCTACTGTACGATCCAGTCATTTCACTCCTAGGTATTTACACAAGAAAAATGAAACATATGTTTGAATGGAACCATACAAAGATTTGTATACAACTATTTACAGCACTTTTATTTGTAATAGCCAAAAACTGGAAATTATGCAAATGCCCCATCAACAGGTGAGTGGATCAGCAAATGTAGTATATCCATTCTTCAGGAATGAAAAGTAATGGATACATACAGCAACATGAATGAATCCCAGAATAAAAAAGTAAAAAAAAAAAAAAAAAAAAAAAAGCCAAACAATAAAAGAGTAAATTTCTTGCATAATTTCATTTATATAAAATTTTAGAGAATGCAAACTAATATATAGTGACAGAAAGCAGATCAGTGGTAGCCTGGGCTGGGGAAGGAGAGGTGGGAAGAATTAAAAAGAGGCATGAGCATTATACGAAGCAAAATTAATGCAGAAACAGAAGACCAGATACCACATATTCTCACTTGTAAGAGCTAAACAGTGAGTACACATGGACACAAAAATGGAAACAATAAACACTGGAGATTTGGAAAGTGGGAGGGTAGGAGTGGGTTAAGGGTTGAAAAATTACCTGTTGAGTACGATGCTCATTACTTGGGTGACCAGGTCATTAGAAGCCCAAACCTCAGCATCACAAAATATACCCATGTAATAAACCTCCACATGTACCCCCTGAATCTGAAATTTAAATAAATAAATAAAAAGAAGTGTAAGGAAACTTTTGGAGGTAATGGACATGTTTATCATCTAGCTTGTGGTGATAGTTTTACAGGGGTATGCATACACCAAAATCTATACACTTTTTTAAATTTTATTGTGGTAAGAGCACAACATGAGACCTACCCTCTTAGCAAACTTTTAAGTGTAAAATATATTACTGTGGACTATTATATATTTTTATGCACTTAAATATATGCAGTTTGTTTTATGTCAATTATACTTCAATAAAGCTGATAAAATAAAATTTTTTAAAACCTAAAGACTTCATGAAGCATTACCAAGTATGGCGAGGATATTTTTGTTTTATATTGTTTCTTTTGATTATAAGCTGCAGTGATTTCTGATAGGGTTAGATTTCTCATTTTTCAGCAATAAAAGATCATGTGTTAAAAGCCTGTTTTATTATTTAAAGACATTGCGAATATTTTAATCAATTGTCTGGGAGAAAATAAAACTCCTTCTACCTCAAAAGAAATTAGCTGTACCACATATCAAAGAAGGTTGCATATAATTTTACGATGCCAATTGTTTTAAAATTCAGTAATTGGCAAGTGTATTCCACAGTTTGCAGATTTATCTCAGGTATTCTGACCCATTTATTAAATCAGGCAATTACAAAAGAGCACCCCCGGTTAAAACATGCATTCTCATGAATAAAGATATATCCGCCACACTCAAGTACATTTAATATCAGAGCTTCCATTTCTGAAGCTTTGTTTGTCCTTTTTGGCCTTTCTTTTCAAAAGGTAAATGGCACAGCAGATTCTTTAAAGACAAAGTTACATTTCAATAAGCTGGTCTTGGGATTTGTTCATGTTCTCTGCTTGCAGTTATTTATTGCTTTATAAAGGTTATAGGTAGGTAAATATGGCTAAAGGTCGATAAAACAGAACATTTTACAGAACACCCTATTGGTTTAACATATTAAAACTTTTAGCATTTACAATTATGTTAAAGGATGAATATCTTAGAGTTATGAGACCTGAGATACTCATGGTATATCTAAATGGGAATAGATGTTTTTCAAATACTGACAGAGAAGATCCCATCACTTGCTTTTGTAATCTAGCTGATGGTAATACTACCCTAAAAGAAAGGTCTAAAAGTAAAATCCTGTTTATTCAGAATTTTGAGTAATGAGATTATAATTAAATATTGTGGCTTATAGGAATTGCCATATATTATATACCTGGATTTCAAATTTTTCAAATAAGTCAAATATGAAAGGCACTAAAATGAGACTCTATAATACCTAAAAAATTTTTGAAAAAAAAAAATAAAGTGAGAGGAATCACTCTATCTCAATGTTAAGACCTATTATATAGCTATAGTAATCAAATGGTGTGCTATTGATGGAAGAAAATGTGGGTAGTTTGATGGAATAGAATAGAGAACCCAGAAATAGCCTACCCTATGTCAATAGCCATATCCTGGTTGTTATATTATACTTTTGCAAGCTACTGCCATTAGGGGACACTGGGCAAAGGGTACAAGGCAAGGGATTTCTCTGTATTATTTCTTACAACTGAATATGAATCTCTAATTATCAATATAAATGTTTAATTTTAAAAGATAGCAAAATAATTTAAAAAATAAAATATGTTTCTGGTTTGTTTTAAAGTAAAATACAAGATTTTATAGTTTTGACAGGGGCTTTCATTATGAGGATGAGTTATACCTAGGACTATAAAAAAGGTCTTTTTTTTTTTTTGAGACAGAGTCTCACTCTGTAGCCCAGGCTGGAGTACAGTGGCACAGTCTCAGCTAAGTGCAACCTCCGCCTCCTGGATTCAAGCGATTCTGCTTTAGCCTCCCGAATAGCTGGGATTACAGGCGCACACCACGCCTGGCTAATTTTTGTAGTAGAGATGGGGTTTCACCGTGTTGGCCAGGCTGGTCTCAAACTCCTGGCCTCAAGTGATCCACCCACCCCAGCCTCCCAAAGTGCTGGAATTGCAGGTGTGAGCCACTGCACTCAATCAAAAAGGTCTTATTATTTGAAAGTTCTAGTTAATTGGGTTTTCAATGAATGCATATTACCATACACATAATTACATTAATAAGACCTCTGGTAGTTCTGACAATTACCCCATAATCTTTTCCAAGGGTCAGGAAGGTGAGCCTTAGTTAGTTGTCAACCTGGAAATCTGCTGGTGTCTCCATGTGCAATCTGTGTCTAGGTCATCTGTGCAGTTATCATGTAATGCAGTAATGAAAGATATTCTTCATCAGAGCACCAGAATACTTAGATTTTGCCTGTATCTATTCCATGATCTTCAAATATATAAGTAACATTGTTAAGAATACACAAAATGGAAACAACTCATTAAAATATTTACATGAAATTACTTTTGCATACTATGTAAGCAAGTAATCCAACCCGAAATGTTATAATGGATGTTATATTTGTGAAGATTTGTTTTGGTTTGATCTTTCCTGTGTTTTAGAAGAGATTAATACTATAATAGTGAGCCGGTAAAAATGCAACACATTTTGAATTAGATAAAAAATTTTAAAACATAATCTCATAAACTTTTAGAGCTTTATCATTTTTTTCTCCCACTCCATTCCCACTTCGACAATCTTGATTCATGCCCTCACCTCACTTGACTTGTCTGAACAATTTAAGCAGCTTAATGATTGTTTTGCCTCTGACCTATTTCTCACCTCTCACCCCTAATCCATCCTCCAGACTACCCTGGGTGATTTTCCTAATAAGCAATCTGCTCACACCCTCTCTGCTGGAAAACCAGTCACTGCTTCTGATTGCCTAAAATGCAAAGTCTAAACTTTGCTTCACATTCGAGGTCCTCAGAAATCTAGGCCCAACTTACCTTGCTAGTCTTACACATGCCACTCCTAAATGCCCCTTCTATACTCTGTCCAGGTTATACTTTGTGTTGTCACAATACACCATGCTTTTCCTCATGCAAGTTCTTCCATCTAGAATGTCCATCTTTGTCTCTGCCTGGTTAATTATCTCATTTCCTCACTGAAGCTGTCCTCAACATCCTGACAGTTCATCACTTCTTTTTGCTCTCACAGGATTTTGTATGGAATAATAACTACTATTTACTGAGCGCTTACTAGGTACCAGGCACTGTGCCTAACTAAGCATTTTACAGACGTGATCTCATTTAATCTTCCCAGCAGCCCTATGAGGTAATCTGGCCTTTTTATGGTGTCTTCTCATTCATTGTTTTCCTGTCTACATCCTCATTAGAAGAGACTAATCTTACTCATCTTATCTGAACCATCTCCTACTATAAAAGTCTGATCAAATTGGACACTCAATAAATGTTTGTTGAGTGAATGACTATTGAAATGAATCTAGTAAAATGCCCAAATTCAATAGGGCACTTTAAAAAGTAACTTGTTATAGAAGATTGACTTTACCATACTCGAATGAAACCACAACCCTGAGAATATGCTTCCTAATCCAAGCAGCTCTCTCCTTGCCTCTGGCATGCTGCTTGATATTCCCACTGTCCTCAAAAATGCCTTCAATTTCTTTATTTTTTATTCTTACTGCCACCAACCTAGAAGAGACCCCGTCTTATCTCTTGCTTGATCTACTCATCCACTTTCAGAATCTGTCATCTTTGTTACTTTATACCTTAGAAAAGATCCATCCTCCTAAAATACAAGTCAGATTATATATTTCTCAGCCACATGCGGTGACTTGCACCTGTAATACTCATGCTTTGGGAGGCTGAGGCGGGCAGATAGCTTGAGCCCAGGAGTTCAAGACCAGCTAGGCAACACAGCGAAACCCCGTCTCTACTAAAAAAACAAAAAACAAAAAACAAAAAAAACAGAAATTAGCCAGGCATGGTGGCGGGTGCCTGTAGTCCTAGCTACTCAGGAGGTTGAAGTGGAGGTGATAAAGTAGAGGATCACCTGAGCCTGGGAGGTCAAGGCTGTGGTGAGCTGTGATTGTGCCACTTCGCTCTAGCCTGGGTGACAGAGTGAGAGAGACTGTCCAAAAAGAAAAAGGAAGGAAGGAAGGAAGGGAGGGAGGGAGGGGAAAGCAAGAAAAGAAAAAAAGAAAAAAAGAGAGAGAGAGATTATATATTTCTCTTGCTCAAAAAACATACCTGTTCTAGAAGGAGTCTTTTCTCCCAGCCTGAATTTTGGAAATCTCCGCAGTCTGGCCCCAGATTTATCTCCCACTACATTCTAAATTGTATAGTCCAATCAACCTCAAAGAGTCCCCATTCTTACCTCTATGCCTTCATTTATTGTAATCATTCTGCCCATCTGGGCTGCCTCTTTCTCCACATTGTCTATAAAAATTCTATCTCTTCCGTGATGCTTTTCTAGAACACACCAGTCAGATATAACCACTTTTTCCCCCATATGCTTATTCCACTGACAGCTTATAAGAGATATTTTGAATTTTAAACTATCTTGCATAGTCTAAAGTTAGCTCTTTGAGCAATCAAGTAGACCTTTTCAGTTAACTGCCTGCCTCATAAATGATCTCCTTTTTTGAACATGTCTTCTTCCTCATACCAGGTGAGTCCTCTGCAGCTGTGCTTCTACCAGATTAGCCTCTTTCTTGGAACATAAGCAAGTCAATCAGGAATGGAAACCTGATCATGCTGGGCTGGCTAGATTCTCTCTCCAGAGTTGATGTTCTTGGGATCAAAAAAAAAAAAAAAAAGTTTTTTAACCTAAGTCTGTCTCCTAATGGAGGAGCTGGGAACTAGAGAATTGTTGCCCATAGCCGGTAGTGATATACCTATGAGGGTGGGTCCCACCAGACTGACGTCTTTGCTTACATTGATATATATCTAAAGGCAGCCCTGGCTGGGCATGGTGACTAACATGCTGGGAGGCTGAGACAGGCAGATTGCTTGAGCTCAGGAGTTTGAGACCAGCCTAGCAACATGGAGAAACCATATCTCTAGGAAAAATGCAAAAATTAGCCAGGCTGGCTTGGTGTCACGTGTGCCTGTTGTCCCAGCTACTTGGGAGGCTGAGGTAGGAGGATCTCTCAAGACCAGGAATTTGAGGCTGCAGTGAGCTGTGTTCGTACGACTGCACTTCAGCCTGGGTGACAAAGTGAGACCCTTGTCTCAAAACAAAACAAAACAAAACAAAACAAAACAAAACAAACAAACAGAAAAAGGTAGCCCTCTAGGTAGGTGAAGCTTCAGATGCTGGGCCCAAATGTATAATGTATACAGTGACCTTGGGTAGCCATAACACTGTGCTTTATAGCTGAAGAGGCAGAGAAAGCTGGGCTGCTGAAAGAGCAGGATGAACCAAATATGTGAGGGAAAAAACAAAGAATAAACGGAGAGAGAGAGAGAGAGAGAGATAGAGACAGTACATGAGAGTGTGCTGCTGTCGGTTCCTGTCAGCTTTCCTGATACTGGGTATAGACCTTATAGAAACGCCGTTACTTGTGTTTTTCTTGGGAAAATCCAGTATTCTTTCAATAAACTCCCTTTTTAGTTCAAGGGCAAAATGATTCCTGTTTTAGGTGTCTAATCCCTCAAGGCCCAGGGTAGCTTTTTAGAGTAACTAACAATGTCAGGCACCTGGTGGACACATGTTGAATGTAGATTGGACCACTGGTTTTTAACCTTGATTGTACATTAGCAATACCTGGGATGCTTTTAAATCTACCCATGCCTATGCTCTGGTTTCTCTTCAAAACGAATAAACCTACCCACACCTGCATCACATGGGAGACCGATTGAATTCAAACCGGGTTAGATGAGAGGGCACACACGTTGGCATTTTTTAAAGCTTCCTTTAACCCATTTGAGATCAGGGTTTATCTTCATTTGGTTAGATGTTATAAAACTATATATACTGAGGGAGAGCTGGTACCATACTAAGCCATTTTCATTTACTAACTCATCTATGTTGAATCAGTTACCAGATTACACCATCTGGGGAAAGAATCGAATAGTTAGGGTAAGGGTTGCATTGGGAGTGGTGGAGGCAACTGTGTAAAAGAAAGGAAGGACAGGCATGAGTTTAGTATATATTTGTACCAAAGAGCAAATTACCAGGGCACAAGGAGTAGCTGTATAAGCCAGCAGCTGATCAAGCAGAAGGAAATGGGGTTACCATAGTCTATTTCATTTCAAAAATATGAAATTTTAATTTTAAAATATTTTATTTTTTAAAAATTTGCTACAATTTTAGTTTGAAGGTCAAGCCAAGACAATGTAACATCCTAGTGAGATCAGCATAATGTATAGGTCAGCATTAAAGCCCTATATCTAATTATTAGTTCTATATTGATAATCTAATGAGAAAAAATGTCATTATTAGGAGGCAGCATAAACTTCTAAGAATACTAAATGTATATTTTTAAGGCTCTTTTCTTAATTTTTCCACACCTCTCCCTGAAAGCAAACATGACTACATCCTGCTTAAAATGTTAGTACTGTGCCTCTTCTTAATGTATTGTCTTGTATTGTGGCTGTTTCAGTGCTTGTCTTTTGCTTTCTGTTAATTACAAGCTCCTGGAGCAAGCAGTCATGGTTTTAATCTCTGTAGCCCCCATAAGAACCATTCTTCAATTTACAGCATGTTACTTTTGTGTGTTGTATTAGATATATCAGTTAGGCGTAAGTTCTGCTGCAAATAATGGTAAACCCTACCACAGTGGCTGAAACTATGGCTTTATTTTTCTCATATAAAAGAAATCCAGATATAGGCAGTCCAATGTTGGTGCAGCTTCCCAAGGAAGCATTAGGGACATACATTCTTCTCATCTTCCTGCCTCTGCTGTCCTAAGTGTTAGCCTGTTACTTCATGGTTACAAGTTACCTGCTGCCTCTCTAGGCACTGCATTTGTTGAAGGCAAGAAGGAGACAGGTTCGAAAGACCAAAAGGGGCTGGGCACAGTGGCCATCTGTGTAATCCCAGCATTTTTGGAGGCCAAGGCAGGAGGATTGCTTGGGCCCAGGAGTTCAAGAGCAGCCTGGCCAACATGGTGAGACCTCATCTCTACAAAAAATACAAAAAAATTAGCCAGTTGTGGTGGCACAGGCTTGTAGTCCCAGCTACTCGGGAGGCTGTGGTGGGAGGATCACATAGGCTTGGGAGGTAGAGGCTGCAGGGAGCTGTGCGATTGCACCACTGCACTCCAGCCCAGCTGACAGAGAGCAAGACCCTGTCTCAGAGAAACAAACAAAACAAAACAAAACAAAACAAAAAGACCAAAAGGAACATTCCAGTCCAGTCTATCCTAAAAGTTTTCCTGGAGTCACAGCCAGTAACAGCTCATTGATCAGAACTAGACACATGGTTACTCCTGGGCCAATACTGGAAGATGTCTAAGAAGAAAGAAATTGTGGATAGGGGTTGGGTCAGCCAGAAACATTGTACCACAAGGTTTGAGTCTAATTGGAGCTGAAAGGAATACTTAAGATTATTTGGCACCCCCTACTGAGATCTGACAGTTGAGAAAACAGTGGCCCAGAAATGTCTGAGATCCAAAGCCAGGTAATGGTAGAAGAGAGACTAACCAAAGATTCAGTTATTATAATTCCTAGGCCATTTCACATTCCATATATACATGGACCATTAGAACTACCGATTTTAGAAGATACAATTCATTTCCAAAGACGGAATTTAGAACATTGGAACTTAATTTCAGCTGTCTGCAAAATTACCTCCCCCTCCCTATAAATCTTCAAAGCAGCAAGTGGGAAGAAAGATCCACCAGTCCTTTGACTTGAAAGAAGATAAAATAAACTGTTCAAAATTTCTGTAGGACATGTCCTTTGTCAGCTGTCCTCTTGCTCTTTATAATATGGGAGGTTGTTTTTAAAATCTCGAATGCATAACAAATTCAATAAACAGTGAAAATTCAAAATATTCAAGTATCCAGTTTTCTCTTCTTCCTTAGTATACACTGCCATTTAAATTTTTTCCTAGAAAAAAATTTTAAAAACATATTGTTGCTATCAAATGACCTTAATCCTGGTCCTTGGCCAAAAACTAAACAAAACAAAAAAGGCTTTGCTAAGTGTATACATTGAAAGAATTATCAATCATAATTTTTTTACTTTCCCTGAATGACTAGTTCTAGCTCCCTAGACATGATATGCACATTGCAGCGAGAAAAATAAAATTGTGTCTCCATTTTAAACAAATTTTCTGCAAAAGTGTTAATTATTATTTCTCTATAGCTGTGTGATTTTTAATCATTATGAGTATTCATCAAGCACCACTTATACATCTTTCTTTGTGCAGTATGATAGTTTCAGTTCCTATCCTCTAGGAGTTTACAATATGATATGTCAGAAATAGAAGCATGCAAGCTAAATTTAAGCTGGGTATGGTAGAGACCTTTTATATAAGCATGTCATTGGAAGTTCTCCTAATACCACCATTACAGGCTACCAGTGTTATAATAAGCTTTTTTCATCATAGTAAAAATGAGAGTCAATAAAGTGAGGTTTATACAACTAAAGTTTAAAGCTACTCAGACCAAGGTTCACATCCCATACTATTATAGACCAGGATATCTTGCTTCTTTGAGATCAGTTCTCATCTACTGTGGGGGTAAAAATAAAAGGCTCCAGTTATTGAATTATAGCAGGAATTAAATAAAATAAGCTTAACATAGTTTACCACAAATAGTAAGTGCTGAATAAGTAATAGCTATTGTTATGTTTAGGTTGATATAATTAAACAAGACAGTAGATACATGTATCTGAAATAGTAAATCATGTTAAAACAAATCAGTTGTATTTTTATCATGTTCAAACATATTTGGGCCTAGATTATGTGGACTTATAACTTTTCATAAATGTGTCAGTAGCCTTATACATATATGTTTAGCATATGTGTTTTTCTATCATTCATCCATCTGCTGTAGTGTGCAGCTATTTTATGCCACTTTAAGGATTGATTCAGCAATAATCTGGCTACCACCATCAAACTCTGTTAGGGAGAATGATTTCTACAAAAATTTTACTTCATAGGCTATCATTTTAAATAGAGGGAGGTGCAGCAAAAAGATGGTTTATCATAAATTTTGTAATAACCCTACATAGTTTTCCCAAGTCAATTTTAATCTGTTTGGGGTGTGTAGTTTATCGGTTATATTTCAGTTTCCATGTCAACAGATGCAATCATTGCATACACATTCTGCAGCTGGGTAGACAGGCAGTCTCCTCTGAGACTTCAACTTGCAAATAAAGCAGTGTGTGAGTAAGAGACAAGCATTCTTCTCCAGGGACTTAGCACTGCACTCTTAGGATACCAGTCTCAGGTGATAGCCAAAGCAAGGCTTCCAAATCCAGCTCTTTCTCCAGGTTTCTCATGGAACAATTGAGACATCTTTAACCAGGGCATAAAGACACTTCCACTTCTGCTTTTAGAATTTGGTACTTAGGTTAAATAAAACACAATGAGAAACCATACACTCAGTACCTGGTTCTCATCCATCTCTTAGGATTTCCTGTGTTTCTGAAGTGGAAATTTACAAAAACACAGTTGAGCTGTTCTGAAAATAAAACTTGGATGATGAAAATAAAGTCATAGAAATCACCACAAAAAAGTAGGAATCAAAGAAACTTCTGTAACAAAATTACCTAAGATTCTTTCATGATACTGTGAAACTGAGATTCTGCATTCATTTGAGCCACTTCTAAACACAGTGAAATATTTTATATGTAATTGAAGCAGTTAAAAGAAAATAATTTAACTTTTGTTATGGAAAATTTTCAAACATACACAAAATTAAAGAGAATAATGAAATGAGCCTTTATGTACCCACCTCCCAATTCCTCAATTATCAATATTTTGGCACTTGTTTTATCTATATACCCTGCACAAATTTTTTACCAGATTTTATTAAAGTAAATCATGTAATTTCACTCATAAATATCTACATCTCCAACTGATAAAGATATTTTTTAAAAAGTAACAGTTATGCTGTCATCTATAATAGCTAAAAAATGAACAATACCTAAATATTTAAAAATTCTAAGTTAATAATATAAAAGAGATTGATGTTGACAGTTGTATATATTTTAAAATCGTAAATAAATTACTTCCATAAAATTTGTAAATTATTTATTTTCCCACGGAGAACAAAATACTTTGTAAACATTGTTTGTTGTCCTGGGTTTTCTCACTCTTTTCTGGAGGAGGGATATATAAACTTCTAGTTAGTTCCTGTCATTTTACAATAACAAGGATACTCATTAAAGAAGCTAATCTTTGTTAACTGACATAACATCAGGGATTCTGATTCTGTCTTCAGTTCCTCTTCAGTCGGCCCAGAAGTAAATACCAAGAAGTTATCATTTCCATGTCTGTCATTGATTGAAACTAGCTAGTATGAGCAGGACAGTGGCCATGGAAGTCGAAATCCGCTAAGGAGTGTCAAACAACAAACCTGACGAATCAACTAGAAGAGAAAAAGAAAATAAAAAACAAACAAACAAAACAGGCTAGTATGTTCATGAACTCTATCTGTTTCATTAAAGGCCATTGACCAAGCTATTTCTCCATGAACACCTTTCTCTTAGAACGACTCGTGTTCCATTTGTGGAGTACCAGTCTGCCTTTGCCTTTCCACTTACCAACTTTTGTAGGGGGTCTTTCTGATGCTTCCCTTGCCAATCTCTTTGTGGTTTCTCTGCCTCTTTCTCTAGCTTAGGGGATGTCTTTATCTGCCTCATTTTTCTTTCTCCCCATTTCATCTTTTGTTTCCTCTCTAATCTCTGCCTCTCCTTCATAGTTGTTAAATTTATTGAATATAAGGTGATATTTCCTATTCTTAATCTTCAGAATAGATGACAGAGGGTAACAGACCTAAATGTAAAATGCAAAACTACCGAACTCCTAGAAAATCAAATCGGAGAAAACTTAGATGACTTGGGGTATGACAATGAGTTTTTAAATACAACACCTAAGGCACAATCCATGAAAGAAATAATTGATAAGACAGATTTCAGTAAAATTCAAAACTTCTGCTCTGTGGAAGACCATGTCAAGAACATGAGAAGACAAGTCACTGAATGGAAGAAAATATTTGTAAAAGATACATCTGATAAAGGACTGTTACCCAAAATGCACAAAGAACTCTTGAAATTCAACAATAAGAAAATAAACAACCTGATTTTAAAATGGACCAAAGACCTTAACAAACACATCATCAAAGAAGCCATACAGATAACAAGTAAGCATATGAAAAGATGCTCCACATTACATGTCATTAGGGAAATGGAAACTTAAGAATGAGGTAACACTACACATCTATTGATATGGCCAAAATCCAGAATACCAATGACACCAAATATTGGCCAGTGGAGGAACAGGAATTCTCATTTATTGCTGGTGGGAATGCAAAATGGTGGAGCCACTTTGGAAGAAAATTTGATGGTTTCTTACTAAACAAACTTTACCATATGAGCTAATGATCACAATCCTTGGTATTTACCCAAAGGAGTTGAAAAGTTATGCCCACACAAGAATCTTTACACAGATATTTATAGCAGATTTATTCATAATTGCCAAAACACAGAAACAACCAAGATGTCCTTCAGTAGGTGATTAGATAAGTAATCAGTAATCTATGGTACATCCAGACAACAGAATAGTATTCAGCACTAAAAAGAAATGAACTATCAAACCATGAAAAGACTGAAGGAAACTGAAACGCATGTTACTAAGTGAAAGAAGCCAAGCTGAAAAGGTTGCATACTGTATGATTCCAACTACATGACCTTTTGAAAAAGGCAAAACTATGAAGACAGTAAAAAGATCAGTGGTGCCAGAGTTTGGAAGAGGCGGGAGGGATGACTAGGTGGAGCACAGAGTATTTTTAGAGCAGTGAAGATACTCTGTGGGATACTATAACGATGGATACATATCATTAGACATTTTTCCATAGAATGTATGAGAGTGAATCCTGGGACTTTGGGTGATTGTGGTGTGTCAATGTAGGTTCATCAATTGTGACAAATGTGCCAGCCTGGTGTGGGATGATGATAATGTGGGATATGGTGCTTAAGTGGAGGCAGGGAAGTAGGGGAATTTATATAGGAGATCTCTGTATCTTCCTCTTCATTTTGTTGTGAACGTACAACTGCTCTGTAAAAGACTCTTTAAAAATAAGAAATAGATAAAACAAAGTCCTTTAAAAAATTAATTTCATAATAGATGAGATAAACATTTGGGGCTTCTCCAAAAGAAAATAAAATTGTTTTTCACTTAATTTTTTTTCTTCTTTCAGACTGGTAGCTCTCTTACCATGTTTTGTTAGAATACATATTTAAGCATTCTAATAGTTAGCTAGCTATACATTGTATGTTCACTGAAGATTATTTCCAAAGAGCTCTAAGCAGTTTTGTAACTGGGAATTTTACTCATTCTCATGGCATGTGTGCTCATAGGATAAAATATATTGTATGATGCTCTGATATTTGGGAAGGGTAATACAGTTTAGAGAGCTTCAAAACATCACTCAGCAGATGAGTGCAGTCCCCTTGCTAGTGCTCAGTGTTTTACCTAGAAAATTTATGGTTATTCCAATTGGATTATGTCATTAAATACAGATTTTTATCAGCCTTGTTAAAACCCTTACATCTAGAAGACGTCTTAGAGACTAACCTAAAATTCTTTCATTTTATTCATTGGGAAGTTAAGACTAAGGGAGGCCAAGGATTGCCTAATAAGTTAGAAATGGAGTTAGTACTAGAACTTCAGTTTCCTGACTACCAGTCCAGTACTTTCTAGAACTTTCCCTATAATTTTGGGAAATAAGGAATAGGTTGCATGGTGTGAGAGGGCGGTGCTTGCTCTCATCAGTATAACATGCTTTGTGACTTGTTTTCCCAGGGTCCCTGATCCTCCCACACGCTTTAAGTCAATGGGGTCTAGAACAAAGGATTACATTAGGACAGTGGCTGGAGCAAGAGTATGATGGAAGAAGGTTTAGTTGGCTTTTGTTAGCATCATGCTGGAATGCAGCTAAGGGTAATGTGTTAATATGTCAGGATACCCTTTCAAGGCAATTTCAAAATAGAAAAATCTCTCAGTGGAGCAGAAAATATTGAAATAACTTATAAAACAGCATTCAAGTTTACATCTGTGAGAGGGAAAAGATGTCCATTCTTTCCTCCACCTTTAATGATTCACTGTATTTGTTGGCCTAATGCAGTTGTCATTTTTATTCTCTTGCATTAGTAAGTTCCCAAAGAGCATGTCACTAGATTTGATTATATGATGACATATAAATGAGAAAACACACCACATTCTTTTTTGTGTGAATAAAGTGTCTTGCTAATAACAATGGGGAAAATAATAATATGCAGGCCCTAAATACTTGTGGAAGTGTTTTAATACCAGTGCCTTTTGCTGTCCAAAAGCAACCTCAGGACATACGTTTTGGTTTTCAACCCTCAAAATGGATAAGTTCTATTTTAAGGCACTATTAGCATTATTTATTATTAGCTCTTTCTCTCATGTATTTTCAAAATTATTTGCTTTATATTTATGTTTAAAAGAACTCCCTTTAATAATATCATTTCAGAAATAAATAAATAATAGTAAATGGCATCGTTTCATTGAGAGAGTAGTCAACAATTCATTGTGGGTTTTAAATAGGTTAGAATTAGAATTACTGCTGAAAAATCACTGTTCTTCATTCTGTGTTTCCAATGAGAAAAATAAATCAATATTAGAAAATGTCACTTTGGTGAGGTTATTAACAACCTTAAATTACAGGGAGGTTCCTCTAAAGAGGAAAAAAGGATGATAAAACACGTCTACTTGAAATGGCTTCATAGTTTAAGCAAACAGCATAGCCAAAAAATGTCCCACCCAGCAGGAAATGGTAACATCCTTAAAATATTCCAGAGAAATAGACTGTTTCAACAAAAAGGAAAAAAAAATCAACTCACGACATCAATTGAATTTTGACTGAGATTGTCGAAGACTTGGGCTGGAAAAACATAATACTAGGGAATCTAAAACTCTTAAACAACATTGGAAAATGCAGACCCTTGGGGGAAAAAAAATGTAGGATAATGCATAAAAATAAGGTATGGATACTGATCATATGTTGTAATTCAGTGTTTTTCTCCCACATTAAGCTTTGAGTATAAAACTGAACAATGTCACGATATAGCTACTTTATTCAATCTAAGTAAAATACACTCACTAGAAGATATACTTCCAGATCTTTATACTTTACATCTAACTTATGCTGTGAACTACTAAAGTTATCTTTACAAAAATATCCCCTGACACCCTAAAAATTGTTTGTAAATTGTAGTAGCTCCCCCCTCCCATTATAATATCAAATAATCAAGAAATATAAATAGTATGTAGTCACAGAAGTTTATATAATTGAAAGAACTGAGAACTTCAAAGTTGGTTTAAATGTTTATATCCTAGTTACTAGTCCATGGGCTTGGATAAGTTATTTAGTTTCTCTGAGCCTCAGTTTTCCTTATCTATTAGGTGGGATTAAGAATATTTACCCTATTGGGTCTCCTTTACCACTTAAGCAAGATTACAAATATCTTAGTGCATGGTAGATGCTCAATTAATGTTTGTTTCTTCCATTTTTCTGATTAGGATGCAACTTGAATTAAAACCTAGAAAAAAAAAATTTTGGGGGGGACGGGGTCTCACTCTGTCGCCCAGGCTGGAGTGCAGTGGCATGATCTTGGCTCACTGTGACCTCTGCCTCCTGAGTTCAAGTGATTCTTCCACCTCAGACTCCCCAGTTGCTGGGACCACAGGCAGTGCCACCACACCTGGCTAATTTTTGTATTTTTTAGTAGAGATGGGATTTCACCATGTTGCCTAGGCTCGTCTGTAACTCCTTAGCTCAAACCATCTGCTGGCCTCAGCCTCCCAAAGTGTTGGGATTACAGATGTGAGCCACCGCACCCAGCCTAAAACTTGGACATCTTAAAAAGGAGACCAGGCTGGGCACGGTGGCTCAGGCCTGTAATCACAGCACTTTGGGAGGCCGAGGCAGGTGGATCACAAGGTCAGGAGTTCAAGACCAGCCTGGCCAATATGGTGAAACACCATCTCTACTAAAAATACAAAAATTAGCCGGGCGTGATGGCAGGCACCTGTAGTCCCAGCTACTCAGGAGCCTGAGGCAGGAGAATCACTTGAACCCAGGAGGCGGAGGTTGCAGTAAGCCGAGATCGCGCCACTGCACTCCAGCCTTGGCGACAGAGGGAGACTCCATTTCAAGAAAATAACAAAACAAAACAAAGCAAAAAAAGAAACAGGCCAGTGCTTTTTCCCCACAGATTACACAGACTGTTGTGATAAGCTGGAGGGCCACCCTGGGAAGAAGCCTGGGGAATAAAGATTTGTCTAAAGAAGAAGCCCTAATAAATTTTAGACTGTTCAGATGGATAGTGTGATAAGCAAGAAGAAGGCTGTGTATGTATTAAGCGTGGAAATGATGTGGTACGCCCTGTCTCTCTGACATCTGGTGTATCATAGGAATCTTGGTGGGTAGACAAGTACTCTAACACACTGGGCTGGGTTGTGTTCTGTATTGCATTTTAATCTTTTCTTGCAAATCTCAATTTTTCTCAATGAAGCCTGGTAAAGCTTTTTTTTTTTTTTTTTTTTTTTGGGGGGGGGGGTGTTTTTTAAAATTTT
>NW_016810844.1:344220-357621 GCF_001698545.2 Rhinopithecus bieti
ATTTTTGGAGTTTTAGTAGAGATGGGGTTTCACCGTGTTAGCCAGGATGGTCTCGATCTCCTGACCTCGTGATCCACTCGTCTCGGCCTCCCAAAGTGCTGGGATTACAGGCATGAGCCACCGCGCCTGGCTTCTTTTTTTTTTTTTTTGAGACAGACTCTCACTGTCGTCCAGGCTGGAGTGCAATGGCATGATCTCGGCTCACTGCAACCTCTGCCTCCTGAGTTCAAGCGATTCTCATGCTTCAGCTTCTCGAGTAGCACGCCATCATGCCGGCTAATTTTTGTATTTTTAGTAGAGACATGGTTTCACCATGTTGGCCAGGCTGGTCTCAGACTCCCAACCTCAAGTGATCTGCTCGCCTCAGCCTCTCAAAGTGCTGGGATTACAGGCCTGAGCCACCGTGTCCAGCCCCTTAACCTCTCCCTTAAATTCAAATTCCAAACCCACATCGGTAACTTCTGGCTAGAATATTTCACCATTACAGAGATTAAACTTGACTAAAGTGGATGCTCCTTTTTCTGAAATAATTTTCCCTTCCTAACCCTCCCTAAATGACTCCTGATTTTTCCTTCTTCCTCTTCCCCCACATCATGTCAGTTACATAATCCAATTAGTTGGTTAATTGATTTAGTTCTTAAATATTTACTGGATGCTCATTGTGTCCCCAAGCACAGGGCTGGGAGCTAAGAATCTATCAACATAAATCCCTGCCCTTGAATGGATTTCAGATTCTTACTTAATATCTTTCACATTCAATACTTTCTTTCCATTCCCACTGGCAATGTTTTAATCTAACTCATGTCTTGTCAGGCCTGGTCCCTTGCAGGAGTTTCCTAGCTGGTGGTTTATCTGCTTCTATTCTCCCTGCTTGTCCCCAGGCTCACCCCCATCCTTAGATAGTATCTAACCTTTCTATTTGTTACCAACAGGAAACTCTTTCTGAACCCTACTTGGCAATGTTCTTCTTGGCTCATATGCTGTTAATTGTTGTTACTGCTGGCAGAATTATGTTCGAACCTATTAGTCTGTGTTTTAAGGATCTTTACAATCTGCTCCTCCATTTTCAGCCCTACTTCTTACCATAGGAATAGTTATTAAAGCATGGTCTTAGATTCCTTCAATCAGAATCACATAGGTATCTTATTAGAGATACAGATTTCTTGTCTGCCAGTGAATCACTATCTTGCGCTATGTCTGAGAAATTGGAAAGTAGTCTCTGACATCCAGGAGCTGGCTGGGCTTCGTAGTGAGGCCATGATGTACTTCTGTTAAACACAAGTAATTTCACAGAATGCCAACTTTAGACAAGGTTGTTTGGTGATCATGATGACCAATCTGTAATCAAGAAGAAACACAGACAAAAACAAGAACATTGTGCAAACCAGAAGAACAGACAAATATCCCCCATCCTGGCGAGTATGACTGCCTGTTGCTTCTTTGCCAACTACAGTTTTAGCATTCTTTGGTTTGTCCCACCTTCTAGATAAAAATTATTAAGATACTCAATCATTGAAGTGCCTCTGCTTCGTGACAGCACCTAATCCAGAGCAAAAGCCTGCTTCCTTGGACTCTCCTCAAGTTCACCTAGCACAATTCCAAATCCTTTTTAATACCTTTTTACGGAGACACTCCATGGGTTATCCACGGTGTATAATCTTTCTCTTTGTAATTAATCCTTCAACTACAGATACGTTCCTGGTGGGCTTTGGCTGGAGGGCATTTGACAGATCACATGAATTTTCATTTTACTGAGCTCCTAAAGTAATTCTGAAGTTAAGATTGAGAACCACGGCTACAACCAAGCTGTTGTCTATGTTTTTCTGTAAACAAGTCATATACATTCTTACTTATCTAATCCTTCTAGTCTTCAAAGATAACTTATTTTTTGTTTTGTTTTGTTTTGAGACAGGGTCTCACTCTGTTACCCAGGGTGGAGTGCAGCGGCACAATCATGGCTCACTGCAACCTTTCACGTCCCAGGCTCAAGCCATCCTCTACCTCAGTCTCCCAAGTAGCTGGGACTACAGGTCTGTGCCATCAAACCTGGCTAAATTTTTAATTTTTTCTTTTTTTGTAGAGACAGGGTTTTCCCATGTTCCCAGGCTAGTCTACAACTCCTGGGCTCAAGCATTCCTCCCACCTCGGCCTCCCAAAATGCTGTGATTAAAGGTGTGAGCCACTGCCCTGTGCCCATGATAACTTATGTCTTCCTTCATCACTGAGGGTCCCTGAGCTGCCATCCCACATCATCTCCCTTCACTGAACTCATACCAGTGACACCCACTTGGAACCAAGTACAGACATTGTATTGCTCCTCACCCTTTAACATTCAGTTCACAGCCTTCCTCTGAAAAACTATGGCTGTTCAACAACAGACCATCAGAGAAAAAGCAATTCCAATCACTGTCAGCAGAAGAATCTTCCTGAACCCTGCTTCACAAGTCACTTTTTGGCTCATACATCTTTTGTGATTGCTATTGCTGGCAGAATAAAGTTCAAACATTTCAGCCTGTTATGAATGAACAAGCTGGGCTTGTTTAATATCAGACTCTTCAGAGCAAAAGATAAGAAAGGGAGTGAGTTCTAGAAATACTGTCTCTCTGCCAGGGTCAAACCTAGAGAGAGTCCCCAAGGAAGGTTCCAGAGGACAAACAGGAGAGGAAAAATCTGGCTTTGATGAATATGAAGGAGAAAGGTAATAAATGAAGAAATGAATGAAAAAGAATGAATGAATGCTTGTGCTCCTAGTGAATTATTTATCATCAGACAAGCTCGAATAGCCCTACGTGCAGATTTCATTTCTTTCAGGTGTTTTATCATTTTAAAGAAATCGTGTATGTAATAACTGGGCTGGTGGTTGTTATAATTGTTTGATAACCCCTTTTTACCTCCATTTACTTACTCCTTCATTCATTCCACAAATATTTTTAGGCGACTTTTCATGTGTGAGGCACTGTGGTAGGAATTGGCAGTACACATTTAATCAAGAAACGTCACTGCTGTCATTGAAAGCCCAGAATTTATTGGTGGAAATAGATAATTAATTATGGCATTACTCTAAATTGTGTATAAAAAACAACTATTCAGCTGCAAGGGAGGGACTGCTGGAAGAAATTACTTTAAATGGACACCTAATGAATTAGAAAGAGTAATTTTACAAAATTGTGGTGAATCATATTTAAGATATGTATTAAGGTCTTTTTAAAATATGCTTTATATATCCACTTGTTCAAATGAAAAATTTTAAAGACCAAAGTTTTAGAAGTTATTTTCTAAGGTCTTACCTCCCTTCAATATACTGTGACAACTGCTATCTGCCTGTTTTTAAGATATTGCATTTCTGTCTCTCCAGCATTTTTGTGCTTTGAATCCTTTTATGTGAGTGCATTTTTCTATTTTGAAAACCGTTCTGTATAAGAAAGTCCTATGGAATCTTCTTTAGTAAGGAATATTACCTACTGCATAGTGTCAGATAAAAAAATAGATCCTCCATCGGGCAATATCATGACACGTCACTGATAGTACCTTCGAACAATCCCGGAAGATGCCACAGCTTAAGCGTACTATTGTTCAATTACCTTTTTTCCTAGAACTGTATGGACTGTGTGAGTAGAAAATAACCAGAATGCAGAATCCATGTCTGTCTGTTCCATGGCAGCACGTCTTTCCAACACCTAGTACCATTACTTGCACCACATGGTAATATTCACAGCATTAAGAAAATGACAATACATCCCCACAAGAACTGGAGAGAACATAGCTAATAGTCTAGAGAGGCAGAAGAGGGTAGAAGCAAATAATCCAGACTATCCTGAATCTCACTAGGGATAAGACAGTGGCGACTTGAAATGATTCGTGCATGGTGATCCAAAATTCTTGTGGCTTCAGAGAAGGTATACAGAAATAAGTCCATATAGACTCACATTTCAAATAAGAATAACTTGTGGTTGGAGGAGATTATTGAAGGAGACATGATCCTTTCCTTAAGTAGCCTACAGTCTAGCTAGGAGACAAGACTAAAGAATGAGAAACAACCTGGTAGCAATTAATGGCTAGACATGATGTGTTGAGAGCTCAAACTAAGATGGTGGCAGAGAGAATGATGAGGAAGAAGAGAAACATACTTCTAGAATCTGGAGTTACATCCGTTTATATGCTGGCCTTTGTCAATTTATCCATTTAAAAATATTTCTAGAGGGTGACGATGCATATTTAACTGATTGAATGCTGATAACTGTAACAACTTCCACATTGACTGTCTTATGGAGTCTTCCAATTTGTAAGGTAATTTTAGCTTCTCTCTAGTTGTGTCCATGCAGCCTTTAAGATTAAATACTTAGGTATCTTCTAAAGTGTGCCAATTTTACTGGCTCTCCGATCATGCAGGCTTGACATGCTGCTATTAAGACTGACTTTAAGTGATCTACTTAAACATAGTATGTTTCTATTTAGTCCTCTCACTGAAGTGAATCCCTGGCTCTCCTTTCCAGGATGGGCTGGCATGTTGTGACTCCTGCCCTTTTGTTTTAGTTACCTATTGCTGTACAACAAATTAATCCCCAAATTTAGTGGCTTAAAACAGCAAATATTTTTCTTACACAATTTCCCAGGATCAGAAATCTGGGAACAGCTTAGTTGTGTGGATCTGGTTCAGTCTGTCATGAGTCTATAGTCAAACTGTCAATTGGGACTGCAGTCATCCAAAGGCTTGAATGGGCCTGGAGGATCCACTTCTGAGATCACTCATATGGCTGTTGGGCAAGAGGCCTCAGTTTCTAAATTCATGGGCCTCTGCATAGGATTGCTTATGACCAGGCAGCTGGCTTCCCCCAGAGTAAATGATCTTAGAGACAAAAAGAGAGTGAGAGAAAGAGAGAGAGACAGGGAAGGAGAGAGAGAGAAAGAATATACTTCCTTTTATGACACACACCATTAGTTCTACCTTATTTTATTCATTCAAAGAAAGTAAGTCTAACCCACACTCCATAGAAGGGGATTACACAAGAATGAGAATACCAAGAGTCAGGAACCACTAGGGACTGTTCTGGAGGCTGCATACAAAACACCCCTTTATAAAGTGACTGTTCAATTATTTATTTGAAGTTGTTATCTTCATTTTCACCTGTATTTATTAACTCCCTCATGAAGTTAGTGTGAATGCTAATCTGTCTGCATGTGAAGCTATACGAAGTTAATATTTTATACTATAACCTCAAAGTGAGAGTTCCTCTTCCTCCTACTGACAGATTTTACCCTTTTGAGAATGAAAATATACTTGTCTTTTCCCCCACTTATTATCTTCCACTGAAAGCTGTAGGTTACCATTTCTTTCTTATTTTGATTTGTAAGGTTGTCAGGATAACAGCACAAAGCATTCCTTATACTCACAATGTCAAAAAGAAAATAGAGAATTCTTTCTCCTCCTTACTGCCAACTGAAAATATTCACATCCAAATCCTTCGCCACTCAGTCAACAAGCCAAACCCTATTCACTGTCGAAGTGAGCAACTGCCAGCAGTTTCTCCATTTACTTGTATCAAATAAATAAAAAACTGTACTAACCTGAGCATTGGTTTATTTTTTAAATAATTGAAACAATTTGGTGCTTGAGTCTTCAGTGTGTAAAGGAAGCAAAAATTCACCAACTGAAACATAATATGTTACATATTACCATGGCTTGACTCTGAGCATGATTTTTTTGAAGCCAGAAATAAATTGGATATGGGAAGTCAAGGTCATGGCCTCTGGCACTCAGGAGTTTATAGTCAGGGAACATATTAGAGCTTGGGTCCTGAAACCATAACTATTGTCAGTAAGAAAGCAATGACTGTTGCTTGATACTTTATTATGAAGAAAAAAAAGCAAGCAAGAAAGCAAAGACTGATCTGATAACACTCTTCATGCCTTTAAGGGAGCTGTGTAGATTTTGTCCTTTCTTAAATGCATGTCTACTTCGACAGCACTGAAATTGTCTGATGAAGAAATAATGCTTTTTAAAATGCCCATTATGGGATTCTCAGACAGATCTCTCCTGCCTTTGTACATTTTAGGAAGATTCAAGTATAGAACAGATTGAAGACAGAACTGTATTCCATTCTCACTTCCATCACAGATGTGCTAACTTTGGCAACATCTCTGAGCTTACTTTCCTCAAAAGTGAAATAAGAATAATAAATATCTACACTTGCAGATATATTTTGATGATTGAAGTATATTAAAATACTACTAATAGGGCTCTCACATAGTAGATAGTCAAAAAACGTTGCTTCTTCTTCCTTTTGTGTCTTATCAAAATATGCTGGATATAATTTTGCAAGAGTGATTTTCACATAGTTGTTGCTTCATTTTCTGGCTCTGCTGCAGAATATGGGTATGGAGGGGAGCTTTTCTACCTTCTACATGCAGGACATTACATTGTTAACTGTATTCTGAAGCTTAAAAGAGAATTGGGCTGAATATTTAAGTACTCCCCAAAGTCAATGCAAGATATAGGAAATTATGCATATTAGAATGTTATGCTGCAACATGATACATTAAGTCCCAGTGAAGCTGTGGTTCCTAATTCAGACTGTATTAAGTTTCTCTGCTTAAATTTTATTATAGTGTAGATCATCGATATCAAGTGAATCAAGCCAACTATGAAAGCATCGGTAATAAGAGAAAAACATTTTAATGTATTAAGAAACCACTCTATGAAATTTTACACAAAACACACCACTTACTTCAGAGACATTCGCTGGAAAGTTGCTAATGTTGAGTTTTATATTAATTTATGTTTACCAAATGCTTTGCAATCACCTGTATTACTCATCTTCAAAGACTTTTGGTAATGAATCAAACCAAACCACCAACCTGGAGAAGTGACTTTGCTAAAGTAGAAGGCATCATTACCCCACATTACAATTGAAAATTTAGGATAACTTGGTCTGCAATCTTTCGTAGAGCCCTTTTCACTGTCAAAATAACCAAGCATAGTCTTGAACCTTTTCACAAACATTCTATCTCCCTTTAATTGAAAGCCACACTATCTCCTAAACTCCTTCTCTTTGCCCACAGAGCCAGGAAGAAGAGTCAGCACACTCTTTACGCTTTCTGCTCCTTCCAAGCTATTTGTTGTTCCACTAGAAACTTTCACTATATCCTTTTCCTACCAGAACTTAATGTAACCCTCTTCTTGTCATACCATCTTGGTTTCTTTGTTACAGCCATGCTTGATATATTTTTAAGCAATAACCCCAACTCTGCTCAGTCGTCTTTATCTCACACTACTCAAATTCGCAAAGGACCAGTATATAAACCGTGGTCCAACTTTAAAAATTAACAATAATACATATGACCATAAAGAAAATAATTACACATTGTAAAAATTAGGACATTTAGTCCATGCACACAAATTTATAAGGAAGCCTCAGTAGAATCACAAGGCTGTTTGGTGAACAGGAAGCATAGTAGGTAAAGTTAGTTAGATGATATTTCTAGTTTATGTCTTTCAGCTATAATTGTCTGGCACCCCTCTTCACTAAGGGTCATGCTGTTAAATAGACTGGATATTTGACCAGTTTATCAGGAAGTGATGTTTTGTAACTATACTGAAGGTACACAAGCTTCTATAGTACTTTTGCCTCCCTCTTACTAGACCCCATATGCATGATTGAAAACATGGGATATATTCTTTAGCTATACCTTTTCTTTCTCCTTCCTTCCTTCCTTCCTTCCTTCCTTCCTTCCTTCCTTTCTTTCTTTCTTTCTTTCGACATGTTCTGGCTCGGCCGCCCACACTGGAGTGCAATGGTGCAGTCCAGGTTCACTCCAACCTCCGTTCTTTGAATTTTTACAGTTGAACCATGGTTTATATACTGGTCCTTGCTGAATTTGAGTAGTGTGAGATGAAGAACAGTGAGCAGAGTTGGGGTTATTGCTTAAAACTTGGCTCACTGCAACCTCCGCCTCCCATGTTCAAGCGATTCTCCTGCCTCAGCCTCCCGAGTAGCTGGGATTACAGGCGCCTGCCACCAGTCCTGGCTAATTTTTGTATTTTTAGTAGAGACAGGATTTTACCATGTTGGCCAGAATGGTCTCAAACCCGTGACCTCAGGTGATTCGCACTTCAGCCCCCCAAAGTGCTGGGATTACAGGGGTGAGCCACCACACCTGGCCAATGTCTATATGATATAATGATTTACTTTCCTAGGCTGGCTACCCAGTAGTAGGATGGCTGGATTGAATGGTAGTTCTATTTTTAGTTCTTTGAGAAATCTCCACAGTTTTCCATAGAGGTTGAACTAATTTATATTCCCACCAGCAGTGTACAGTATAGCTTGTCTTTTCTTTAATCAATCAGCATTTGATTGGAATTAGGTATTCTTACTTACAGTCACCTTGACAAATCTTGCATGGTCCTGTGTCACCTTAACTATTCATTTACAGGTAACTACATCTATTGATGGTTATGCCATGTTATTTTTTAAAAATTCCCCATATGAGGGTGTTGAGACACCTCTTATGCCCTACCTCACATCCTGTTAATGTACTTCTAGCCCAGCTGTTGCTATGACAACCAGTTGTGCATAGTATGATGTGACAGCACCTTGTCTCCACTGTAGTGAAAATTTCTTGTTTTCTACATCAGGGAATTTTTGTTGTAGTGCCTGTGGGAAACTGTTTAGCTATTTTGACTCACACGCAAACCTGAAAGTGTGAGCGAGTTAACACAATGAGAGACAAGAGCCCCCCCTCATCCATCCCTTGAGTGGATAATGCTGAGGCCAGCTGCACAGAACTCCTCAAACTGACCCCATATGATACAACCATATTGGTTGATTGCTATACTTCTTAAGATGAGTGTATTTTTTTCCTCGATTGAAAAATGTAGGATTTACAGATTTTGTTTTGTTTTGTTTTGTTTTTTGAGACAGAGTCTTGCTCTGTCGCCCAGACTGGAGTGCAGCGGCGGGATCTCGGCTCACTGCAAGCTCCGCCTCTCAGGTTCAGGCCATTCTCCTGCCTCAGCCTCCCGAGTAGCTGGGACTACAAGCGCTGGCCACCACGCCTGGATAATTTTTTTGTATTTTTAGTAGAGACGGGGTTTCACCATGTTAGCCAGGATGGTTTGGATCTTGTGACCTTGTGATCCGCCCGCCTCGGCTTCCCAAAGTGCTGGGATTACAGACGTAAACCACCGTGCCTGGCCAAAGATATTTTTATGTCCAATTTCACATTGGCAAGACATGCCATCATGACTTTTAGAAGTGTTGTATCAGTTTTCAAATCAATATGAATATTTTTCAAAATGTTTAGGCCAATATAAAATATTTGGGCAATTTAAAACATAAACACAGCATGAGAAAATTTTACTGAGAAAATAAGTGAATTAAATGT
This sequence comes from Rhinopithecus bieti, assembly GCF_001698545.2. Lineage (NCBI taxonomy): Eukaryota > Metazoa > Chordata > Mammalia > Primates > Cercopithecidae > Rhinopithecus > Rhinopithecus bieti. The sequence continues at coordinate 353,602 of NW_016810844.1, forward strand.
TAAATTATCTGCATGATTCTGTTCAATGTTTTCACATAAAAGTGAAAACTGGGAGATTTGCCTTAGAAATTAGATATTTTCTCCTTTTAATTTATAGAAACATGTTATGGAAACTAGTCACAAAATAAAATTACTACATTATAAATATAAAACATATAAAAGCCCTAGTACATGACATGGTCTTTGAATTTGTTTCAAGATGATTTTCTATTTAATACTTTCCCTTAAATATTGATAGAAAATAAAAGGTCAGCCAAACATCTTGGCAATGCTAAGAAATTATATTTTAAATGCAGTATGTAAACCCTCATTTTCATTTTCTAATCTTAATTCAGAGAAGATGGAAAATACAAGTATTTTAGTCCCCAAAGAAATATTAACTCCTCAAACTGGACTGCTTTGGAATAAAAGTCCTGATGTGCACCCTGTGAACTCAGTTAATATCACTATGAGTACTGTAATTTTTGCATTTCCTGATTTGTACTAAAATTGCAAGTATATTAGTTTAATATTTTATAGGGGTTTTGGAAGACTACTCTTGAAATTTTCAAGGTACAGGGTTGTCATTTCTCTGGAAGGAAAATTCCAGCATCTGACAATAATTCTCTGTAATCTTTCACTTGGCCGAAGGCTCTGATTGGTTATAGCCGTGGCTTTTCCTCACACACAAATTGAACAATTTCACCAGAGGTTCACTTTTTTCTCTTTTGCTCAAAATAACAAAACTATTTCCCATGCTATGCCTTTGTCTTTGTCCTAGGTTCACTAAACTAATAGGTCTAATCCCAGGCATCTTGATTAGTAACCCAGTCAGCACAGTTACTTTTAAACAGGGAGAGTTTTTATCTGAACACTGAACCTTGGGCTTCATGCTCTGCAACAGTTCCACTGACCTTATTCTTTGGTCTGTATGTTGCGGTTGTTTGTATTTTTATTTCTTTGACTTGGTGGCCCTACACATCCACAGGGCATTCTAGTATTGACTATTGACAAAAGTCTAGTCAAATAATAAACCTTATCATACTTCTGAAGTATTTGTACGGGAGGGGTGGAGGATAACAGGTTTTTATTCAGTTATGAACTGGCTTACATAACCCCTTCCCTCCAGAACAATGTACGTAACTTTATTTTCACATGGTCATAAGAGACAGTAAACTTTCCTGTTTCTTATTTTTCACAGCAACATTCATAGACATTTGAAATTTGAAGCATATTGAAAACATACTTGGAAACTTGATAGAAATAAAAAAAATCAATAAGGTAAGGGGCAGGTAATTTTATAATGATCAAGGTCTGATTTTAAAAGTGGCATAAAATAATCAGAGTAAATAGCATTTACTGAGAACTTCTTGTTAGACACCTATGACAAAAAAAAAAAAGAATCAGATGGCTTTAGTCATTTCCTCTCCACTGGGTTATTTCCATCATAACTCCCGTAATAGCTCCCACCTTAAAAAGGAATCCTTTGTGCCTTTTCCTTTAAGGTACCTTCTTTACCTCTCCATCCTTTCTATAGAAAAACATCTTAAAAGCATCCATACTCACCATCTTCACTTTCTTTCCTTCTATTTTAGTCTTTCATCATCTCCACTCCACTGAAAATACATTCTTCAAGGCCATCAATTCTTTTTTTTTTTTTAAATAGAGACAGGGCCTAGCTATGTTGCCCAGGCTAGTCTTGAACTCCTGGGTTCAAACAACCCTCCCTCCTCCTCTGAGAGTGGTGGGATTACAGGCATGAGCACTGTGCCTGGGCATAATTTCTTCAGCTGGAGTGCAGTGGCACAATCATAGCTCACTGCAACCTCCAACTCCTGGGCTCAAGAAATCCTCCTACCTCAGCCTTCCAAGTAGCGGGGACTACGGGTACACACCACCATACTTGGATAATTAATTTTTTTTTTTTTTTGTAGAGGTGGGGGTCTCACTGTGTTGGCCAGGCTGGTCTTGAATTCCAGGCCTCAAGTCTTCTTCCTGCCTCAGCTTCCCAAAGTGCTAGGATTATAGATGTGAGCAACTGTACCCAGCCAAGTTAATTAATCCTTATTGAATCTAGTAGTCTATTCTCAGTCCTTAACTTATTGTACCTCTCCTGGAGCAGCATTTGATAATAATTGATCAAATTCTATTTCTTGAAATTTTTTTTCTTTTGGCTTCAGCAACATTACACACTTTTTTTCCCTCCTCATAACTGACCACTTCCTTTTTGGTCTCCTTTTCTAACCTTTTCGTCTCTTCTTGGCTGCTAATTGTTTAAATGCCCTAAAGATTGATCTTCACTGAAATGTAAGGTTCCTTTATTATTGTAGCATAGATCTTTGAGTTCTGTGGATCTAGAGATTCTGCTTTCCAAAGGAGAACATTTCCACTGGGGTGCATCAAGAGTCCAGTTGAACCATGAGCCAAAATAAACCACTTTTCTTTATAAATCACCTAGTCTCAGGTATTCTTTTCTAACATCCCAAAAACATACTAACACATATGACATTTCATGTGGTCAACAATCAATCTATATCTATATAAATGTTTGTTTGTTTGTTTGTTTGTTTTTTAAGAGACAGGGTCTCCCTCTGTTGTCTAGGCTGGAGTGCAGTGGTACAATAATTATAGCTCACTGCAGCCTCCAACTCCTGGGCTCAAGGGTTTATCCTACTTCAGCCTCCCAAGTAGCTGGGATTACAGGTGTGAACCACTGCATCTGAATTAATATATGTATTAAAAATGAATGAGTGACACAGAAACAGGCTTCTAATGTCACAGTAAAATATGTATGTGGCATGGATTTGAAAATAGGGATTTTGGAGTTAGACTGTTCTGGAATAGAGACTTATTTCTATTTTTAACAAGAGCTTTATGAGATGATGTTGGGTAACTTTCTTAACCACTCCAAGCTTCGTTTTCTTTAGTTATAAAATGGTAAAGATAATAACACCAACTTCATAAGATTGCTATAATAATTAAAATACTCATAATGGACATGTTATCATTAAATATTGGTCTCATTTGCTGCAACCTACCAGGCAGCAGACAGAATGCTGAAGACTTTTACCTGTAATTCTCATTCAGTCCTCCAAATAAATCTGATAAGTTGATGGCAATTCCATGAAGATTAAACAACAGGAACAACAAACTTAGACTCACAGAATTTATTTAATCCATGTGATGATACAGTGTGTTAGTCTGGATAGGTTATGCCAAGCTGCAGTAACGAACCAACCCTAAAATTTCAGTGGATTAACTTACAAAGGATTGTTTCCAACACACAGAAAGTATGCTGTACGTCCCATAGTTCTTCTGAGTACCTTCAATCCAACTTTTCTTCAGGGATCCAAGGCTGCTGTGTCTTGCATCTAGAACATCTTGAACACATGGTTCTAGTTCACTGCAACAGGGAATGAGTGACCTGGAGAATTGTGTTTGGCTTTTAAGTGCATTAGTCAACTGACACACAGCACTTCTACAACCATAGCACTGGCCAGAACTAGTCATATGGCTCTACCTAATTTTAAGGAAGCTGTAAAATGTGGGGGAACCTAAAACTGTTTAGTGAATAGTAAATACTTCTGTCACATCTGGCTGGTAGACTGGATTCAAAATGGCAGTATATATGCTTCATATCCTCCAAAGCTATGTTTGCCAAGTAAAATACATGATACCCAGTTACATTTTAATTTCAAATAAATGATGAAGAGTTTGAGTATGAGTATATCCCATGCAACATTTGGAGCACACTCAGAGTGAAAAATTAAGTGTTATCAGAAATTCAAACTTTAATTTGCTAAACCTAACAACTTAACCCAAGGGCCGTATGTTTCAGACATGACTAAAACCTGTTGCTAATATGAAGTGAAGAATTATTCCCCCTACCTAAAGGCATTTACAATTGTATTTTTAAATTTTCAGCTAATAGAAGCACATCTGCAGATTGAACTTTGCTAGCCACTTGCCAATTCAGCTCACTATATTATAGGGTTTTTTTTTTTTTTTTTAAGCCCTAAAATTAAAAAAAAAAAAAAAAAA
>NW_016810844.1:358202-403092 GCF_001698545.2 Rhinopithecus bieti
CTGGTTAATAAGGTTTTTTTCATGGAAATGTTAATGGGTCAAAATTGAAGATTGACTTTTATACCAAAAGGCAAAGATTTGAAAAATGAAACATATTTCTAGAGAGAAACAAGACAGACATAAGCAAATAGATCAAAACACAAGTTTGGCCATTTTTCTGGACACAGACCAATAAAGTATGTTTTATTGAAACAGCCACTGATAGTACTTAAGATTATCAGGGACACCTCTGAGTGGTCCCTACCATTGTTTTTCTCATTTCTCCCTAACTCCAACTTTCTCTTTGCTTTCCTTTTTTTATTTTCTGAGGTGCACCTATGTTATTGCAGGGTGTCTATGTATGCACACACAACACACAAATACGTTATTGCATGGTGTCTATGCATGCAGACACAACACACACATATGTTTAAGAACATTAAAAATTCAATTCAAAGTCATTTTGGAGCACGATTCTGAAATATTTATCTCAAGATGTTTAAATTTTACATACCATGAACTAACCATTCTAAGTTTAGGAATTTATCTTCATAAAACTGTAGTGGACTGAATTGTGTTCCCCTAAAAGACATGTCCATGTTCCAACCCCAGGAATTTGTGAATGTTACTTTATAAGGAACAAGAGTCTTTGACGAAGATATAATTAAGGATCTTGGGATGATGAGATCATCTTTGATTATCTGGGTGGGTCCTAAACCCAATGACAAGTGTCCTTATAAGACAGAGGTAGTGGGAGATCACACAGAGAAATGAGGAGGAAGCAATGTGAACAGGGAGGAAATGCATCCACAATCAAGGAATGCCAACAGCCATCAGCAGCTTGAAAATCCAAGGAACATTATCTTTGCTTAAGTCCCTGGATTAGTGTGGCCCTCCTAGATTTCAGACTTTTAGCCTCCAGAGCTGTGAGAAAATAAATTTCTGTTGTTTCTACCCAACAAATTTGTGGTACTTTGTTACAACAGCCTCAGGAAGCTAATACAGAAATTATCCATAAAATTAATAAATATAATCAGTATAATTTTATTTATAATAGCAAAAGTAAAAGTGTCTACAATAGAGAGAACATTAAAAAGTATACTACAGATATGACAGAATATAAATCCTATAGCAAAATAATATAAAATAATATATTCAATAAATATAAAATGAAAAAAATAGTTTGCAAAACAGCCTGCAAAGTATAATTCCATTTGTTTAAAAAGATATATTGGAAGGGTTAATGTCCAGAATACATAAAAAACTTCTACAACTCAACAACAACAACAACAACAAAATAGCCTGGTTAAAAAATGCGCAAAGGACTTGGACAGACATTTCTCCAAAGATGATATGCAGTGCTCACTTTGGCAGCACATATACCAAAGATGATATAAAAATGACCAACAAGCATGTGAAAAGATGCTCAATATCACTAATCATCAGAGAAACACCAATTAAAACCACAATAAGACATCACCTCACACCCATTTGGATGTCTACCATCCAAAAAAAAGAAACCCAGAAAATAATAAGTGTTGACAAGGATGTGAATAAATTGGAATCTCTGTGCACTGTCTGTAATAATGTAAGATGGTATGGTCACCGTGGAAACAATATGGCAGTTCCTCAAAAAATTAAAAATAAAATTACAATATAATCCAATGATTTCATTTTTTGATATATTTCCAAAAGAATTCAAAGCTGGATCTGAAAGAGATAGTTGCACACCATGTTCATTGCAGCATTATTCGCAACAGCCAAGAGATGTAAGAAACACATTGTTCACTGATAGATGAATGGATAAGCAAATTGTGGTATACACACAATGGAATATTATTCAGCCTTAAAAAAGGGAAGGAGGTTCTGACACATACTGCAACATGGATGAGCTTGGGGACATTCTGCTAAATGAAATAAGCTAGTAACAAAATCACAAATACTCTATGATTCCACTATCTAAAATGGTCAATTCATAGAAACAGAAAGTAAACTGGTGGTTGCCAGAGGCTGAGGGGAGGGAGAAATGGATTGTTACTGTCTAATGTGTAGAGTTTCAGTTCTGCAAGATGAAAAGTTCTGAATATGTGTTACACAGCAATATGAATATATTGAAAACTATTGGAATGTACACTTAAAAATAGTTTTTGAAACTTACTAAATTGTATATTTTAAATATGTGCAGTTTATTATATCAATTACACCTCAATAAAGCTGTTTAAAAATATGTTGGTGGCTGGGCACAGTTGCTCATGCCTATAATCCCAGCATTTTAGCATGCCATGGCAGGAGGATTACTTGAGCTCAGGAGTTCAAGATCAGCCTGGGCAACATAGTGGGACCCCATCTCTACAAAAATATTTTTTAAAAACTTAGCCAGGCATGGTGGTGCACACCTGTAGTCCCAGCTTTTTGGGGGGCTGAGGTAGGAGAATGACTCGAGCCCAGGAGGTTGAGGCTGCAGTGAGCCAAAACTGTGTCACTGTACTCTAGCTTGGGCAACAGAGCGAGACCCTGTCTCAAAAAATATATATGTACACATATATATGTAACTGTAAACCTAGCAATTGATTAAGAATAAAAACTTCAAAGTCAGACTGCCTGGCCTCAAATTCTAGCTCTACCATCTACTAGTGGTATGATCTTGGACACATTATTTAACTTTGTTTCTTGGCTTTCTCCTCTGTAAAAATAGTGTTTATAACAGTAATACCCAGATGAGCTAGTATTCATAAAGCAAGGTCTGGTCATAGTTTGTGATAAATAAATGCAATGACCTATCACTCTCAATCTTGACATATCTCTACAAATACAGATGCTCCCTGACTTACAATGATTCAATTTTTGACTTTACAATGGGTTTATTGGGATATTATTTGCATTTTTGATTTATGATATTTTTGACTTAAGATGGCTTTATCAGAACATACCTCTATTGTAAGTTGGTATTAGTGATTATCTCTAAGTGGCTGTTCCACCAGAGACTTTAATTATGATCTTTTCAGCTTATCTTTTTATTACATGCATGGGTGATTTTTATAATAAAAGCTAAGCAAGCTTTTTATACATACAAAGTAAGTCAGATGATCTATCTAGCACAGAGGTTTGTCTCTCTTGGTGATACTAATGAAATGCTATTTGAGCAAACATGGGCCATTTATTATATTTCAGAAGTCCTTCTAATATTATTGGTACTATTATTGAAAAACAGAAAGATATTACATTTATATGAGGAAAGCAGAGTTTATAAAACCAGCCTGCAACTGTTGTTATGGTTATTAATCTCCTGAAAATTATGGTTGATAATTTCCTGAAATTTTATAATAATGTCATTAACTATTAGTCTCACTAACTATGTGTAAACAATAGATTGGGTGATGGAAGAAGTATTTCATATAGATGCCTTATTGATCCACTATTTTTGTAACACTGGAAAGAGCCATGGTAAATTTGGTGTTGATCCTGTTTTTCCCTCCAGACAGGGCCAGCTCTGGCCTGCTCTATCTCTCATTACTGTGATGACGGCTATATCCAGATGCTAAACACTCCAGGGACACTCCAATGCAGTGTTAAAGACTCTGAACACTTCATCCCCAAAGAATGTAGCATTCCAAGAGAAAACAGGCCTCTTTCTGACACTAGTAAAACTGTGAAGGTGTGTAATAAATCAGGGATCAAAATGAGAGGACACAAATTCTCTGCCCCTTACAGTGAATCCTGTTCTTCTCTTCTCAATAGAGTAACAGTCATATTTAAAAATAATAATAATAAAGCTTGTACAGACACACTAATGGAAACAACGACAAAATATATTCAAACATAGTGTGTTATAACAGCTAGAGGCTGCTCTAGATGGGAATCAAAGAATAAATAGCTGGAGATGTAACTAAGGATAAAAACATACGAAATGTCTTGGGCTATTTGAGGGGATTAGTTTTGAGAGGGTAGGCTGGAATAGTTTGTCCTTGGAGCAATGGTTGCTTCCATTTGCTTTCCTTTCGTTTTCCTCATTTTCTTCCTTCTTTTCTCCCTCCCTTTCTCCTTCCAGCTCCCACCCTTTCTTCCTTCTTTCCTCTCTTCTTTTTACAAAAATTTTCATTTCTTTGCTGCCACAAAACAAAGACAAAGGGTGTTGAAAGTACCATTTACTTGACACATCAACCTCCCAAAGTAATATAAATTTTTAAAAATGTAAAATAATAAATATTATCTATATCCAAGAAAAAAATGGTGGCCAAAAATTTTGGGCTATAAATTAGAATTCTTTTTTCACTAACAAAATCAAGTGTTTTAATCAAAACTATGTACAAGATTGTTTCTAAAATGACCATTGCCCAAGTTTGCTAACAAAAATTCAAAACAATCTGCTTCAGTACAACAGAAACACATAAATTATGGCCACAAATGGTAATTAAAAATTTCAAAACAATAAGTTTACTTGTTTTGTTAAAGTATTATGTAATCCTTAGCATTTTTTGTTTCTTCTTACTTTTTAATGAGGTGTCATTTATATAAAGTACATAACTGTGCATCTTGATAAATCTTTCCATAGTCTACAGCCATGTCACCACCAACCAGATCAAGATAGAGACCCCCTCAAAGACAGTGTTTCCAAGTTTAGGTGTATAAGACTTTCCTGAGGATGTTGTTAAAAATCTATATTCCTGGGTCACAATCCCAGAGGTTCAATATCAGTGGGTCTAGGGTAGGGTCCCTGAGACTGATTATTTAATAAGCACTTCCACTTAGAGAAACTCTGCCCTAGAAAGAAACCTAACTTACCCCAATGGCTCTAGAAGTTCTATTACTCTCTACTTCAAAGACAATTTATTGGGAAACGTAGGTGCTTTCCTACCGGGGAAGAATATATAGGACATTTGCTATCCCTGTGTAATTTTAACTTTTAGCATTGTTTTTTCTTTCTTCGAGCCAGAGTCTCCCAAATGAAGTTTCCACCAGTCCATAGAAAAATGAAAATTAATAAGACCATAGTGAGTTATTCATAAAGTTAGATGTATCTAAAGGATTGTCATTTATTTTCAGATTATGTTCTTCCTACCTTCAGGACTTTCAAACGCTCTTTGCTTTACAAAATAATTCTAACAGTAAAATGGTATGGCCTTTTTTTTTCTTAATAATTCTGAGAAATTAAGAGATAGAAATGCTATATTGTTCAACTTTGAAAAATCTGGGTTATCAAGCCTTCAGGTCTGCTCCTGAAATTTGAACCAATTGCCACCAGGGGAAGTAGAGTACTACAGCCTGTATGATTTCAACTGTAGGGGCATTTTTTTCTGCCAGAGAATGTCAAATTTAACTGCAGATTTTCTACTGTAGTCTTCTGTCACTTAACAATGAGGAGATGAGGATATGTTCTGAGAAATGTGTCCTTAGGCTAGTTCATCACTGTGATAACATCAGCGTGTACTTACACAAACCTAGACAGTATAGCCTACCACACACTTATGCTAGATGGTGTAGCCTATTGCTCCTAGGCTACAAACCCACACAACATGTTACTGTACTGAATACTGCAGGCAGTTGTAACACAATGGTAAGTATCTGTGTATCTAAACATAGAAAAAGTACAGTAAAAATAGGTACTATAATCTTAGGGGACCATGATATAGTATATGTGGGTTTGTCACTGACCAGACTATCATTACGTGGTGTATGACTGTACTCCGAAAAACAACCTTAGCTTCTTTTCTCTCTATATAAGCAACATATGGTCTCTGTAAAAAACTTTCAAAGAATGGGAAAAATTAAATCAAAACCATCAAACTATTGTTAATGTGTTTTTTTTTCCATTTTAGTCTTTTCTATGTACAATTTTTTAAACAAGTCAGGAATGAAATGAAGATAGAAAGAGAGATAGATTCATTACCACCTGATATTTTCTTCAGCAGTTTCCAATGTCATTAAAATCCTTTCTATGCAGTTTTGTCTGTATAGTGTTTATCTCATGAATGCATCATAATTTATTTATTTATTTTTATTTTTTTGAGACAGAGTCTCATTCTGGCACCTAGGCTGGAGTACAATGGTGCACTCTTGGGTCACTGCAACCTCTGCCTCCTTGGTTCAAGTGATTCTCATGCCTCACCCTCCTGAGTAGCTGAAATTACAGATGTGCACCACCATGCCCGGCTAATTTTTTTTTTTTTTTTATTTTTTTTTATTTTTTGTATTTTTAGTAGAGACAGGGTTTTGGCATGTTGGCCAGGCTGATCTCAAACTCCTGGCCTCAAGTGATCCATCCACCACCTTGGCCTCCCAAGGTGCTGGTATTACAGGTGTGAGCCACCATGCTCAGCCTCATAATTTATTTCATTAGCAACCTTTTACAATTTTTAAATTTAGAGGTTATTTCTACTTTGAAAAGAGGTCAGGAGTTCCAGACCAACCTGCCAACATGGTGAAACCCCATGTCTACTAAAAATACAAAAATTAGCTGGGCATGGTGGCAGGTGACTGTAATCCCAGCTACTCAAGAGGCTGAGGCAGGAGAATCACTTGAACTCAGGAGGCAGAGGTTGCAGTGAGCCGAGACTGCACCACTGCACTCTGGCCTGGGTGGCAAGAGCAAAACTCTGTGTCAAAAAAAAAAAAAAAAAAGAGATGTAGGCTGGGTGTGGTGACTCATGCTTGTAGTCCCAGAACTTTGGGAGACCAAGGTGGAAGGATCACTTGAGCCCAAGAGTTTGAGACCAGCCTGGGCAGTAAAGTGAGACCCCATCTCTCTCTCTACATATATATTTTAAAAGTAAATAACACTAGAGGGAATATTTTTGTACTCAGTTAAAAATAACATTTTGAATCTATCTTTAAGATAGATGCTTTTTTAAAGGAAACTGATACAAGGGATACAAGGATTTTTTAAGGCTTTTGATATATTGTGATTCAATGACCTATTGCTGTGTAATAAAATCTCCACAACTCAGTGGCTTTAGAATCACAGTCTTCATGCTGTTCTAAGGGAGTAGTAAAAAATAAAAAAAATAATAAAAGCCATATATTATGTCTCTGCATGATGTTGACTGAGGTCACTCATGCAGCCGCATTCAGCTGAAGGCTCAACTGAGACTGGATGTCTAAGATGACTTCACTCATATATTTGGCACCTTAGCTGGTATATTAGTCAGTTCTTGCACTGCTGTAAAGAAATACCTGAGACTGGGTAATTTATAAAGAAAAGACTTGGCCCACAGTTCTGCAGGCTGTACAGAAAGCATAGCAGCTTTGGCTTCTGAGGAGACCTCAGGAAACGTACAATCATGGCAGAAAGTGAAGAGAAAGCTGGTACTTCACATGGCTGGGAGCAGAAGGAAGGTTGGGGGGAGGTGCTATCTACTTTTAAACAACCAGATCTCATGAGAACTCACTTACTATTCAGTATCAAGGGGGTAATGGTGCAAAACTGTTCATGAGAACTCTGCCCCCATAATCCAATCACCTCCCACCAGGCCCCACCTCCAACACTGGGGATTACAATTCAACATGATACTTAGGCAGGGACACAGATCCAAACCACATCAACTAGGATGTTTGGAAGAGCTGGAAGATGATTTGGCCTCACTCTGCATAGATTGTCATAATTCAGTAGTCTAGCCTGAACTTATCTATAGGGCAGCTGGATTCCATGAAAATAAACTTAGAAGCTGCCAGGCTTCTCAAGACCCAGACCTAGAAGTCAAAGCAAGTCATGGGGCCAGCCCATATTTAGGGGGAAGAGAAGTAGACTCTACTTTTTAATGGAGAAGCTACAGATTCACATTGCAGAAGGAGACTGGGGTAAGAAGAACTGTTGTGATCATCTTTGGAACTAATCGACCATATATCACCATATTATTATTTTATATATCACCAATTTACAATAAAAAAGTGTATGCAACATATACTCCCATCAGATTGCCATGAATTAAAAAGTGTCAGCAAGGATATGAAGCAACAATAACTCTTATATACTCCTAGAAAGAGTGTAATCTTGAATGCCCACTTTAGAAAGCAGTTTGGTATTAACCGCCAAAGTTCATAGGTATATACCTGAAAAAATGGGTGCACGGGTAGACTAGAAAATATGTACAAGAAGGTTCATAGCATCATCATTCATAACTCAGTATAGCCCAAAACTAGAAACACTAAACTTCATTGAGTCTAAAATAGATTTTGTGGAAATATGAAATATTATAAAGCAGTGAAAATGAACAAACAATACACTCAGTAACATGAATGAATCCTTTATACATAATGTTGAACATAAAATCCAAGTCACAAAAGGATGGATACAGTGTGTTTTCATTTATGTGAAGTTCACAAACAAGCAAAAAGGAACCATGTTGTTTAGGGATGCAAACAAATGATACAACTATAAAGGAAAAAAGAGAAATTGTTACCATTTCAAAGCTAGAATAGGAGTTTGCCCCAATGAGGATGAAGGAGGATAAAGAGGAGAATCTAGGCGGAGGAAACAGCATAACTGCATGATTGGAGCTATTTAAATTTAAGGAAATTAAAGAAAGCCCATGCACAAAAGGAAGAACAAGAACTTACAGAGCAATTTAAGGATTTTCAGGTTTCATGCTAAGAACAACAAAAAGGCCATTGATTGGTTTTAAGCAGTGGATAATATAATCAGAGTTTCATTTTCAAAAGGTAATTTTGTCTATTGTGTGTAAATTGATTAGAGAAAGTCAAGAGTGGATACAGGGATATAGTTAGGAATCTATTTGCAGTGGCTTCAGGTGAGAGATGATATGGCTTCAACTGGTGCAGTGACTGGAAAAGGTGAGAAAAGAATAAATCTAAGATAAACTTGGAAAGTGGAATTAACAAGAGCTGATGCTTGGCAGTTAAAAAAAAATGAGTTAGAGTGACTTTTATCTTCTGGCATGATCAACAGGGTGCCATTAACCAAGAAAGGGAACACTAGTGGAGGGCTGAACCTTGATTTTGGATTCCCGGGAGACATGAAATTGCAGATGTTACCGAATAAGTTGAATAAATGATCTGGAGTTCAGATGAGGTGCTTGAGTCAGAAAGAGGAATTTGGGATTCATCAGCACTGACAGTGATATACATCTTTTAATATATATATCAATATATCAAGACACTGATATATCTTTTAATATACCATGGCAGTAGATGAAATGGGGCATAGCTGAAATACCAGGAGAGGTAAAATGACTCAGAAAGGACAAGTAGAAGCAAGAAGCAGCGAAGATATTAAAACTCTATGCATAAGGTACTGTGTTTGATGCTGGGGGCACATGGATGAATAAGATATGGACCCTACTTTACTGCCAAGTAGAGGAGATGGACACTTTAGCATATTACATCTATCTTACTTGATAAATGACAGAGTAAAGATAAGTACAAGATGCTGTGGGAACTCAGAGAAGGGCAGTGAAGCCTGGAAAGTCCGGTAAGAATTAGCCAGAAGAAGAAAGGTGGGAAATGCAATCCAGGCAGACATAATAAGACACAGAAGCACTGAGGTCTCAAAGAATATCATGTATGTACACGATTGCAAGCAGACCAGTATTATTAATGTACAGAGTTTGAAGGCTAAGTGACGGGACATCAGAGCAAAGAGGGAGAAAGACCCCAGTCATGGGCACCTTGGATGCCTTGCCAAAGAACTTAGGATTGAATCAGTAGGAATACAAGTGACATGGTCATATTTGCATATTAGAATGATTACTTAAACTGTAAGTGAGGGGTGAGGGTAAACTGAACACAGCTGAACTGGTTAGGAAAACAATAAGTGGCTGAATAGTGGGTGCTGATAGGGACATGGGAGAAATACATTTGATAAATATTTAGGACTGTCCTTTAATTCAAAGGGCCTTTCTGGAAGGTCATAAATGCTCATTTCTAGTTTGTCCCAGTTTTAAAAGCAGTTGACTGGTATTTGGGGGAGATGGCAGTGGCCCAAGTTGTCAATCTCTGAATTCCTACACACCACACACACACACACACGCACACACACACACACAGAGCAACTAGATAGCAAAGCCAAAATGCCTAAGCAACATTTACAATAAAGCTAGGGGACCTCGAAATACAAGCAGGTGGTGGTAACCCCCCAACAGTCACAGATTGTCAGGGTCTGTGCGGGAGGAAGAAGGTAGCCATGAAGCTGAGGACCGAGATCGCTGCCAGCAGGGGAGAGCAGGTGCGGGCAGAAGCCTCAGCAGCCATGGGCTTGAGGGCCACTGCTCAGAGCAGCTGGATAGGAGAGAGCACATTGTCCTCTTGGCCAGGGTGGCGCTCCTGCTGGTGGACTGCAGGCACCGGAGCAGTCCAGCCTGCCTGTAACTCCAAAACCTGTGACTCGCCGCTGCTCCCTCCCATCTGGGACACAGCCCCACACTGAGAAGAATCTGCTGCAAACAATCCAAAGCAGCACTGGGACAAATGGGATAAAGAAAAGTAAAGGTCCAGTGGAGAGGGCTTAAGGCCAGGGAATCCCAGAAAGCAAGCCACTGACGCTTTGACCACTATGCAAAAACAACAGAAGTGGGAGCTTCTTAAAGTCAGAAAAGATTTCCTCCATTCTATCCCATTGTAAAATTTTGGGAAAAATAGAACTGAACACCAGGAGAGTATGGAGGGAAAATCCCATACACAATTATTATTTAAAAAAAAAAAAAAAAAAAAGAAGCAAATAAACATCTACAGACAAGGAAGGCAGGCCAGGAAGATGTGCCCACAAAACAGCTCAAAATAGTAACTTCACATTTTAATACAAGTCTAAGAACATTAAGAAAATGATTCAAGATTTTGAATAATGGTGTTTTGTGGAATAATGTGTTCACTGGGTAACTCATAAGTTGCAATCAGAAAAGCTCAGCATTGAGGTGACAAAATGACAAAGAATTAGAGATAAAAGGAAAAATATTTCCAACACAAAGAGGAAATGAAAAGGAATACCAGAGAAAAGAAACACAAGAGATAATATGCCTTAAAAGAAATAGGAAGTGGCCAGGCACAGTGGCTCACGCCTAGCACTTTGGGAGGCTGAGACGGGCAGATCACTTGAGGTCAAGAGTTCAAAACCAGCCTGGCCAACATGGAGAAACTTTGTCTCTTCTGGAAAAACATAAATTAGCTGGGCTTCCTGGCACACATCTGTAGTTCCAGCTACTCAGGACGCTAAGGCAGGAGGACTGCTTGAGTCCAGGAGGTGGAGGTTGCAGTGAGCTGAGATTCCCCCACTGCACTGGGTGACACAGCAAGACTCCATCTAAAAAAAAAAAGAAAAGAAAGAAAGGATGTAAAAAAGGAAATTTAAAAGCCATATTTTTTAAAATAAAAAAGAAATGAAGAGATAGAGACTATTAGTGAAGCTAGTAGTCTAGATAAACCTTTTCCAGCAGTTACAGACAGAGCTCTGCTTTGTATCTGCCACTGCCTTAAAACCATCCTCTTAGGCATCTTTGTATCTCTGTGACTTCACTTAATTCTTGTCACATGACAAGAAGGTGATGAGAAACTGGGGGAGCCATTCTACATAGGAAAGTCAGGGAAGACTTCTCTAACCATATTCATAGCCTTACATTATCAGGTTAGTTTGATAATAATGTTAAAATATTCAAGCACCAATGAATCCCAGTTGTTCCCCTGTGAACTAACTACAGGCCTCCTTTCCTTTTTCTTTATTTCTTCCAAAAGGTACATGGGGTATAGTTACAGATACACCTAATTCCAGACCTCGTAGAACTCACAGTTTAGTGGAAGGGACAGATGGGTAAACAGGTAAGTAAACACAACATGACAAAGGGCATACCACAACTTTGAACAGTATTACTGTTCTCGTTGTTAACTCTTCTGCTTTGGGCCTCTGAAGTCCCTGGAAAACCCTGTTTTCCTGTTTGAATTCCAGGCTGAATATCTGCCTGGCTCCCTACATCATCTTAATATTTACTTTCTATTTTTTGGCTAGATCAGTAACTTGACTTGCATGCAATACTAGCTTAATTCCCTCATAGTCAGTTGATTATAGCATTGGCTTGAGATACATGACTTAATGTAACATGACAATTTTATTTTAAAATTACTTTCTTAAAGAACCTGTATTTTTTGCACCAAATATTTTAAATAAATGTTAAATAAGATTTTGGCCAGATAATTTAAACTGGCTATTAGCCAAGAGAATGCATTCACTGGGTAACTGTCATTATTAGAAATCTATGCTGCATTTCAGTATCACTGTATTTCTATCATTAAGCACAATCACCAACCACTTGGTCTAGTAATCAGGCAGGGAGTGTTTATCTGTACTGCAGACATTTTTAAAGACAGATAACACAGACAGAATATTCTATAAGAGACACACAAAATTAGAAGTATTTAAACAAATACATAGGTATTTAAATTATGTTCTGAACTGGCCAGTGGTTTATATTAGCTTGTCAACTATTCTAGCTTTACCACAATTCTTTTAGATTCCTCTGAGATACTCCCAATTACTGGAAATTTCTATCTTCCCCCAAAGAATGGGGTAGCCACATTCCAGGGCCTAGTGTTGGGGACAGATGAGAAAGAACAGTGACGGTGTCTCTTTCCCAATATCCTTCACTTCACCTATTACGAGGCCTCAGAACTAGAGTAAAATTGACTGTCAATCCTAGCTTTATATGAGGTGGTAAGTGAAGAAAGAAGGGGATTAAAGTTCTCCAAAGGCATCTTCTCTCCAGGTGATTCTTTAATGAGGATGACAGCAGGATTGAGGCTTCTGGAAATTCTCACAGAAGCATTAGGTGTAATCATAGGAAGTTCCAATAAGGTCCCTCAAGAGCAAGAGAATAAGGTCAGGAAAAAGTCATCTTCTGAAGATACATACTTCAAGAAACAATAATAATTTTACAAAAAGACACAGAAAACACTTAGCTGTAAGATACATATATATTTTAATCTAATTAAACTACTCCATTAATACTTCATAACGCATCTCTATGGTCACACTTATCACACTGCAGCAGAATTCTAAGTTTTTACCTATCTGTCCCTTCTACCTACCTGTGAGTTCCTTTACATAGGAACAGTATTTTAGTCATTTTTGTTTTGTTTCGTTTTACCCTCAGAATCTAGCACTGTGTCTGGCTCAGAAGAGGGATGAAGAAAATGTGTGTTGACTAAATGAGCTGGAAATATAACGAAAGAAGGCAGATATTGAATTGTAATAGGCATCTGCATGTAGTATACAGGAAAGGTTATTTGACTGAAATGTTAACGCTATTTAGAAATATCTGAGATATATGGAATCAGCAGATATGAACAATCTGATTGCTAAAATGTGTGCACCACAGTAGTGGTAGGTATTCACTAGACTATTCCAAAACATAAGCCAATTTCTTTCAAGAACACATAGTTCTAGATATCTAGGTTTCGTGCACATTCATTTCTAGAGCATTTACATTTATTAAATACCTTTTCTTTTCTTTTCTTTTCTTTTTTTTGAGATGGAGTCTTGTTCTGTCACCCAGGTTGGAGCACAGTGGCACGATCTCGGGTCACTGCAACCTCTGCCTCCCGGGTTCAAGTGATTCTCCTGCCTCAGCCTCCTGAGTAGCTGGGACTACAGGCACATGCCAACACGCCCAGCTAATTTTTGTATTTTCAGTAAAGACAGAGTTTCACCATGTTGGCCAGGCTGGTCTCGAACTCCTGACCTAGTGATCTGCCTGCCTTGGCCTCTCAAAGTGCTGGGATTACAGGTGAGAGCCACCGTACCTGGCCTACTGAATACCTTTTATGTGCCAGGTACTGAGATGGGAACTGGAACTATAATTACAGATATTCATAGTCTTTGTTATCAAGATGTTTAGTAGGACGAAACAACAATAACAAAAAAGGTGAATGAAAGTGTCATAGGCTCTGAGGCCAGGTACCATGGCTCGCGCCTGTAGTCCTAGCACTTTTAGACACCGAGGCAGGCAGATCGCTTGAGCCCAGGAGTTTGAGACCAGCCTGGGCAATATGGCAAAACTCCTTCTCTGAAAAAAAAAATATAAAAATTAGCTGGGTATGGTGGTGCGCGTCTATAGTCCCAACTACTCGGGAGGCTGGAGTGGGAGGGTCACCTGAGCCCAAGGAGGCCCAGGCTGCAATGAGCTGTGATTGTGCCACTGCACTCCAGCCTGGCAACAGAGTGAAACTCCATCTCAAAAAAAAAAAAAGTAATAATAATGTTATAGGCTCTGAGATAAAAGTTCGTTGCCAGCAGAGAGCGGTAGAAGAAGAGACTGATGACTTAAAGTTTTGCTAAAGGGAAATAGAGAATAAAAAGATGCTTCATCCAAATCTTAAAATATGACAAGGCGATCAACAGGGTGAGGACAGAAGAGCATTTTAGACTGAAGAAGCTTATTGAAGAAACAATAAACTTGGTGGCTTACTTGAGCAGAGCTTACTGTGGAAGGAGTGTAGGGTTCTGGAGAGATGAGATTCCAAAGAACTTTATTTCATGGGCTAAGAAGTTTTGACAAAATTACACAAAATTGGAAGTGACAGAGTATATTAAATTGCTAGGGCCACCATAACCAAGTACCACAGACTGGTTTGGTTTAATAACAGAAGTTTATTTTATCACAATTCTGGAGGCTGGAAGTCTAAGATAAAGGTGTTGATAGGGTTGTTTCTTCCAAGGCCTCTCCTTGGCTCATAGATGTCCATTTTCTCCCTGTGTCTTCACATGGTCTTTACTCTGTACATATCTGTATCCTAATCTCCTCTTCTTATTAGGACATCAGTTATATTGGATTAGGGCCCACCCCAATAATCTCATTTTAACTTAGTCACCTCTTTAAAGATTCTACTTCCAAATACAGCTATATTCTGAGGTACTGGAAGTTGTGACTTCGACATATGAACTTGGAGAGAATATAATTCAGACCATTAACAGGGTTAGATCTAATTTAGATCATCAAGACAGCAGTGTGGACAGATGCAAGACCAGGGCAGGGAGACCCTTTGAAAGACTATTACAGTGTTTACTTTGTATGGGTGATGATCCCAAGGTTGGTTTGGTTGTTGTTTTCTCCCTGTCATGGCTGATAATCTGAATTTGAACAAGAGACACAGAGGGAAGCATGGCAAAAGAAGATGTTAAAAGGGTCAACATGACTACCATATTAAGGATCAGTGGCCTGTAGGATAGAATTCAGACTCCTTGGCACAGTCCATAGGCTTCTGACAATTTCCCTCTGATCCCTCAGTGCAGCAGACTCTTGTCCTGCCACTCGACACAGTGCACGCCCTGCCCTCTAGCCATAAAACCTCACAGTCTCCAATCACACTAGGCTTTTCATCAAGGCCAAGCCAGTGCCTGCTCTGCCCTCTGCCTGAAATATTCTTTCTCCTCTTCTTAGCCAGCCAAACATCTATCTACTCAAGTAGAGGTAGTCAAATGTTGCCCTCTTCATGAAACTCGAATGTTCTCTGGCAGCGAGGAACTTCCTTCCCTAGACGCCTGGGGGCATTCTGCCTAGACACTCTCATTTGGTGCTATGATTAGTTTACATTTTACACACTTGCTAGTCTAAATTGTAAACTCCTTGTGGGCTGGGACTGGCTTCCTTTGTTTCCCCAGAGCTCAACATTGTGATCACCAAATGGGAAACTCTTCAACAAATATTTGATAAATGTGTGAGAATCAAAGTCTACACCTGTTACCACCTAGACACTACCAGGTAAAGCCTTGCCCGTGCTCTCTCTATGATACCTCTTTTTAACTAAAACACTAGGAAGAGATTAAAGAAAGTCAGATTTTCCAAATTTGGAGCTAAATCTCTCTTATAAAAAGAAACAAGATATTTTACAAACCAGCAAGGAAAATTCCAGGGGAAAAGCCAGGGGAATCAGCAGAGTTTCCAATCTGTCACCACTTTAACCCATCTTGTAAATCACTTCCAGTTTAATTTTAAAGGACAAAACACCACTGCCTTCATGTCTTTTTCTATTTAAGAATTTAACAAGTGGCTCCCTTTGCCTTTCTGATCAAATCCAAGTTTCCCCATCTGGTTTTGGAGATCTTCCATGGCCTGGCTCCATTTTACCCATCCAATCTACTGTCTATACAACTGTCAGAATCACCTCTCTGAAACACAGACAGGATTATTCACTATCATACTCAAAGATACTTCAAGGCTCCTTATGACCTAAGATAATTCTCAAATTACTCACTTTAGTTTTCTACTCTAGTAAGCCCTCATTTAATGTTGTCAGTAGGTTCTTGGAAACTGTAACTTTAATCAAAATTAAGTATAATGACACCAAGTTGTTGGGTTTATTTTCCTCATCAATGTTATAAGGAAGCAACCTTGAATGAAATGACATTACTTGACCTGCTGTACTTTGTTTCACTTAAGGTTGCAGTTTCCAAGAACTATCGACAACATTAAGTGGGGACTTACTGTAGTTGGTCCTGGTCTTTCTTGTCCAGGACATTCTCCCCTATAGACTCCAATCGTCAGCTCACTTCCCGAGTTGTCCTTCACAGATATTTCTTACATTTTCCTGTTTCTGTGTCTCTACAGCGTTCAAGTTGTTCCTGAACCAACTGTACTGTCCTCTTCCATATCTGTAGTATAAATTAGCAGTCTTAATACAAAATACTTCCAATCCACTAACCTTCCCATCTGCTCTACCTCCACTGATAATCAATTCCTGTTTGGGGTCAGTGTTGAACTAACAGCACCATCTGATATAGTTAATTGCTCTTTGCTGCTTGGGCCACTCTCCTCCTTTGACTTCTAGGACACCACTTTCTCTTCTTCCTCCTCTTCTGTCTTCCATGAACTGGCTGATCCTTCTTTAGCTTTTTTATTTGATCTGAGTTGTCCCGACCTCTACAAGTTGAAGTATCTAAGATTTAATCCTGCTCATCTCTTTTCTAAACACACTCATACTTAGATTTCATCCAGTTCCATGGTTTTCAATTTCATCAATAGGTTAAAAAGATCTAATTTTCTATCTCCAGCTCTATCTCCTTTCCCCTGATTCCAGATTCATATGTTCTACTGTCTAATCAATATCTCCACTTGAATGTCAAAAAGGTATCTCAAACATAATATGTCCAAAACTAAACACTTTATTTCCCTCTTCCCTAAAACTTGCATCTGTCATACCCTTCCTCATCTTAGTAAATGACCCTCAGTTCTTCTAGATCTTAGAATCAACTCTGACTCTTCTCTTTCTCATACAATCCATTGGCAAATTTTGCATTGAAAATATGTTCAGAATTGCACTATGTCTACAAGTCTTTCACTGTTACCACTTTGGTCCAAGCCATAGTCATCTCTTTTTTGAATTACTTCAATAGTATCTTTACTGATCTCTCTGTCCCTGTACCCCTAACCCTCAAGGTGGTCTTTCTAGAGCTGATTATGTAAACTCCTCTGCTCAAAACCCTGTTAGTAGCTTCCCATCTCATTTAGAAGATAACCAACGTCATTACCATGGCCTATAAAGCATTATGACATCTGGCCCACCATTGCTTCTGAGTCCATCTGCTACCACAGTTACTCTTAGTCAGCTCTAGCATTTCTAGCCTCCTTGCTAATTCTTGCAGGACTCCAAGCACACTTCTGCTTCAGTATCTTTATACTTAATATTCCTTCACCAGGAATGTTCTTCCTCTAGACAGTCACAGGCTCTCTCACTTCCATCAGGTTACCTTTCAAATTCTACCTTGTATGTCTGGGTATAGTGGCTCATGCCTGTAACCCCAGCACTCTGGAGAGGCCAAGGCAGGATGTTTATTTGAGGCCAGGAATTTGAGATCAGCCTGGGCAACACAATGAGACCCTGTCTCTACAAAATTGTTTTTTTAAAAATTAGCCAGGCATGGTGGCACATGCCTGTAGTCCCAGCTACTCAGAAGGCTGAGGTGGGAGGATCACTTGAGTCCTGGTGATTGAGGCTGCAGATCAAGCTGATACCATGCTGCTGCATTCCAGCCTGAGTGACAAAGAGAGACCCTGTCTCCCAAAACAAAACAAAACAAAAAGCAAAACCAAACAAAAAATTCTACCTTATAATTGAGACTTTCTCTAACTACTTTATACAAATTAGCAACCTTCCCCATCATTCTTTAGCCTTTACCTTGAGTTATTTTCTTCATATCACTTATTACCACTTAACAAAGTATATATTTGTTAATATGTTTTTATCTACATCCTTCCACTTAAATGTTGTTAGTTTTCTTTAGAGAATGTTGTTTTCTTTCCTTCTGTATTCCCTGGGCCTAGAATAGTGCCTAGCATGTTGTAAGCATTTAGTTTAAATTGAATAAATTAATAATTGTCATCTATAAGACTGAAAGCTCCTGTGGCCACGGACTAACACTTATTGATTATATATTCCCAGTAACACCTAGCTTAGTACCTTGCCTATGGCAAAAGTTCAGAATGTTTGTCTAATAGAATTGCATCTTATTTCTCTCTGCTTCTCACAGATGCTCTCCGTTCCTTTTTGGCAAGTTTTCATACTGCTACCTGTTTCCTTCCTTCCTTTGCTCTACCTCACTTTTGCCTATTTTCCTGTTTATATTTTATTACAACTTCCTGGAATTTCAGGAAACTTCAAATTACAACTCTTATTTCTCAACTCTTAGAGGCCACACAGACTATGCCCACAATTTAGCAGCTTATACTAGCATGTATTCTCTGCTTCATGGGCATTCTGCCTTGCTTTCCCAACAATACTGTAAATGGCATAATGGTAGAGATCATGTAATACTTCCACATCATTGAAAACATACAAGGTAACATTCATTGTAAGCAATCGATAACTATATCAACTCATCCAGAATAGTATCTCCATTTGCTTACTAGATATGACCACTCGGATATTTAATAGAGATCTCATTTTGCCTGAAACAGAACTCCTTGTTTAAGTACCCACGCATATTCCTTTGCCATTCTACCCCATATGCTGGTCACCAGAAGGGACTCAGTTTCTTAAGCACAAAGTGCAGGAATAAACTTCTTAATTTTGAGATAAAAGATTCACATGCAGTTGTAAGATCAACTTGTAAGCACGGGTAGATCCCATTTGGTCTCTATCCAGTTTACTCTAATGGTAACATCTTGCAAAATTATAATACAGTCTAGCACTTCCTCAAACTATGAAACAGAGATAACCATGTAACCCAGCAATTCCACTCCTATACATATACCTAAGCAAACTGAAAACACATGTCCACAAAAATACTTGTACATGAATGTTTATAGTAGCATTATTATTTTTATTATTATTATTATTATTATTATTATTTTGAGACAGTCTTGCTGTGTCACCCAGGCTGGAGTGCAGTGGTGCGATCTCAGCTCACTGCAACCTCCGCCTCCCCAGCTCAAGTGATTCTCCTGCCTCAGCCTCCGGAGTAGCTGGGATTACAGGTGCATGCCACCACACCTGGCTAATTTTTGTATTTTTTGTAGAGATGGGGTTTTGCCATGTTGGCCAGGCTGGTCTCGAACTCCTGAATTCAAGTGATCCCCACACCTCAGCCTCCCAAAGTGCTGGGATTACTATAGTAACATTATCTTTAATAGTCAAAAGATGCAAACTATATAAATGTCCATTTACAGATGAATGGGTAAACAATATGCAGTCTGTAAATACAATGGAGTATTATATAAATACAATGACCATAAAAAAAAATGAAGTACTAGTACCTGCTACAATTTGGATGAACCTTGAAATCATCATGTAAAGTGAAAAAAGTGGGACACAAAAGGCCACATGTTATACAATTCCACTCATATAAGTATCTTGAATAGGGAAACCTGTACCGAAAGAAAGTGGTTGTTTAGGGCTGCAGTGAGGGGAATGGAAGGATAGAGGAGTTACCCTTAACTAAAGGGTACAAGGCTTCTTTTTGAAGTGATGAAAATGTTCTAAAATTGACTGTGGTGATGACTGCACTTATCTGTGTATGTCTATGGAACTGTATACTTTAAATGGGTGGACTGTATGGTATATAAATTTTATTTCAATAAAGCTGTTGAAAACAAAACATAAACTGCAGTAAAATAGCACAACCAGGAAAATGACATAGTTGAGATGCTGAGCATTCCATTACCACAAAGATCCCTGCTATTGCCTTTTATAGCCACCCTCACTTCCCTCCCACCACTCCCACAGAGTCTCACTCTGTTGCCCAAGCTGGAGTGCAGTGGTGCGATCTCGGCTCACTGCAACCTCCACCTCCCTGGCTCAAGCAATTCCCCTGCCTCAGCCTCCTGAGTAGCTGGGATTACAGATGCACACCACCATGCCTGGCTAATTTTTTTGTATTTTTAGTAGAGACAGGGTTTCACCATGTTGGCCAGACTGGTCTTAAACTCCTGACCTCAGGCAATCCACCCGTCTTGGCCTCCTAAAGTGCTGGGATTACAAGCGTGAGCCACCGCGCCTGGCTGGGAACTAACTTTTATTCACTCAGCGTAATTCCCTGCAAATTCATTCAGGTTGTTGTGTTTATAGCTAGTCCCCTCCTTTTTATTGCTGAGTAGTATTTCTAGAAATTATTTTGATTTTTACTCTTCCTTATCCATCATATCCAATCCAGGAACAAGTCTTGTTGGTTCTACTACCAAAGTTCATCTTGGTTCTTATCTCTTCTCTCTACTTGTGTGAATTTACTTGTCTATACCACCATTAGCCCTCACCCAGTCTGAGAACATCAAACTGATCCTACTGCCTTCACTCGAGCTCCTTCGCAATTCATTTACCACACAATAGTTAGAATACATTTCCACTAGAAATCTTTGCATCAGGGCAGGCGCAGTGGCTCACGCCTGTAATCCTAGTACTTTGGGAGGCTGATGTCGATGGATCATGAGGTCAGGAGATCGAGACTATCCTGGCCAACATGGTGAAACCCTGTCTGTACTAAAAATACAAAAATTAGCTGGGCACGTGCCTGTAGTCCCAGCTTCTCGGGAGTCTGAGGCAGGAGAATCACGGGAACCTGGCAGGCGGAAGTTGCAGTGACCCGAGATCGCACCACTGCGACAGAGCGAGATTCCGTCTCAAAAAATGAATGAATGAATGAATAAATAAATAAATAAATAAATAAACTCTACATCACTCTCCAAAGGCCTATCTCCTTCTTTCACTCATATACTCATTCAAATATTTATTGAGTACCAACTATGTACTGGGCATTGTTTAGACTTTGGAGAAGTGGTTATTATATTTAAAATAATGACAAAATCCCTGATCTTGTGGAATTAATACAATAGTCAGGGAAGAGCAAAAGTAAACAAAATAAGTAAAATATTGTAAAACAAAAAAATAAAGCAGGAAAGCAAAATAAGAGGTTCTTGTAGGCAAGTTAGTTACATTTTTAAATAAACTGGTCAAGGAAGGTCTCATTGAGCAGATGACATTTGAGCAAAATATGAAGGAGACAGGAAAAGAGCTATACAGATAACTGGGTGAAGAACATTCCGGGTAGAGGGAATAGCAAATATAACAGGACAACATGAAAGCAGGGTGGGAGTATCTGAGGAACTGAAGGGAAATCTGTGTGGCTGAAGACAAGTGAGCAAGAGGGGAACATTTAGGAGATGAGGTCAGAGAGGTAATGGGTCCAGATGATCTACTGACTTTTTAGGTCATTTAAAACACCTACTCCATCTTTTACTCTAAATGAGACAGCAAGCCTTGGAGAGCTTTAAGCATAATTTGACTTTTAAAAATTCACTCTGGCTGCTGTATGAAGAATAAAGCACAGGAGGAAGAGGGGAAGCAAGGTGATTAGTGAAGAAGTGATTCCCAAAGTCAAAGCAAGAGATAGTGGTAGTTTGCACTAGAGCTGTAACTTTGGAGGTGGTGTGAACTGATTGGGTGTGAATGTGCCTTAAAGATTAGAGTTAAAGGGTTTGTCGGTAGATTTCATGCACAGTGTAAAAGAAAAAGTCAATGATGATTCTAAGGTTTTGAGTCTGGGGAACTGTACAGATGGAGTGGCCACTGAGGTGAAGAGTGCAGCTGGAGCAGGTTTGGTAAGCTACATGGGGAAACTTGGTTTGGGACAAGCTCATGTTGAAATGCTGGGTACATTTGAGTCCGGGACTAATAGTCAGTGTTGCGGCTATATTTTGGGAGTTGTCAATGTGCGGACTGCATGTAAAGCCATTAGGCTTGATGTTATCAATATAGGGCATTGGTCTAGATGGAGAAGAGGTCCAAGATCCCTGGGGCTCTTCAAAATGAAAAGGCCTAAAAGAGAAGTAACTAGCAAAGGACACTGCAGAGTACTTAGAAAAAAATCCCATATTCCTTACCATAATCATGACCTGACCCTTGTCAAACTCTTTAACCTTACTCCCCAGTACACACAGGCCACTCAGTTTTTGAAACACACACACTAAGTCCCTTCCTGCCTCATGGTCATTGTCTTTGCTGTACTTTCCAACAAGCAGGTTTTTACCCTGGCTCTGGTTTTAATCACTTCCTTCTCTTACTACAACTTTCAGCTAACTTGTTACTCTATCGGACTTTTCTCTAATTTTCTTAATTCCCATCTGAGTTTTATCTAATCATCCTAATTAAATAGGTCCAACCCAACCATCTCCACCAAATTATGGCTCTTACTATATCTGAAAATCTTTTTCACTTATTTCTGTCTAAAAACCCACCCTCACTTTAACAATCGCTTACAAAATGATTAGCGTATGCCAAATGAAAAAGCCTAGATATTCCTCCCAGTATGCAACTTCCTGGAGATGAGGGCCCTTCTCATCTTTTCCTTTGCCGCATCCCAATGCAGTCACATTGCTTCAGCAATCAATTCTGAGGTTTCAATAGTTACTAACGGAATAGAATGCAAGCCACTGACTGGCAATCGAAGGCCAGCATTAGAAAGAGAATACTGACAAACCTACAATTAGATAGAAGGAACTGTTCCCGTCACTCGCACCCTAACGCAAAGGGGGTGGGACAACCCGCGCGCATGCGTCGTTGCCCTCTGCTCGCCAGGCTAAACCCCGCCCCTTTCCTTAGCCCAGTTTTACCATGGCACATGCGCAGTACGGGATCTGTCTGTTCGTTTGTCGGCGCTACCAATAAAGTTTTAGTGAGCACAGACTCCCTTTTCTTTGGCAACATGGCGGAGTACGACCTGACTACTCGCATCGCGCACTTTTTGGATCGGCATCTAGTCTTTCCGCTCCTTGAGTTTCTCTCTGTAAAAGAGGTGAGGGGGTATTTAGGCGCGAGGAAGGCGTGGGGGCGGGTGAGTTGCTGAGCAAGGCCGAAAGGCGGTGTCTGTAGCCCTAGGCCTGACACGTGCGAGGCGGTCGCGAATTTGGTTCCTGGACGGACAGTAAGGATCTTGTGGTAGTTTAGCGTCTTCTCAGTTAAGAAGCACCGCGGTATTCGGCAGTGAGGAGGAGGGAGGTTACGGAGAGAGAAAAGACGTCTCCTTCACTAACTGAGGTGTCAGTGCCAGAGGGACGTTCGCATCAGTTCTCGGAAGGTGGTGATTCACTGGTTTCTCTAGAGAACGTTAGAGCTTCACAGGCCGGCTTCTAAAAGCAACCTGGAGTGTTGTTAAAGCTTTTGATTTTTCTTTTGGAAACGGTGGGAAGCCTGGGCTTGGCTATGGGTTTTTGTATGTCGAGTCGTTTGGAGTGATTCTCTTACACTTAAAATAAGTATCTAGCGCTTTAATTTCCATCAAGTTGTGAGTTCTTTGCGTTTTCTTGTCTTTGATAAGTAGGACTTTCTAGAACAGCATATTTCGTCAGATGGGGACGGCGCTCCCCTGCCCCCCCCCAAAAATATCCCCACAGTCTTTCAATGTGTTTTCCAGTGTGTATATTGTACTGACTTAAGTGACTTGAATTGGTCGTTAATGTTCAATTATCTACTCAAGATGTTGTGAATAAATGTGTAATTCTGGAACTTCATTTTAAAGCGTATGTCAGTCCTAGAAGTTTTATTGGACTTGAAAGTTTTGGCTAAAAGAAAATTGACATTAGTTATACCGTGAGTTTATTGGGAAATTGATGCATTTTGATAATGCAAAGTATTTTGCAATGATGAAGGAATTTTGGGCAGAAAAATAAGTGAATTCTGTTTCTGGAAGCAGACTACAATGTAAGTCTACTTAGGAAACTCTAGATTTGGGGAGTGGATTTTGTGTAGCAAAAGACAAAAAGCAATAAAACAAAAACGTCCCACAAAACCAGCCGCCAGGTGTTTGTGGCTCGTTAGACAGGTATAATCCTCATATTCCTATGCACCTTTTCTAAACATAGACAACTCTGAAGTTGTTGATGTTAGGTAACGGCTAAGATCATTTTCAGTAAATGTCCAAGAATGTCTTGTCATGTAAAACTTTCTCTTGAAAAGATATATTTTTGCTTTGATTCTTCTTTTTACACCTGTATTTTAGACCTTGAGTAAAACATTCCCATCTGCATTGTTTTCTTTTCTGGAAAAGTGAGGACAGAAGATCTAGTAAAACTGCCATATTTTGAAAGCCTTTTTAGCTGCCACTTGTAGAAGTACTTCTGAACTAGCTGAACTTTATATATTTTTGTGTTCTTTATAATTTCATTTTTTAATGGCAGACAGAAGGAAAGGAGGAATATGTAAATGTAAATTAGATTTTCATAGGGCTAGATGAAAACTATGAACTGCAGGCAGTTGAGAATCAGTGGGAAAAACTTCCCAATACCCACCTCTTTGGAGAAAATGTTGGTAAGATGACTGTAACATACCAAGAGGAAGACAGATGCTGGAGTATTTAATTACCAATTACTAAGTACATTTTATTCTTGGACAATACAGGGGTTGGGAATGCTGAACTCTTGCAGTCAAAAATCTGTTAGCTTTGGGAGGCCGAGGCGGGCGGATCACGAGGTCAGGAGATCAAGACCATCCTGGCTAACACTGTGAAACCCCGTCTCTACTAAAAAATACAAAAAACTAGCCGGGCGGGGTGGCGGGCGCCTGTAGTCCCAGCTACTGGGAGGCTGAGGCAGGAGAATGGCGGTAACCCCGGGAGGCGGAGCTTGCAGTGAGCTGAGATCCGGCCACTGCACTCCAGCCCGGGCGACAGAGCGAGACTCCGTCTCAAAAAAAAAAAAAAAAAAAAAAAAAAAAAAAAAATCTGTTAGAACGTTTGACCCCCAAAACTTAATAATACCCCAATGTTGACAGGAAGGCTTACTGAGAACATGAACAGTCTTGTGTTGTATGTGTTATATACTGTATTCTTACAATAAAGTAAGCTAGAGAAAATGGTCTTAAATTATAAGGAAGAGAAAATACACTTACTTTTTAGTAAGTGGAAGTACATCATCATAAAGGTCTTTATTGTCTTCATATTGAGTAGGCTGAGGAGGAGGAAAAGGAGGGGTTAGTTTTGCTGTTTCAGGGGTAGCAGAGGTGGAAGAAGTAGAGGAAGTGGAAGGGAAGTCAGGAAACACAAGCACACTTGGTGTAACTTTTATTGAAAAAAAGTGTATACGTGGACCTGTGTGGTTCAAACCCTTGTTGTTCAAGGGTTAATTGTATAGGGCTGTGTAACTGTGAGAAATCCAAGATAAAACCCGGACATCTCACCACTAAAAACTTATCTATCCTTTAGAGTTGAATATTTTTGATATAAGGTAAAAAGTAATAAATGTCCAAGAGGTACTGGTAGGGTGCTATCAAAATTGAGATTCTGTTATCTTCAGTAAGCAAAGAGTACTTTGAGGAGGTGAGGCTTTGAGTTTGAAGGCTAGATGGTTAGGATAGAGTCAGTGATCCTGCTATGTGAGGATACAGCAGCCCCCCCACACCCCTTTAGCAATTTCAGTTTCTACAATTTCAGTTACGGTCCAAAAATACTAAATGGAAAATTCCAGAAATTAGCAATTCGTGAGTTTTAAATTGTGCGCCCTTCTGAGTAGTAGGATGAAAGCTGTCTCCCTCCCTTGCTTTAGACTGGGACATGAATCATCCTTTTGTCCAGTGTATCCACACTGTATATGCTAACTTAATTGTTATATTTTGTTATTGTTAATCTCTTGTGCGCAGTTTATAAATTAGACTTCATCGTAGGTATGCGTGTATAGGAAAAAAACAGTAAATATAGGATTGGGGCTATCTGCAGTTTCAAGCATCCGCTGGGGGGTCTTGGAACATTTAGCTCGTGGATAAGGGGAGACTATTGTATTGCACCAAGAGAAAAACAATTTCATGTATTTGTAGTACACTGGAGAATATAAGCCTCATGAGAGCAGAAGCTTCCTTGTGCTCTCAGCACGTAATATGGAGTCTGGCATAAAGGCTTTTTATGATTGTTTAATAAATGATTGAATGAATACGTATTTGTTTCTCACTCTTTATTTTCATGTGAAGCAGGCCAGATAGTGAAATATTTAGGACCCTGGGCTCTGAATTGAAACCTTCATGACTTTGTCATTTAATACCTCTGTACAGTCAACAGATTCTTTTACCCTCTTAACCTTTTCTCATGAAAAAATTTTGGAAATTTGATTCTCCTTTTTCATGTGAGTACTTATATAGTATTTTCAATTGTTGCTTCTTGATACGAAGTCTGAAGTATTTGCTTTCTGCTTATGAGGCAGAATTGAGAGGCAGATGTAGATTTCAGAACAGGTCAGTAACACCTGACGGTAGAGGAGCAGGGCTGTTGAATCTATTGTGGAGAGAGACGTGGCAAATTAGAAGTTACTAATAGAGTGGTGAGGAGAGGTTGCATGCTTGGAAAAGAATGTTTTTATTTAAGATTACGGTTTCTATAGCGCAAAGTGATGAGAAGTTAAGGGTTTTTTGGTAAATTTTATCAGATACAACATTCATTCATAAAAGTACACAAATATAAATGTACTGGTCAATGATACAAATTTTTTTCAAAATGAGTAGTGAATACATTTATGTGACCACCACTCAGATTAATAAATAAAACATTACAGACATCTTTAAACCTTCCTCTTGACCCCTGTTAGTCACTACTCACACCCCCTAAAGGTAAACTGTAGTCTGATGATTCATTTTGCCTGTTTTTAATTTTTACATAGGTGGAGTTAAGCATTTACCACCATGTACTGCTTTGTATGACTGCTTTCACTCAGTATTGTTTGTGAGTCATCATGTTTTTAGGATAGCAGAAGTAGTACATTGATTTTTCAGTGCCGAATGTTAGTGTCTTACGAGTATGCTGTGGTTTGTTTTCTCATTTTAACATTGATAGACTTGGCTATTACAAATAGTGCTCCTGTATACATTTTTGGAAGTGCACTTTGACTGTATGCACCCATTTGTTTTGGATGCCTCAAAACAGAATTGCTGGATCAAAAAGTATATTTGGCTTTGGGAGATAAAAATCCTACAAAGTGGTTTTATTCCTGCCAGAAGAGTATACGTTCCGGTTAGTCTACATCCACAGCAACACTGGTACTGTCAGGATTTTTAAAATTTTTATTGTAATTTTTAATATGCATTTACTTATGATTAATGAATTTGAGAACCTTTTCATGTGTTTTTTGGCCATTTCGTTGTCTTCTTTTGTGAAGTGCCTATCTTTTAGCCATTTCATTTGCATGGTCTGTCTTGTCTTACTCATTTATAGGAGTTCTGCATGTAATTTGGAAGGTTCGGTTTCGCTCTTATGGCTAAATACCATTTGACCACCTTCATCTTTACTTCTTGCGGGCAGTGAAATACTGTGGCATTTGCCTGGATTTTTCTTTGCTTGCAAGATTAAGTTCAGTACAGAAATCTCTTCTTTCGCTGAAGCATTTATGTCCCTGAATATTTTGTAGAATCTTTACATATTACTCAGTACACTTCATGTTGATGTGTTTGTATACGTATCTATTTGCTCCCTGTACTATAGGTTAAATTATGTTTTTTGGACCCTTTGCAAAGCAAAAGCCTGTTCTGACATGGTTGACTTAAAAAATCGGTGCAGTTTTTGTTTCAGCAGTGTGGATGGAGAAGCATGTTAGAGTTTATTACTAATTACCTGGATATGAAGAGGTGACAGCTATTTCTGCTTTACAGAAAAGATGGTGTGGATTTTGTTTATTTATCCACAGCCTTGCCTAGAAAAGATAAGAGATGGTTTGTAGGGACACATAAAAAATAAGATCATATAAATCAGAAGGAGGTTGGAATGTCCATAGTAATTCTCTTCATTTTAAAAATTTTAGGCAAGTAAAATACTTTTATGTCTGTAGGTTGTTTGCTTGCCATATTGCTTGCCATTATTACAAGAGGGGGAAGTTAATAGTTTATCATATTTTATAAAGTATTTCTTGAAATATATTTCCAGGTAAATTAGTCTTAGTATTAATCAATTTATTTGGGGGACTTAAATATATTCATTAGAAAGTTATCTTCTTTTGCAGATATATAATGAAAAGGAATTATTACAAGGTAAATTGGACCTTCTTAGTGATACCAACATGGTAGACTTTGCTATGGATGTATACAAAAACCTTTATTCTGATGATATTCCTCATGGTAAGTTTTGTCATTAGAATTGAAGCTTGTCTTGTGACTTGAGGATGTGTGTATTAAAGTTTTATGATTTATAAGAGAGCTTTAGCCAAAAGACTTAATTATTATTTGAATGTTAATGTTCTTTGGGTGAGAGGTTATATAAAGGTTTCATGTCTTCTGAAGTGTATTGTTTTCTCCCTGTGAAAGATGTGGAACTACTTTAAAATATACATACATAGTATGTATCATCAAAGTTGTGCTTATGATTCACATTCCTTAGAATTATCTGCTAATGTTGCAGTTCTTGGGTTGCTACCTTTTTTAGTTACTGCATTGTGTGCCTTAGAGATTTTTTTTTTTAATTTTAATTTTGAGGCATCTAGTGTAGACATTGTTCTCCAAATATGGTCCCCAGGACCACCGTCATCAGTTTACCTGGGAGAGCTTGTTAGAAATGCAGGTTTTTGGCCACACACCAGACTTACTTAATCAAAACTGTTAAGTGAGGCCTAGCACTCAAGTTGGAGAACTACTGTGATACAGTGTTTTCCAAACCCTTGCTTTCTGTGGTAACGTTACTTAAAAAAAAAGGGGGGGGTTCTCTAAGTTTGGGAAATACTTCTGTGTCATTTCTTCAACGCACATGACATTTTTAAAGATTCCAAGAATTCTGGCAGTAGAGAAATACAGTATACTCTGTTTAAATTGGCATTTCTCAAAATTTGATCATAGATCTTCTCCTGTGTTTGAGAAAGACTGCTCTAGAATATACTTTCTAATATGTAATGCAGAAATTATTACATTAAACATAATCCACCTGTTTGACTTGTAGTTCCCTGCAACAACAGTAGCTCTTCTTTAGTTTGTCATATATAAACAAAAAGGAAACCGTTTCTTAGTTTCTTTTTTCTTTTTTTTTTTTTTTTTTTTTTTGAGACAGAGTCTCTCACCCTCAGACAGGTTGGAGTGCAGTGGCGTGATCTTGGCTCACTGCAGCCTCCACTTCCCAGGTTCAGGTGATTCTTCTGCCTCAGCCTCCTATGTAGCTCGGACTACAGGCACGCGCCACCATGCCTGGCTAATTTTTGTATTTTTAGTAGAGACGGGGTTTCAGCATTTTGGCCAGGCTGGTCTCGAACTCCTGACCTCGTGATCAGCCCGCCTTGGCCTCCCAAGTTCCTGGGATTACAGGCATGACGCCACCGCCCCCGGCCTATTTCTTAGTTTCTTTTTTTTTTTGAGACGGAGTCTGGCTCTGTCGCCCAGGCTGGAGTGTGGTGGCCGGATCTCAGCTCACTGCAAGCTCCGCCTCCCAGGTTCACGCCATTCTCCTGCCTCCGTCTCCCAAGTAGCTGGGACTACAGGTGCCCGCCTCGTCGCCTGGCTAGTTTTTTGTATTCTTTAGTAGAGACGGGGTTTCACCGTATTAGCCAGGATGGTCTCGATCTCCTGACCTTGTGATCCGCCCGTCTCGGCCTCCCAAAGTGCTGGGATTACAGGCTTGAGCCACCGCGCCCGGCCTATTTCTTAGTTTCTTAATGAAACATTAAGGTGTTACCAGAGTTGGTTATGTGCAAGTTTTCTCCACCTTTTCATAGTATAGTAAAAGGAACAATAGAATTTGGTTTGAGAGGTTATAGAGCTGGATTTATAGTTAAAAGAGATTATTTAATGGATTTAAATTCCATTCAACCTTGTGGATAGCCTGTAATAGTAATATGTAAGCCCCTCTGAGTTTTGTTCAAAACTCCTGGATAATATTCACCTAAGAAAATTAAATGGTAACAAATATAAAAACACTTGGAATGAAGTTTCTGCAATGGAGACTTAAATGATAGATAATCGGGTCCTACCCTTTTTTTCTTTCACCTCTGTCACCCGAAGGCTGTATATTCTCCAGTTTCCCTTAAGAGTAGGAAGAGGATTCTCTTTTCCTTTTTGTGGCTTTGTATTACTAGAAAAAAGAAATTAGGGATCGGGGGACATTTCTGAGTGAGTAGCCCCTGGAATATGAATATATTAGGGATAAATAAATGTATGTATAGTTTAAATACTCTGAAACATTTCCAGACATTCTCATGATGAGTAGCACACTTTAACACGCCTTGACATTGTAGTACTCTTCTGCACTTTTACTTAGCTTTGAGAGAGAAAAGAACCACAGTGGTTGCACAACTGAAACAGCTTCAGGCAGAAACAGAACCAATTGTGAAGATGTTTGAAGATCCAGAAACTACGAGGCAAATGCAGTCAACCAGGTAAACTCTTCTTAATTTTGAATTCGAAAAATTCTCGTTTCTGGATTAATACAAATGTTAATTCAAACTTTATCCAGTATCCCATAGTAAAAGTTCATGGGTTTAAATGAGTGCTTTATGCATTTTTAAATGTTCATTTATCCTTATTTTGTAGGGGCCAGTATAATTAATAAATGTTAATATTAATACTTTTTTTTTTTTAAACTTCTTTAGTACTTATCTGTACTGATTATGCTACAGAATTTCCATCTCCTATTTCCCCCTTCCTGGGGACATTTGGCAATGTCTGGAGATACTTTTGGCTGTCATAACTGGAGGGGTGCTATTGGCACCTAGTGAGTAGAGACCAGTTATGCTGTTAAGCATCCTACAGTGCATAGGACAGCACCCCTCCCGCTACTCCCCAACAAAGAATTACCTAACTCAAAATGGCCATTAAGAAATGCTGTGCCACTGTGTGGTGGCTCACGCCTGTAATCTCAGCACTTGGGGAGGTGGAGGCAAGCGAATCGCTTGAGCCTCGGAGTTCGAGACCAGCCTGGGCAACATGGCGAAACCCTCTATCTACCAAAAAAAAAAAGCAACAAAAAATTAGCCAGACGTGATGGTGTACGCTTGTAGTCTCAGCTACTTGTTACTTGGGAGGCTGAGGTCAGAGGATGGCTTGAGCCCAGGAGGTGGAGGTTGCAATGAGTCAGTGTCATATCACTACATTCCAAAGTAGGTGATGTAATGAGACATCATCTCGGGAAAAAATAAAAAAGAAACCCTGTGCCTGAGCAATACCTAGCGCCTTAGAGCACAGGTGTATCTCGTTATAAGAGAAACCTGAGCTCACTTTATTACTGGCTACATTCTTTCATACCCTTCCAAGCTCCATGCCAGCCCAAGGAGGGTAGTTTTGAGCTGATAAGATTATTTTATTACTAACTTCCCTTTACCTGGAAATAGATTTACTGTTTCGTAAGCATGTTGCCTCACTCTGACTTAGTACATGTCACGGGTAGAAGTCGTTTGGGTTATTAGAAACATTTAAAAATAAAATCTCTTACTAAAATTGAATATTGTCATTTGAGATAAATCCTAGCTACCAATGAATTCACTTGAGGAATTGCTGGATATTTTGCCATGCTATACTTTTAATTTCTATGTGTTTAAACCAAATTTTTAGAGATTGGCTCTTAAGTTTTCCTTTGTGATTTGTGAAGATGTTACCAGATATTTTTAGAAAAGCAACAAATACACAATTACTGTGCCATACTATAGCATACTATACTATACTATACTATACTATACTATACTATGACATATACTACACATAAATACAGTCAACTCTCTGTTCTGCATCTGTGGATTCAACCAACTACAGACTGAAAATGTTCAGGAGAAGAACCTAAAAAATAACAATACTGCAATAAAAAATATAAAACTACAGTATAACAACAACTATATGTTTTTTTTTTTTTTTTTTTTTTTTTTTTTTTTTTGAGACGGAGTCTCGCTCTGTCGCCCAGGCTGGAGTGCAGTGGCCGGATCTCAGCTCACTACAAGCTCCGCCTCCCGGGTTCACGCCATTCACCTGCCTCAGCCTCCCGAGTAGCTGGGACTACAGGCGCCGCCACCTCGCCCGGCTAGTTTTCTGTATTTTTTAGTAGAGACGGGGTTTCACCGTGTTAGCCAGGATGGTCTCGATCTCCTGACCTCGTGATCCGCCCGTCTCGGCCTCCCAAAGTGCTGGGATTACAGGCTTGAGCCACCGCGCCCGGCCGACTATATGATATTTACATTGCGTTAGGTATAAGTAATCTAGAGATGATTTAAAGTATATGGGAGGATGTGTATAGTTTACATGCAAATACTGTGCTATTTTACATAAGGGACTTAAGCACCTGCAGATTTTGGTATTTGAGGGAGCTGGTGAGTAGGGGGTAGGCGAGGTCTTGGAACTAATGCTCTGGGGATACCAAGGGATGACTATATGCGGGAAAACACGCACACAGAGATATATATATACACACATTACATGCATAGGCGGAGCTATATATTATACTAAACTACTTGTATGCTTTTAGAATAAGTAGTTTTAGATCTTCAGGTCACATGTAGGTGATTACAAAGGGACACCTGAAATAATCCAGTTGTTAGACTGCAACAGAAAATTTAGAATGTTGTAGTTCAGTCACTCTAAGACTGGGAAGTTATGGGATCAAAGTATGAATAAGGTGAATGTAGATATGTTCACCAGTTAGTAAAAGAGGATCCTTGTAGCTTAATAGGTACTGAATTTGAGATAAATGAAAGGATCATGTGTTAAAAACTTGTAATCTTATTATACTTACAAACTACCTATTTTCAATGTGAAAACCTTTTTCTGACAATTCCCCCTTTTTAAATTTCATTGAACATATAGTATCATACTTAACACTTTCCCGGAAATAATCAGCCGGAGGACAGTAATTATATACGTGAGTGGTGTAAGTAGTGCAATACAAAGTTATTCACTGTGATCCACTGCAAGTGTTCAGTTTTTGTGGAAGTTCTTCTGTGTTGGAATTTCATGTACATTTCATACTCAGTATTATAATACACCTATATTAATTTTTATGGGGACATATCTCGCCCCATTAAATCTTCAAGCAAAATTGTGCTCCCCAAGATACATTATGGCATATTTCTTCTCGTGAGAAGGATAAGAAAATGTTTTCGTTTTGGAAAATGCAGTCAGGTGCAGTGGCTCACACCTGTAATCCCAGCGCTTTGGGAGGCCAAGGTGGGCAGATCACTTGAGGTCAGGAGTTTGAGACCAGCCTGGCCAGCATGGTGAAACTTCATCTCTACTAAAAATACAAAAATTAGCTGGGCATGGTGGTGTATGCTTGTAATCCCAGCTACTTGGGAGGCTGAGGCAGGAGGATTACATGAACCCGGGAGGCGGAGGTGGCAGTGAGCCGAGATCACGCCAGTGAACTCCACCCTGGGCGACAGAGTGAGACTCCGTCTCAAAAAACAATAACAACGAAAATGCTCATAAGGTGGGCAACTACCCTTATATCCCCTGTCCCTTGATGTCTTTATTATCAGTTTGTCTTTTACCAGTCTGTCAGCATCTCAAGATAATGCAAAGCTAATTTAAGAAAAATTAAATATGGCACTTGGTTATACCTAATGATTATGTAGGGTATGTAGCATAGCTGTCATGTACATGAGACATGATTTTTTTATTTTTATTAATTTTTTTGAGACAGTCTCACTCTGTTGCCCAGGCTGGAGTGCAGTGGTGCCATCTCTGTTCACTGCAACCTCCAGCTCGCAGGTTCAAGCAATTCTCCTGCCTCAGCCTCCCAAGTAGCTGGGATTACAGGCACCCGCCACCATGCCTGGCTAATTTTTGTATTTTTAGTAGAGATTGGGTCTCACCATGTTGGCCAGGCTGGTCTTAAACTCCTGATCTTAGGTGATCACCTGCCTCAGCCTCCCAAAGCCTTCCAAAGTGCTGGGACTACAGGCATCAGCCACTGTGGCCAGCCAGGCATGATTTATTAATCTTGTAAATTTGTCAGAATCATCCTTTTGAAAAATATTAACAGATTGGAAGAGGGGACAAAATTTGTATATAGGATTAGTTTCTTGTAGTTTGTACATGGTACATTTATATCAGTCTCTATAATTAGACTATATGATCTGTTAGAAATCTGACCACAGAGAGCAAAAACCATTCTCAATAGATTACCACTAAGTAGACTACTGACCTTACTAGAAATAGTCAGAATCTTCTGGTTTTATTACCTGACAGACTTCTAAAGGCCTTACCTTAGTTGTGGTGAAACAACACTAATTTTCAATTAGAACTAAAGACATCTGAAAGTGAATTTTAAAGTTTGTAGCTCTCCTTGTATACTTACTCTTTATATTCAAAACATGTAATGTCCTGCTTATTTTATTCTGGAAGTCTTATAACATTTACATATTTATTTAAGGTGACTTTGCATAGGTAATAATTTAGAAGTTGGATATGCTTATTTTGTTTTCTGTGGCCTTTAAAATACTGTAATTTTTGTTTTTTTATTATTTAGGGATGGTAGGATGCTCTTTGACTACCTGGCAGACAAGCATGGTGTAAGTGTTTTAAAAATATTTTAAAGTTGTCATGTTTTAATAATGCTGACTAAAGGCTGGTTTGTACAGATAGACTCATGACTTGGCCTAGGAATATAATTTCCAGATTAATTTATTAATTATAAAATCTGGTTCTATTTTAAAACTTCAGTTTTATAAATTGTTGCTGATAGGAAAATTTGTGCTTACAGCTCACCTTTAGGTAACAGAAATTCTCAAAGCTTTTATTTATTCCAGAGTTGTAATATCTGGCAATAGTTGTTGGCATTTTATATTAGTGCCAACAGCAAGCTAAGTATTATATATTATAGGGCATAGGATGCCTTTTCTTATGGATTAACAAGTAAGGCAAATAGAATTAAATTTGAATTAGAAATGTTTTGAGCAATAGAATTAGGTAATACTTTGGCCGCCTTGTGGAACACAATAGCCTTTGAAGTTATCAAAGTCTTTGTAAGTCCCCAGATTCACAAATAAAGAAATGTTATAAGCTTTCCTAACCATCGCTCAATCTCATTTCCCTTGTGTTAACTCAAAGCATGAGGCTTTGCATATAATTCATTATTTAAGGGGTCCCCAACCCCCAGGTCATGGACCAGTACCAGGGGGCCACAGAGCAGGTGATTAGAAGGTGAGCAAGCATTACCATCTGAGCTCTGCATCCTGTCAGATCAGTGGAGGCATTAGATTTTCGTAGGAGCACGAACCCTATTGTGAACTGCGCAAGCAAGGGATCTAGGTTGCACGCTCCATATGAGAATTTAACTAATGCCCTGATGATCTGAGGTGGAACAGTTTCATCCTGAAACCACCTCCCCCAGCACAACCCCCGTTAGTTTACTTCTTTAAATAGCTCCAGAGGTCAGTTCTTTGAAAGTCTCCCAAAAGCTGCCGCCAAAAATAAATACCATAATCAGAGATAGATTTTAAAATATACATTAGAAGTTCGTGAATTAAACGTTCATAGTTTTGACCTCAAAGACTTATGAATTACAATGAGGTTTTAAAACTCTGAATTAAAGAAAACTTAATCTTTTTTTTTTTTTCTTTTTAGTTTAGGCAGGAATATTTAGATACACTCTACAGATATGCAAAATTCCAGTACGAATGTGGGAATTACTCAGGAGCTGCAGAGTATCTTTATTTTTTAGAGTGTTGTAATATAGGTACCTGATTTTTTTTTTTTTTCTTTTGTAAATTCCCTTGGTCTTCAAAATGTGTATAATAGATTGGGTCTGTTCATTAAGTTTTCAACAGTTATTTGCCAAAGGAGAAAAAAGTAAAGAAAACCACTGAAAAACAGAAACCTTGTTTCAGGGCCTCAAAATTTGGAGGGTGATTTAACTTGTCCTTGAAATCCAAAAGTAGGAACAATTTTTTGATTTTTAGCATAAACAGAATCATATCATGTAATGGATTTATTATTACAATATTATACAGCACAGTGAGTAGCACATTGTAGGTGCTTAATATTGTTGAGTAAATCCATTATTCCTGATTTAATACTTTATGGTATGTATATTCCTTGAACTTGTTCTAAACAACTGTGGAATCATAAGGATATGTGAAATATTTTATGCCTTAGTAGTAACTTTTCCAGTTACCTGTGCCTTCAGCTATTAAAATATAAAGATCAATGGTTTCTTCATTACGTGGGGTGTAGATGAGTTTAAATGGTACTATTAACCATGAAGTATCCTGTTACCTTATATTTGACAGGCTTCTAGATTTAGTGCTTCTGTTAGAGAAGGAGAGTTGTGTGAAGCCAAATTAAAAATCAGGCCTTGGCCAGGTGCAGTGGCTCAAGCCTGTAATCGCAGCACTTTGGGAGGCTGAGGTGGGCTGATGACCTGAGGTCTGGAGTTTGAGACCAGCCTGGCCAACATGTTGAAACTCTGTCTGTATTAAAATACAAAAATTAGCTGGGTGTGATGGCACATGCCTGTAATCCCAGCTACTTGGAAGACTGAGGCAGGAGAATTGCTCGAACTGGGAGGTGGAGGTTGCAGTGAGCCGAGATGGTGCCACTGTACTCCAGCCTGGGTGACAACAAGACTCCATCTCAAAAAACATAAACGAAGTAAATAAAAATCAGGCCTTCAAGTTGATGTACTTTGTTTTCACTCTGTCTTCTGTTTAGGAAAGTGTATTAAGTGCCTTCTACAGTTATCAAAACATCCTTGTTTTAACTAGCCTCTCATTTGAGAAATTATAATTTGTTACTCACCTTGGATTAGTAAGTAGGTACTTAAAGTCTAAGATTTCTTCTTTTCTTTTTTTTTGAGACAGGATCTTGCTCTCACCCAAGTTAGAGTGCAGTGGTGCCATCATAGCTCACTGCAGCCTTGAACTCTTGTGTTCAAGAGATTCTCTTGCCTCCTGAGTAGCTGGGACTACAAGTATGCATCACCACTCATGGCTAATTTTTAATTTTTTTTTTTCCAAAATGGAGTTTTGCTATTTTGCCCAGGCTGATCTCAAACTCTTGGCCTGAAGTGATCCTCCCTCCTCAGCCTTTCAATGCTTTGGGATTTACAGGCATGAGTCCCTGCACCCTGCCTGTCTAAGATTTTCTAGTTAATCCTAGAAGTTGGGAAAAGACCTTAAAACAGAGACCTTTTGTCTTCCAGCCTTGGAAGAGTTTTTTTTTGCCTTTATTTTCTGTTGCTTTTTTCTTCACTTTTAGCTCCACATGTCGCAAAATAAAGTCTCTTGGCTGCTGTCTGTGGTTATTTTCTAG
This sequence comes from Rhinopithecus bieti, assembly GCF_001698545.2. Classification (NCBI taxonomy): domain Eukaryota; kingdom Metazoa; phylum Chordata; class Mammalia; order Primates; family Cercopithecidae; genus Rhinopithecus; species Rhinopithecus bieti. The sequence goes on from NW_016810844.1 coordinate 395,781, forward strand.
GAAATTAAATTTTCATTTTGTGGGGAGGGAGAGATTAGTATTACTGATTCAGGTAATTTCGACACTTAAATTGCATAGACAACTTCACTTTTTGAAACTCCACCATCCTTTAAATAAAAGACTTTCTGTTTATTTCCAACTTTGCTTAAGAAAACAACTTTTTTTCTTGCTCCCATTTGTAGATGAATTCTTAATTTACAGATTAGCTGTGGTTCACTTGCAAGTGCATTGAAGGTAATCAGTGATGCTAAACTTGTAGTAACTTATCAAAAAATTCCATCAGTTTTACTTTGAATATTACGAGGGATTTAGGAGAGCAAAAGTTGAATACTTTGGAAATGTAAACAGCTTAAACCAGGATTGTAAACTCAGAAGCCTGGTATGATTACAGGTACATGAAAAGAGTTGGTTATTTATATCATTTGTTAATGCTGGGAGTGAATTTTGAGAATGAAGATTTAGTGTCATGTTAGAGTTCCAGCACAGTAAATTTATTGTTGCTGGTCAGTGAGTGAATGTGCCATTTTGCTAAGACACGGAAACTTAAGGTAACTGCTGGAAATCCAGATATTGAAACTCTTCTAGCATATCAACCCTTGAAAGCGGGTTGGTATGAAGAGCCAACTGTAATGACATGGAGTTTAGCCAGAATAGTACACATGAACCTTTTGAGGATTAAAAAACTTGCTACACTGCTACAAAAAGCTTTTATTCTAACACATATAACACATTCTAGTGTTAATAGTATCATTATATTTATGTAGTATGGTTTTATATTAGTCTGAAAATTTCTACAAGTGACAGGTTTGTACTTGTAGATTTGGTGAATTTTGTGTTTACTTTTAAAATATGAAGATACAAGTTAATTCCCTGTCTTTAAAAAATTGGGGGGTTAGTTTTAAACTTTTGCATTGCCCCTAACATATCTTGTGCTGGAACTCAAATGATACTTTGATTAAGTGATTGAATACAGTGATATAAACACTAAATTTATATGTTTTACATCAAGAACTGTCAACATAGAGTTACTGGAAATTCTGAGAAGTTACGTTCAATTCATTTTTAAATTTTTGTCCTGTCTTGTGCCACAAAACATTTGTGTTAGGTGAGAGTTTGTTGCTTCCTATTGGCATATTGGCAGGCTAACAGTGCCAAGCTTAAAAGAATAGATATCTTTTTCTTTTGATTTAGATAGCCACTACCATAAGATCTGTGTATTTGTTTGAGGTTTTGTTAATAGCAAATCTAAAATCTTGTTTGTATTTGGGATGAAAATGTCAGTGTTTTACTTTAATTAATTTTATTTTTTGCAGTGGCCTTTTTTTATTTCTAAATACTTTTCTGGTGGTTGATTATTTTAAATCTATGGTTAGGGAAACATAAGCTATGAAAGAACCATTGTAACTATGATCTGAGATTAGAATTTGACTCTCCAAATGACCTATTGTAGGTCAGTGTTGTATAAATTAAAGCTGTGTGACCCTAGAATCTGCCCTTTAAAAAAAAAAAGAAAATGACTTGTGGATTTTAGAATACATTGAGGATTGTTCAGGTACGCTGTTTGGTTGTGAAACTTCTTTGGTTGTGAAAAAGACTTGTGGATTTTAGAATACACTGAGGATTGTTCAGGTACACTCTGTTCTTTGTGAAACTTCTGTTTGGTTGTGAAAATGACGAAACTGGTTTGGTGGGAATTTTTGAAAACGTTTGCTTTAAAAGTTATTAGCACTATTGATTATTTTATTAAAATTTTCCTTCATTGTGGCCTTTGCTCTGGCTCCATAATATATCCCATTCCCTTATTCAGCAGCTCTTTGAAATAAAAGTGATTTTAGTTCCTAGGACTATTTGTTATATTTTTGGAGCTATATCTTTCCCTCCCTCAGGATGTGAAATGTATTTCCTGTTTGTATATACCACTTCATTTAAAATATTTTCCTTGAGGCTTAAGATAGTATGAGTAATGATAATTTTTGGTGACTGAAAATTTCCCTCTGATGTACCCTGTTGTGATGTCACTGTAAGAATTGTGCATTTAATACTGATTTTCAAGCATAGTTTTTCATATTTTAGCATCTGAAATCAGAAAGTGTCTTTACTGGGTTTCTCGTTTTGGAAACATAAAATAAAAATGTATGTTAAAATTGATAGCATCTTTGACTTGATGATATATTTTAATATTCAGATGTCCTTTATAAGAATTAAACATTTTATCCTTTGTAATTAGAACAATTATTTTATGGATTTTGATAAACCAGTTTTTAAATTTGCAGTGAATTTTGAAACATTTGTGTACTTGTGTGGCTACCATTAAATCAGGATAAAGAATATTTCTGTCACCTCAGAAAGACCCTTTTTCTGATCATACTCCACCCATGGTCCTGGGCATCCACTGAACTGCTTTCTGTCCCTGTAGATTAGTTTTGCCTGTTCTAGAATTTTACGTATGTAAGTGGAATGATGTACTATGTATGTGTTAGGCTTATTTTTACCAGCAAGTTTTTGAGATTTATTCATGTTATCATGTGTATCAGAAGTTAGATTTTATTTATTGCTCAGTGGTATTTCATTCTGTGAATTTACCATGGTCTCTTTAATGTATTCATCTGTTGATGAACATTTAGATTACTTTTAGTTTTTGTCTATTAAAAATAAAGGTGTTATGAATATACATGTACAAGTTGTATTGTGGATATACTTTGTGATAATAACTAGAACCAGAAGTGTCATGGATATATTTCAAAATGTGATTTACAAATCTAGTCCCAGTGTTATTTGCCTGCTCTTAAGAGTGTGCCAAATGTTATTTAGTACATTTGAAAGGAAGAATCTCAATATAGACTGAGTTTGTATTGTGGTCCCCAATGTTTAGATTATATATCTGTAAATATGTATATAGATAAATGTAAATTTACATATGTAAATATATGTAAATCTGTATACCTATCTCTGCAATGATTTTCATCATGATTTTAATAACTCATATTTACCAAGTTCTTAATCTGTATCAGGTGATAATTGTAATCTCTGTATGTCTCATGTCACTTAAACTATGCAACTGAGGTGGGTTTTATCCCCATGTTGCAGTGAGGAAGCTAAAATACAAACTAGCTGTTAAGTGGTAGAGACAGAATTCTTGATCGGATTTCTGATCCTGCACGTATAATTTAACTTGTAATTATGGTATCTACTTGATATTTATACTATTACGTAAAAGTGCTTCTGTAAAAAATTAAAATTGAAATTTTATCTTGAGGTGTAGAAATGTTCCCCCTCTACTACCCTTACTTGTTTCTACTGCTTTAGCACATCTGATTGGTTCAGAGTCAGTTTACCTACTTCTACTGCTTTGTTTTGAGGGAATCCAGCTTTGCTCATTGTTGTTAGCCTGATCATCATGAATGTTTTGAGTTTGTGACTGTTCTACCTACCAGTGGATAGAAGAGGTAGGGATGGCCCTTAGTCCCTTCTTTTTTTGGGTTAAGACTGTGGTGTAAAATTTATAGGTTTCATGATTAGAAGTGTAATTTGGGGCAAGTTACACTCTATGTATTAGTTCACGTCTTGAAAATGGGAATAAAAAATAGAGGGTTTTTGTTAGGATTACAGGAGAACACCAACTTGTATTGCTCAGTACATAATCCTTCAGTAACTATTAATTGTTAATTAGTGGGCCTGTTTTTTTTTTCCCTGTCTCCCTCTCTCCATACTGACTTCATTTGTGTCATAATTTGGAAATATTTTTTGGTTCTGTACATAATTTCTCATTACATTGTAAATGAGACTCATACGAGTCTTGATTTTCCACATCTTCATTCTAACGACAAATTACATGTGAATCTAACTTGGTTTCTGAAGTTTTAGGTGCCTGAAATTTGATTAGTTGTGTATAAATTATCTAAAGTGGGTTATAGTAAGATGATGCTGCAGTTTCCTAGTTACAAAAGTTATTTTTTATTTTCTTATCTAGACTGAATATTGAAGACCTGAGTATTTTTAGCAAAGATTTTTTGAAACAAACCAGTGTGATCCAATAAGGACTTAGATAACTACAGTTTTGTGTAGAGAGCTATAGGTCTTTTAGTAGGCTAGAGGGATACATGGTTATAGAACATACATTAAGTTTATTCTTCAAGAATATTCACAATATAATTAATTATGATTTCTTAAACAGGTTCCAGCAACAGATAGAAATGCTTTAAGTTCACTCTGGGGAAAGCTGGCCTCTGAAATCTTAATGCAGAATTGGGATGCAGCCATGGAAGACCTTACACGGTTAAAAGAGACCATAGATAATAATGTGAGTTTGACTTTTTCACAGTTATTCTCTGAAATATCTGTGTATCCTTCACCCTTTCTGATGAGGAAAAACACTATGCATTTTGGGAATAAAAAAAAATTTCAAATTAGCTTTTGTTGACCTTACAAAAATCATAGTGGCTTAACTAGTTTGACTGTCCTTGAACGAAATTGTCAAACTTCTTTTGGCTCTTAGAGAAAAAAACGTAGCCTTCATTTCTGTTACACAGTTACTGTGTCCTTTTTTTCTATGCCAGTCAAAATGACACTATGCTGTTAGTGCCAGCTATTATTGAAAGTCCTATGCAGAAGACAGTTTTCATCTACAATTATCTAATTAAACCACTTACTATGAAATGTTCAGTTTAATTCTTGCTTTTAAAATGTTTTCTGAAATGATTATAATTTATAACTTCTGTTAGAGTTTATAAATTAGAATGTCTTCAGTGGACATTACTGAATCTGTCTTTATAAACAGGGTAATAATTTGGAATATCAAGGATCATGCAGAGAGAAGGCATAGGGGATCAGACATTGATCATAATGACCCTCGTGCATGCCTTAGAAGGGGCTCATTTTTAATTACAGTTTTGAAGTTAGTGATGTTTGTCCTGCCTGTTTCTTATATATTAATATTTTTTATGTGTACATTTTTAAATCCTTTAGTCTGTGAGTTCTCCACTTCAGTCTCTTCAACAGAGAACATGGCTCATTCACTGGTCTCTGTTTGTTTTCTTCAATCACCCCAAAGGTCGCGATAATATTATTGATCTCTTCCTTTATCAGCCACAGTAAGTTATTTCACTGTGTAATTTTGGCTCTGTTTAGATAAAATTATATGGAATTGTTTAAAATATACGTTTCTCTGTCATTTGAATTTGTTGTCACCTGTTTTTTTGTTTTTTGTTTTTTTTCCTTCATGTAATAGATGTGCTTGTTATTGAAAAGCATGCGACTCTTAAGTAAATTGTTTGACAAAGTGCACCCTGAGCCTTTTAAAGTGCTATTTAAAGTGTGGTCACTGGGCCAGCAGCATAGGCATCATGTAGAATCTCAGGACTCACCCTAGAACTAAAGTTAGAATTTGCATTTTAATAAGATCCCAGGTAACTCATGTAAACATCCAAGTTTTAGAAATAAGGCTCTAGGCCATACTACTTGAATATGTGCATCCTGCAAATCTTTTTATATCATCTTTGCTCTGTCAACCCGCTTTTGTTTAATCTTTTGGTAATGAGAAATTCACTGCTTATGAACTAGACCATTCTTTTGTTAGCTAGAAATTATTTGTAAACTTTACTCTTCAGTGGAACTCAAATACCTTCTGCCCATTATTTCTTGTTAGTTTGGAATGACAGAAAACAAGACTGCTTCATGGAAACTCTTTAGATGTTTTAAGATAATTTTTTACTCCTCTCTGCTTCCTTCAGGCTAAATATCTCTAGTTTTATTAAGTAACATAGTTTTTCAGACCCTTTAGTATTTTGATTGCCTTTTTAGATAATTTCTATTCATATTCTTACAATCTAGATCTTCATAATTGAAATTTTATTCTAGGATTGTCATCTAAACTTTATAGATTACAGTGGCAATATTAGCTCCTATTACTTGTACATACGCTTTTACTAATATAGCCTAAGATTGCAATAGCAATTTTAGCAGTCGCTTCATGGTATGAGTTATATTGTATTGACTGTATTATTGGGCAAATTTTGCAATACTTTTTTTTTTTTTTTTTCTCTGAGATAATGTCTGGCTCTGTTGCCCAGACTGGAGTGTAGTGGCACTATCTCAGCTGACTGCAACCTCTACCTCCTGGACTCAAGCCATTCTCCTGCGTCAGCCTCCCAAATAGATGGGACTACAGGCACATGCCACCATGCCTGGCTAATCTTTCTCTATTTTGTAAAAACAGGGTTTTGCTGTGTTGCCCAGGCTGGTCTCAAACTCCGGAGCTCAACCAGTTCACCTGCCTCAGCCTCCCAAAGTGCTGAGATTGTAGGCATAAGCCACTGGGCCCAGCCCTACATTAACACTCTTAGTTCATATTGTTGTTATTTGTTCATCTAAATGAAGATTTTATAGTTTCATTACGTTTTATCTTGTAGAAATGAAAGTAGCTTCATATAACAAATGAAATAATAAAAATTCTAAATCAAACGAAATACTATACACTTGGCTGATGTCTTCCAAAATCTGAAATACCATATGTGGCATTATCAGATCGGTTAACTGAGGGAGGCATCCTAGGGGGTTTTGCTTTGTTTTTACATGGTTCCATTAAAAGGATTCTGGGTCCTGATGAGTGTATTGGTCAGTATTTAAAAAGTGTGTGCATATGGGAATATATCCTCACTCTGTGGGGCAAAAATCCCCTATTTGAACATCCAGTAAAGCCTTCCTCCTTAAACATTCTAATTAGATATACACTGAAAAGCCACTGGATATTTGGAAGGAAGAGAAAAATGACATTAAAATTATATTTGGAGTATTTTTACCAGCCAATGGTTCTTAAACATTTTGCTCTTGGAACCCATTTACACTATTAAGAATTATTGAATGTAGTCTAGGTGCAGTGGCTCATGCCTGTAATTTCAGCACTTTGGAAGGCCGAGGCGGGTGGATCACCTGAGGTCAGGAGTTCGAGACCAGTCATGGTCAACATGGTGAAATCCCATCTCTACTGAAAGTACAAAAATTAGCCCCACGTGGTGGCGGGCACCTGTAATTCCAGCTACTCAGGAGCCCGAAGCAGAATTGCTTGAGCCTGGGAGGCAGATGTTGCACTGAGCCTAGATCACGCCATTGCACCCCAGCCTGGACAACAAGAGCAAAGCTCTATCTCAAAAAAAAAAAAAAGAATTATTGAATGTAATTTTCTTTGCATTAGTTTTATCTCTTGGTATATACAGTAAGTCCTCAATATTGTCTCTAGGTTCTTGGAAAATGCAACTGTAAGCAAAACAATGAATAATGAAATCATTTGTTTTCTCATCAGCTTCATAATGAAAGA
>NW_016810844.1:406917-410928 GCF_001698545.2 Rhinopithecus bieti
ATTTTAACGAAAGTAACTTTAAAATAAAATTATTGAGAAGAGTGACATTGCTTTACATTTTTGCAGACTTTCAGTTGCTGGGTTAATTGAAAACTGAGTTTTCATGCCTGCTTTCTTGCAGTCTGTTGTGATGTGTTTTAACTGTAAGATGAAAAACCTAGCTTCATGCATGTAATTGGAAAAGAAAGATGTGTTTTACTAATAATATCCTTTTCCGATAATTGTGAATATTCTTTTTTGAAGATACAGTAAAACTCAATAAGAAGTACAGATACAATAAAACTCAACAAAAGTAGTTTTAAAAGGTTGTTTGTAATGTAGAATCTGAAACCATGTCATTAAACTTTTTGGGATCCTAAGCTATACTGGTATTCTACTTGGAATGGATCTTTCACCCATGCATGATTTTATAGTATCATTCATTGATTGTTTGGGAAATACTTACTGGTCCAGTAAGTTATGCAGGTATTCCAGTGTGTTGACATTATACAACACCAGAAAAACCACATTCATTAACATCACTATCAAACCCATAGAAATGGTTAAGTATTGGAAAACTTTCAAGCTCCCAGTGGCTGATACAAATTTTCCAAAATTCTAGTTTTTCTTGAAAGCTCTAATTTTTATCATTTGTTTTTCTTGAAGGACAGGCTCATTTCATTTTCTAGAAAATGTCTGCACCAAATTCCCAAGTCTGAATGTCTGAATAGCTTTGGTTTGTCTGCCATTCTTTCAAGTAAAAATAGCGTTCTGTTAGAAAAGCAGCTGGTTCATCTTGTTTCTCAGTTGCACAAGTGCTTTTCCTTAAGGACAACCAAGACAGTGAAGTGCATACACAGCAGAAGCACTTTATGAATACTTGCCATTTAGTCATACAGAAGACTGGAAAGATTAGTACTTAAGGGTTGAAATTTTTAAAAATTAATTTGTGCTACCTGATTCAAGGACATAGTTGAAACTTTTTGTGTGTTTTTTAAAACTGCAAAAGTGTGGTAGTGAAAAATATAGGGATTACTAATATAGTTGGATGCCACTGCTTTGATTTACTCTAAAGTCCAAGAAGAGTTTGTTTATAGTTTAGTAATTTTTAGTAACTTAACTGAGTGATAACAACCATCACAAGCCAGTTTTAGAACATTTTTATTGCCCCAGCAAGAACCATCATGCCTATGGAACTATTTTCTTTGAACAGAGACAGCCTGTGGAAAAGAAAACTACTCAGTAGTATGATGACGTTTAGTTGTTTACAAAAGTACTGTGTTTACTGTTTCACTTGCTATAGGGTCAGATTGCTGTCTTATTTTCTGTCTTGTTAAGTCTTCTTGTCTGATTTTGATTTTTGCTTGATTCTGACTTTTTTCCTAATGGAAGTATGCCCAGTTGACTTGACAAATCATTGTGTCATCCATTTTCCGGACTTCATATTCTTGAAATGGGAGAGCTACTTACTGTTGAGATTGTGTGTAATTTCCATTTGTATGTCTATAATCAGTATATGTTTTTCAGTTGTCTCTGTTAAAGATTTATGAAAAAAGTAGTTTTAATTTTTTACAGCACAGTAGGTGGTTGGTTGATTGCATGTTCAATGGATATTATATGTAGATTGTAAATCGCATACCATTTTTTTAAATTTAATTTAATTTTATTTTTGAGACAGAGTCTCCCTGTCGCCCAGGCTGAAGTGCAATGGTATAATCTCTGCTCACTGTAAGCTCTTCCTCCCAGGTTCAGGCCGTTCTTCTGCCTAAGCCTCCCGAGTTGCTGGGACTACAGGCGCCCGCCACCGCGACCAGCTAATTTTTTTTTGTATTTTTAGTAGAGATAGGGTTTCACTATGTTAGCCAGGATGGTCTCGATCTCCTGACCTCATGATCCGCCCGCCTCGGCCTCCCAAAGTGCTGGGATTACAGGCGTGAGCCACTGCACTCGGCCATACTTTTTATTTTTAATATAAAAGTACTTTAGAGATCATGTATATGTTTGTCCTTAAAATTAAAGTTTAGATACCAGTGCAGGTTAAAGTCTCTTACGTCACATGTATTACCATTTCTGCCATAATTTATTCTGACTCTAAAATGGAGATGATTTACACATTTGAAAAGTGTTGAATTTTTAAATGTAACATAATATATAAGATAAAGTAGCAGGTGTAAGATAGAGCTGTGTTCACAGGCTATCGGAGATGAGGCTTTGCCACTAAATGTAGATGCTGTTAGGAAAAAGAATCCATTTGTAATACAATGCCCTGTTACTCTCCACTTGTAGAAAGAAAGATGCAGTGTTTCGTTTTCTAAATAAAAATAATAAAAATTTTCTAAGAAATTTCAAGTTTTACTATTAACCAATCCACTATATGATGTGTAGAATTTGTACTGTCAGACTTTTCCTGCTGTTATTTTCCTTATATTTTCTAATTAGTTCCTAGTAAGAAAACTCTTTCATGCAAGTATTTTACCTGCTTTAGCTCACTCAAGATGACCTCTAGGGTCCTCATCTGGAAATCTTCTGAAGGTCTACTTAGTGTCCTACCTGTGTTTTGTTTTCTCTTTTAAAGCCTCGCCTTCATGAAATGCACTTCCCTTTTTGTTCTTTCTTGTCCAAAGCCTATCTGTTTTTGAGATCCAGCTCAGATTTACTTCCTTTGTGAAGTCATTTCAGTGTATTTTGTTTAGCTTGTACTTGATGTTTAATTACTTAAAGCTGTTAAAATAAACAAAACTTATAATAGCTTCATCTCCCCAACTTGTAAGCATACTTACAGACAGTTGTCATTTTTCTTGTTCTTGTAACATACAGTAGATACTTAAGTATTAAAATTTGGTGGTATATTTTTTGTTTTGATTATTAAATTTTCTGACTTCCAATTATGAAACACTGTAGGAAAACTCCCATAAAGCTGTACAGTTGGGGAAGAATTGTGCTAGAATGAAAAAATAAACTAAAACATTTTACTTACCTAGCTTGAAATATCACTTCACAACATAAATACTGAGTCTATTATTTAAAAGAAAAAAAAGTCTAATAAAATTTGATTTCAAAACTATGAGAAGTATAGGCTGCTATTACACAGCTTAAAATTCAAACTAGTAACATAATAAGTAGTACAAGAGCATGTCTAATGAGTACATACAGTGGTATTGTACATGCCAAATACTGGAGAAGTTAGAAGCATCTAGTCCTTGAAGATAAAAATTGATCTGTCTTAAATTTGGTTGGACAGAGAGGAGAGATAAGCCAGGGAAGTAAAACAAAAGAACACACTGGTCATTGGTAGACTAACTGTTAACGTATATACCTGTAGTTTTGCTTATGTTTGAAACAAATTTATAATTGCTAATCCTTCAAGAATGTGAATTGAGATAACAAAATAATCATCTCTAATCTCCACTCCTATTCTTTCCTCTCCTTATCTATATATAGATGTATACACACCTAGATGTATATACACAGGATGGATCACTTTTGCCCTATAAAGTAGGGAGTCTGCCATGTTTTGAAGTCTGGCTGGGCATGGTAGCTCCTCCCTATAATCCCAGCTACTTGGAAGGCTGGGACAGGAAGGTCACTTGAAGCCAGGAGTTTGAAGCCTGCCTGGGTAACATAGTGAGACCTATCTCTAGAACTTTTTTTTAGAAATTAATTGGGCATTGTGGTTCACTCCTGTGGTCCCAACTACTTGGGAGGTTGGGGCAGGAGGATGGTTTGAGTCCAGGAGTTAAAGACTATAGTGAACTATGACTGTAACACTGCACTGTAGCCTAGGAGACAGAGTCAGATTCCATCTCTAAAAAGTAAAAACACCTGGAGCCTGATACCGTATACCAAGGATCTGCAAACTATGGACCATGGGCTAAAATCTGGCCTGTAACCTGTTTTATGTCTGGCAGTCTAGAATGGCTTTTATATTTTAATTGGCTAAAAAAAATGTGAAAAGAATAATAATATCTTGTGATGTAAAATGACATGAAATTTCAGTTTTAGTGTTCGTAACTTTTATTGGAAAACAGCCAC
>NW_016810844.1:411215-440443 GCF_001698545.2 Rhinopithecus bieti
CTCTCTCTCTCTCTCTCTCTCTCTCTCTCTCTCTGTGTGTGTGTGTGTGTGTGTGTGTGTGTGTGTGTGTGTATAGTCTGGCTGCTTTTGAACTCTAATGGTAGACTTGAGTAGTTGAGACAGAGATTATATGTTGCACTTTTGCCACTTCAAACTCTTCTCAGTTTACTACAAATCCAAGTGATGCCAGTTATACCTGGACAGTGTTTCTCATGCCCCATATTCACACTGCAACATTTTATTTATATGTTATCTTATTACCAGTGCATATTTACCCTGTCAAAACAGAGAAGTGAACTTCAAATGTGATTATAAAGCACAGTGGAGTGGAGATTTTTATTGTAGGAATTACAAAGCAAAGTACTAAACACTGTAGGTAAGCTAATAATATGCATCCACATTACTGGACTATAATCACTTATCACAACTGTCACATGTTCTCAAACTGACAGGAAAGCAACTGTCAGAAAAATTATAAGTTTTAAAAATGGAATATTAGATCCCAGCAGAATTTTTTCATAAAACTTAATGAAAGTGAGGCTTCAAAGGTAAGTTTCTAGCCCAGAGCAGTGCCTCATGCCCATAGCCCCATCACTTAGGCTAAGGCAGGAGGATCACTTGAGCCTGGGAGACTGAGTGATGATCATGTCACTGCACTTCAGCCTGGGTGACAGAATGAGACCCTGCTCTAAAATTTTTTTTAAAGTTTCTGAGTGGTTCTTTTCTTTCTTTCCTTTCCTTCCTTTTCCTTTCCCTTTTCTTTTCCTATTATTTTTCTTTTTCTTTTCATCCTTTCTTGTCCTGTCCTGTCCTGTCCTGTCCTGTCCTGTCCTGTCTGTCCATGTCTTGCTCTGTCGCCCAGTCTGGAGTGCAGTGGTGGAATCTTGGTTTACTGCAGCCTCAGCTCACTCGCTCCCTGGGCTCAGATGATCCTTCCTCCCAACTCAGCCTCCTGAGTAGCTGGGACTATAGGCTCACACCACTATGCCCAGGCAGGAGTAGTACTTTTATTAGCCAAGTAAGGAAAGTCATTTACCAGTGGTGATCCAGTTAAAACATGTTTTGATTTTAGCAGCCAGAGAAATCTGTCCAGTGAAATAAACTTGTTTAAAACTATTAACCTTTCAGCGAGAACAGTTGCTCCGAGTTGAGAATATTGAGAGCATGTTGCTCCAGGGAGAGATGTGAAACTGCCCCCAACCTGTTATCAAACACTGAATGGCTCTGGAGGTTAACTTTTGCAGCAGACCTGATAATGTTTCTTAGTCTGTTCCACCTAAAATTACAAAAGTGTTCATATGTAGAATTTATATTGCAGTAAAGTCATTTCAGTGACAACATGGTATGAATTATAAGTAATAAAAAGCCACTGCTTTACACATTTTGTGTTCTGTCAGAAGTTAAAACACAAAGGGAGACTTTCATTCCTAAATAGGATTGTAGCAGATACATTTCCAAGCTCAAATTAGAGTTGCAGAAAGTTTTAGACCTTATTGCAAGCACAAAGGAAATTTCTATATTTCAAAATTTGAACTGAAAGTGATTAATTTGCAATGTAATGACACGCTAAAAGATAACACCAATATAATAGAATTGTACATGTCTTTCTAAATGTGCTCAATTGAAATAATATACTTGTCAGTTGGTGTTTGATGTCAGCATTTACTAGTGCCTGTGCATGTTTTTACTTTTTCTTTTTCTTTTTTTTTTTTTGGAGATGGAGTCGTGCTCTGTCGTCCAGGCTGGAGTGCAGTGGCGCCATCTCAGCTCACTGCAACCTCCGCCTCCCGGGTTCAAGTAATTATCTTGCCTCAGCCTCCCGAGTAGCAGGGATTACATCATACAGTGCCTGCCTCCACACGTGGGTAATTTTTGTATTTTTAGTAGTGATGGGGTTTCACCATGTTGGCCAGGCTGATGTCAAACTCCTGACCTCAAGTGATCCACCCACCTTGGCCTCCCAAAGCACTGGGATTACAGGCATGAGCCACCATGCCCCGCCTACATTTTCTTTTTTCTTTTCTCTTTTTCTTTCTTTCTTTTTTTTTTTTTTTTTTTTTTTTTTTTTTTTTTTGAGGCGGGGACTTGCTGTGTCACCCAGGTGGGAAGTGCAGTGGTGCAGTTAACAGCTTATTGCAGCCTCGACCTCCTGAGCTCAGGTGATCCTCCACCTCAATTTTTTTGTTTTTATTTTTTTGTAGAGACAGGGTTTCACTATGTTGCCCAGGCTGGTCTTGAACTCCTAGGCTCAAGCAGTCCTCTCACCTTGGCCTCCCAGAGTGTTGGGATTATAGGCATGAGTCATGGTACCTGGCTGTTTTTACATTTTCAAGGACTAAATATGGAAAATCTCATTACAGATTACATTATCAGAAAACATTTGCAATACTTTTAATGATATGAACCTCTAAATTTGAAGTTAATTGAGCAAAATTATTCCCAGTGAAAGAATTCCGTTGGTCTCATTAGTATACCTATATTTTGGAAATTTGTTTCCTCTCTTTTTATAGAAATATCTAGCATACTATTCTGAATTTTGCTTCTTGCCCACAAAGCCAAAAGTGTTTACTATCTAGTTCTTTACAAAAATTTTGCTGGCTTCTGAAATACACTCACATAAACAAAGAATAGATTTCCCAAATAAGGAATCCTCCAGTAAAAATAATTAAGATGTATATGGTGCGCAATAGTATAAACTTAGGATAAGTAAAAATAACACGCTATACAACAAACTGTGTATAAGAACAATATGTGTATAAATTGATATTAGATAAATTTATGATTAGTCTCATAAATGCACACCAAAATGACCTACTTCGTCTTGGCGCAGTGGCTCAAGCCTGTAATCCCAGCACTTAGGACTCAGCAGTTCGAGACAAGCCTGGCCAATATCGTGAAAAGTTAGCCAGGTGTGGTGGTGTGCACCTGCAGTTGCAGCTACTCGGGAGGCTGAGGCAAGAGAATCTCTTGAATCTGGGAAGCGGAGGTTTCAGTGAACTGAGATGGTGCCACTGCACTCCAGCCTGGGAGACAGAGTGAGACTTCGTCTCAAAAAAATAAATAAATAAAATAAAAAAATAAAATTACCTACTTTAAAACTGATAGTAAGAAAAAACAATCACGCTTTCCTGTGTTTGTACATGAGCTCTCTGGCAAGAGAAGTAATTGTTATAAATGAGCATTGCAATTAAAAAATTTTCATTTGAAACTCGAGCTTAATTTTTCAGATGATGTCATTCAGCCAGTTTGTTTTTGGTGTCTTTTCCTAGAACTTATTTATTCTTGAGTGGATATTCTTTTTATACTTTGCCTCATTTAGAGGGCATTCAGGGTGGCTGAGTGGGACTAGATAGTATTAAGTGTTCGATTCTAGGGTCCTCTAAAGAGTTTAAACAACATTTTGTGGGAATCTGTAATATAATAAAATACAGATGTATTCATCATTGCCTGGGGGAACTTAGAAGATAAGGTGTTGAAGCTGGACCTTGAAGGATGGCTAAGATTTAGGCTTTCAAGGGTATGCATTTGGGAGACCAATCTGTATGGAGTGATCTTGAAGAAAGAGGAAGCTGTCAATGGTAGTGTGATGGGAGATGGAGCTGGATGAGTGATTTGGGGCTTGAATATTCACCTAAGAGAAATGGACTTTATTGACAGATAATTCTGAGATAGGTATAGTGTCTGGCACTCAGAGGTGCTAAATTAATATTTATTGGGTAAATAAATAGGGAGCTTTTTGAGGAAATTAAGCAGGAGAAACAAGGGCAAACACCTAATTACAGGGCATTGTCCCATGTTGATCATCACAACAGCAAGATTTGCTAAATATTAGCCAAGACCCTGTTAATGTTTACCTAACATCTATTCCTTCCTAATTCCTACTGCTACCACTTCAACCAATGCCTTGTAATATTGTAATATTCCTTCTCCCTATTGCTTCCAGTCTTTCATCCCCTGAATTATTGAAGTGCCTGATTCTCTGATTAGTATGAGTGCTTTGCACATAGATTTTCACACGTTTTTTTCTAATAGGTGAATGAAAGTCGTCGCTCAGTGCCTTTTGGAACAGACTGACAGCATGTCAATGAGCCTTCCAAAATCCTGTTACTCAAAAATAGTAATAGGATAATTAGCCTCTTGATTGAGTCTTCCATCTCACCCCATATTAAAGAAATAGTGGCTGGCATTCTCCTCTTTTGGATTCCTGAAACTGGATTCTGTTTTTAAATTTCCTTGGAGGAGATTTTCTTATAATACTCATTATTAAGTGTTTGCAGTCTTAGGCTAGTGAAATAGTACAATCTAATGACCTGCTTTGAGAGTTTTCTTTAACTCACCCTGGGTAAGTTATTAAATAACTTTCATATTTTTTTCTTAGATATCTTAATGCAATTCAGACAATGTGTCCACACATTCTTCGCTATTTGACTACAGCAGTCATAACAAACAAGGATGTTCGGAAACGTCGGCAGGTTCTAAAAGACCTAGTTAAAGTTATTCAACAGGTAAAACTGAAATATATATATATTTTAAAAGTACCTAAGCTTTAGGTCTAACCTCTTTTCTAAAGCAAGACTTAGTTCTTAAGGTAAAAATGTTTTTAAAAATAGGTGAGGAATACATGAAGTTTAGAAAAGAAGGGCCTCAAATGCGCTTTTGTTTTCCTTAAGTCCAAGATACACAAGTTGGATGTGGTGGGAATGATTATTACTGTCTGCTAGATGAACACTTAATATACATTATGTATATGTGTTTCTCTTACTGCAAAGAGTGAAGAAAATCTGGAACCTGGAGTTAGGGGGTCATTACCTGTATAATTCTAGATGGGTGAACTTTATATACAATACAGTTTCAGTAGATCCCAAGTTGGGGAAAAGGTTCAGGCAGCCATGCTGATTGATACTTAGTGAGCTTGTCAGCAAAACCCATAGTTTAGAAAAATAACTTAAATATTTATTTAAGAGTGAATTAAATACAAAGAAGTTATTGTCATTCAGTAGGGAATGAATATCCTTATGCCTGGCAAGTTTATTACTGTTTATTGACTAAGGGAGACTTGGTAGTAGGGGAATTTGAAAGCTTTCAGAATGTTTCTAGGATGAGACTTTAGAGAACTTGGTTTGAAAGACATTATAAGCTTAAGGTGTGGTCTGGAATCAGGATAGGAACAATTGCTTCGAGAAGATGCTAGGTAATTTGGCTAGAAATTAATGGTAAGGAAGGAGAAAACAAGAAGATTGGGATATTCTGGGGCAATCTGCTAAACGGTGTTGAATCAGACTTACCTTGATCATTGACTTATTTTTACAGGAGTCTTACACATATAAAGACCCAATTACAGAATTTGTTGAATGTTTATATGTTAACTTTGACTTCGATGGGGCTCAGAAAAAGCTGAGGGAATGTGAATCAGTAAGTATGAATTTTTACTTACAAACTAACACTGTTCTTAAATTTTTGGATATTGTAAAGTTAATCTTGCAGTGTCTTCCTTAAAATAATGAAGTAATTATAACAGAAATATGTTTATTAATCTTAAAGAGGCTTAAATGGCTCATGTTTATTAACCTTAAAATGGCTTAAATGGCTTATGTTTATTAATCTTAAAATGGGAATGTGCTAAAGTGATGACTTTTTTAATGTTGTTGCCATGTGTTTATCTCTTTTGTGAGGGGAGTTTGTTGAAACATTGGGGGTAAATTCAGAGATATATCCATAATTTCATGTCTTATCTCGAATGAATAAATATTTTTAATATTTCATATGTACAGGCAAGGTCACTTTGAATTGCAGGTAACAACTGTGTTTTTAATTTTGGTTCATAGGTGGGCTTATCTTTAGAATATTTCCCATGGTTGTATTTAACATTTGTGATAAACCAGGCAATTCATTGTACTTATGAATTTTATAACGGCAGTGTCTCTTGTTGTTTAGTAGAAATTAAAGTACCTTTAGAACAACTGTGGAAGAGTTAGATTATAGTTGTTTTGAATAATTAGTTACAAGTTTTAAGAAACCAAACTAAGAATTCTAACTGCTAAATGTAGTCGCATTTACCAGATTCACAAGTTACTAGTCGTCAGTTTCATCATTGGAACTAGAATTTTGGCACAAAATGGGCAATTTGTTGACAAAGGTCTTATTTCTCTAAGGAAAAAAATGATCATGTAAATATCCATTCCCTGATGATTTTCTTTCTTTTTTATTTTTTTTTTTTGAGATGGAGTCTCGCTCTGTCACTCAGGCTGGAGTGCAGTGGCGTGATCTCGGCTCACTGCAAGCTCTGCCTCCCAGGTTCACGACATTCTCCTGCCTCAGCCTCCCAAGTAGCTGGGACTACAGGCGCCCGCCACCTCGCCTGGCTAATTTTTTGCATTTTTAGTAGAGACGGGGTTTCACCGTGTTAGCCAGGATGGTCTTGATCTCCTCATCTCGTGATTCTCCCGCCTGGGCCTCCCAAAGTGCTGGGATTACAGGCGTCAGCCACCATGCCCGGCCTCCCTGATGATTTTCAAACATTAGATGGAATAGAAAATTAGAATCCAATATGTTAATATGTTATTATCCATATATGTTAATTGGTGTTTTTTTTGTAGTCATACTTTGCATTATTAAGGTAAATATTGGTGTATATTCATTATGCTAAGTGTTTAGGTTTTGCTATTAAGAGACCTAGAGGGCACTTGGTTGCTGCTTTTGAAATTAAAATATTATCTTTTAATTACACCATCTGTGGAATAGTAGCCACCTTTTGCATTCTTTTCCTTTCTAATTTCTAAGTCTACTTAATATTACAGAAATACTCAGGGCTTTAGTCCATTTATAACTATTTTAAATAGTTGGAAGAGGTATATTATCTGCAGAGCATTTATGTGGAATAATGGATAGTACCAAACTTTGTTGTCTGAAGACTACTTTATTACTTAAAGTTATCAGAAACATTGTAGTTTTTAGGTCTTTATCTTGTAGTAGTCTTTTACTACTTATTTAAATCATTAAAGATTTGAACACAGTGTTCTAGAAAGTGCTGTGGTATAAAACTCATGATATTAGAATGGAAAAATAAAGCAGACAAAGTATTTGATTCACATTTCATCATTAATTTTTGTTGTATTTGTACATATAGGTGCTTGTGAATGACTTCTTCTTGGTGGCTTGTCTTGAGGATTTCATTGAAAATGCCCGTCTCTTCATATTTGAGACTTTCTGTCGCATCCACCAGTGTATCAGCATCAAGTAATAACACTGATTTGATTTGGGTTTTCTACTTTAAAATTCCTGGAAATTTCCATTTATTGTGAATGTATACTTAATAGAATTCCAGTTAATTGGATTTTTATTTCCCTTTGCTTTCAGAAGAACAATGAAACGATTTGATGAAATTTCTTAAAAACCTAACTTTTGCTACAGGCTCAAATCGTTTTAGCTTGAGTGGCATAATTTTTCAAAATACTAATTTGAAGGCAATATATGATTGTCAGTTGCCTTATTGAAGAGTAAATACTGTTGTACCTTTACATAAGGAGAAAAGTGAAGTAAACATTTCTAAAATGGTTTTCAGCAGCAGTACAAAGAAGGAGATACCCATTAACTTGGAAATTCTGTTGGAAGACCACTATATTTGGTAATCCTTTCCGTTTAGTTTGTATGATTTAATTACATATTTGGCTTCTCCTATAGTAAACTCCTATGACATCTTAAAATGTTGAAAGATGGAAAATTGAGGGAAATTTATAGCACTAAATGCCCACAAGAGAAAGCTTTAAAAAAAAAAAAAGAAAGAAAGATGGAAAATTATGGTGAATTTTAGTTGTAATTTCCTCTGTTTTGTGAGAAAATTTTGGGTAAAATTGTGAAATGTACATAACCTATTAGAAATAAATTGTACACATTAGAGTTTGAAAATGACTAGTGCCCTTTGGGCACAGAAGAAGTCAAACATAAATGTTTAAAAACCTACTACTTTAGTGTTTGCTTCTGAGCAATTGTGCATAAAACAAATTCTTTTTCTTTAATGCCATTTGTTTTGCTTATCCGTACTTGTTTTGCCTAATTTTAGTGGGCTGTCCATTGAAGTGGTTGTCCAGAATTAGAAGTATAGTATAATCATGGGATTTTTTCCTATGGGAATTGAATCCTTGCCTTCACAGTTTTATTAGCACTTTACTATAGCTTGTAGACAGAATTTTTTAAACCTGATTCTCTTACAAATTACATGAAAATTCCTAATAATGTAATTGGTTGTGAAATAAAGAGGTAGGTATGTCATATGTGGGGCTCCGGTGGACAGTAGTAACCGAATTCTTGCATTGTTCTTTATTTTTAAGGTTTGTAAGTAGGGCTTGTGAAAGAGGGATGTTAGTATTTTGGTTTCCCTTATAGAATTTTCTCCATTTCTCGTTAGAATGTGGTCATTTGGGTGTTTCTTGGTCCAGGACTGATGTAACTACTATCCCTGTTGTGGGCCTTTTGAAAGCTGACCCTTTTTTTTGCATCTTTAGCACCTAGCATACTAACTTTGTAGCACCTAATATGCTTTGTACAGTATAGTGTGAGTACACAATATAAATATTTGTTAAGTAAATTTCTTCTGTTCTTTGTATTAGTGAACTTGGCATTTCTGTCAGTGATAATGCTTGTCTGCTTTGATGTTTGCTTCCAAGGTACTATCAATAAGATTTGTTCTAGCTCTTTTTCTTTAACTCTGCAACCATAGATTCATTATTTTCTTTCTTGGGATTTGGTTTGTTATATTTTAACAGGAACATAGATTAAGTGTGTGTCCTCCTTACTGAAGAGAGATGTGCAGCTCAAAGAAGTTAATAGAGTGGGAATGTTTCTATATACCTTTATGTGACATTACCTAAGAATTTTTCAAACTTTTCTCCGTGTAGATTTTATTATTTTCTTAATCTCTGTAGTTTTATGCTAGACAAAATCTACAAAACATTTTCAGACTAAAGTCCTAGTGGCTTTCCAGAGTTCAAAAATATTTTTTTTTCTAGTAGTAGCATTTTCTTTCACTTCAGCTCTTTAGTTTTTTTTTTTTTCAATGTTTTACTAAGATGATTAAGAGTACATGGATCAATAATGTGTGTTTTTCTTTTCTTTTTTTTTTTTTTGGAGACACAGTCCTGCACTGTTGAGTACAGTGGTACGATCTCTGCTCACTGCAACATCTGCCTCCTGGGTTCAAGAGATTCTCATGCCTCAGCCTCCCAAGTAGCTGAGATTACAGGCATGTGCCACCATGCCCAGCTAATTTTTGTACTTTTAGTAGAGATGGGGTTTCACCATGTTGGCCAGGCTTGTGTTGAACTCCTGGCCTCAAGTGATCTGCCTGCCTTGGCCTCCCAGGGTGCTGAGATTACAGGCATGAGCCACTTGCACCCAGTGTTTTTTCAAATACTATGGTAGAATTTTCAATCTGAAAGCAATCTTAGGGATCTTATAATCCAACAACAGTTACTTTTCAGGGGAAGGACTTTTCAGTAGAATTTTCTGTGGTGATGGAAATGTTTTATATCTGAAAATGTGTTTGTATGTGTTCAGTATGGTATACTTCAAAGATGGCTCACATTTCAAGATCTTGAAGCATGGCTTTTAAATCTCTATGTGTGTGACAGTGGGACTTACTTTCAAATGCAGTTATCATATATATGAATATATGTATTTATATATGTATATAAGCAGATCAAAGCAGAGCCCATTCACCTTGCCTGTCTTACAGCTCTGTTCACCTTCTCTCCTGACTCCTAAGACACCTCTTTGGAACACAATTTTACAAAACACTGACTCAGAACAACTGCATTGTTTTGTAGCCAGGAAATTTAAGGCTTAAGGACATTAAACTAGGTCTTCATAGAGCCTACACTAAAGGTGTCTGACATTCATTATACTGTACCTCACTATAAATTCTTTTATATTGTGAACAACTTATATTTTTAGAAATGTCAGGTTTAGATTAATTTGTCATTTAGGGTATCAGTTGAGCCAGAGGATAAAGTTGAAAACCCTAAATCAGTTTAACTCTGTGTTTCAGAATCTTTGTAGAGTTTGTTTTATAAACTCCCTGTAGCCACCCTAAACCTTTGAATCAGATTTATTGAGTAGGCTGTGCTATGATTTGCAGCAGGGCTGCTGTGCTGTATCTTGAGGGTGGTTATTCCGAAGCACAGCCAGAATCCAAAACCACTGCATTAGGTCACCAATTTTTTAGGCGTGTAATTACAGCCTGCTAAAGTAATGGAGTGAAAAAATCAATAATTCAATACCTTTATTGTATAATGAATTAAAAAGATAAGCTTCTTCGTGTTTTTAAGGATGCTGTAATGGGTTAGAAAGACAGTGGCTGGACAAAAGAAACTACCATCAGAGTGAACAGGCAGCCTACAGAATGGGAGAAAATTTGTACAATCTACCCATCTGATGAAGGGCTAATATCCAGAATCTGCAAAGAACTTAAACAGATTTACAAGAAAAAATCAAACAAACAACCCCATCAAAAAGTGGGCAAAAGATATGAACAGACAATTCTCAAAAGAAGACATTTATGCAGCCAACAGACACATGAAAAAATGCTCATCATCACTGGCCATCAGAGAAATGCAAATCAAAACCACAATGAGATACCATCTCACACCAGTTAGAATGACGATCATTAAAAAGTCAGGAAACAACAGGTGCTGGAGAGGATGTGGAGAAATAGGAACACTTTTACACTGTTGGTGGAGCTGTAAACTAGTTCAACCGTTGTGGAGGACAGTGTGTTGATACCAGAATTACCATTTGACCCAGCCATCCCATTACTGGGCATATCCCCAAGGATTATAAATCATGCTGCTATAAAGACACATGCACACATATGCTTATTGTGGCACTGTTCACAATAGCAAAGACTTGGAATCAACCCAAATGTCCATCAATGATAGACTGCATTAAGAAAATGTGTCACATATACACCGTGGAATACTATGCAGCCATAAAAAGGGATAAGTTCATGTCCTTTGTAGGGATGTGGATTAATCTAGAAACCATTACTCTGAGCAAACTGTCACAAAGACAGAAAACCAAACACCACATGTTCTCACTCATAGGAGGGAATTGAACAATGAGAACACTTGGACACAGGGTGGGGAATGTCACACACCGGGGCCTGTCGTGGGGTTGGGGGAGGAGGAAGGGATGGCATTAGGAGATATGCCTAATGTAAACGACGAGTTAACAGGTGCAGCACATCAACATGGCACATGTATACATATGTAACAGACCTGCATGTTGTACACATGTACCTTAGAACTTAAAGTATAANCAGCCATAAAAGGGATAAGTTCATGTCCTTTGTAGGGATGTGGATTAATCTAGAAACCATTACTCTGAGCAAACTGTCACAAAGACAGAAAACCAAACACCACATGTTCTCACTCATAGGAGGGAATTGAACAATGAGAACACTTGGACACAGGGTGGGGAATGTCACACACCGGGGCCTGTCGTGGGGTTGGGGAGGAGGAAGGGATGGCATTAGGAGATACGCCTAATGTAAACGACGAGTTAACAGGTGCAGCACATCAACATGGCACATGTATACATATGTAACAGACCTGCATGTTGTACACATGTACCTTAGAACTTAAAGTATAATAAAAAAAAAAAAAGAAAAGAAAAGAAAGACAGTGGCTGGAAATAATAAGTATTTATTTATGTTGGGATTTTATAAATACAGCAAACATTTTAATTTGGACTTCAAGGATTTGTAATCCGTGATAATGACCAACAGAGCTAAAAACTACCTTTAAACAAGATACAGGAAAAAGAATACTTTAATCTAGAGGTTTTAAACCTAGTTGTACATTGAAATCATCTGGAGAAGTAAAACAACAAGAATTTAAGCTTAAAAATAATAGATTTCCTGCTTTTATCCCAGACCTTCTGAATCAAAATCTCTGTGATGTAGGCATTGAGAATCTGGGATTAAAGCTTCTCAGTTGATTCTTTTGCAGTCAGCCTTGGGGAATCATTGCTGTAAATTAGCGATTTTATAGTACTGACAGCACATTAGAATCAAATGGGAAACTCTAAAGTAATAAACAGAAATACTAGATGACTGAGCCTAACCATTAAAATCATTTTCTGGAGGCAGACCCCAGAGACTGTGTTTTAGAAAAGGTCCTCTAAGTGACTTTGATGCAAGATCTGGCTTAAAAAAAAATTTTAAAAATTTTTAAAAAAAAGGTTTAACTGTTTATTTCGAGATGATTATATATCACTTGTACGAAATGATAAAAAGACACCCTGTGTCCTTTACTCAGTTTCTCCCATTAGTAACATCTTGCAAAACCGCAGTAAAATATAGCAGCCAAGATGTTGATGTTGATACATTCAAAATATAGAATATTTCTATCACAAGGATCCTTCAAACTGCTCTTTTATAGTGGTACCCCCTTCCCTGCCACCCTCTCCTTAATTTCTGGCAACTACTCATTTGTTCTCCATTCCTGTATTTTTATTACTTTGAGAATAAGCAAAACTTTTCTAAAAGTTAGTGTTCAGCTTCCTAAACAACAAATATGCTATGTATCATGATTAAGGTATAATTAATTAATAGCGACCTACCTAGTAGTACAGCTCTCCAAAGAAAACATTATAGATGTTAATGAGTGCCTCTTTTGGCCAAACACAGGGTAGAAAGTAGTGAGTACTTTTTCAAAGAGCTTAAAATCCAGAGGAAGAAGCAGATATTAAATAAGTGGACAAGTATAAAATTACAAATTATTGAAAATATTTGTAATTTTGGGAAATTTCAAATTTCATACATGAAATTACACATTATTAAAAGTATGTCCATATCAGTCTCTCTAGTCACTCTGCATTGGAGAACAATGGGAAGAAAATTAGATAGGGTCAGTGAATCCTGATAACTCTCTACATGGAATATCTTTAAGGCCCAAACTAGACTTTTTTCCACTGAATGCTAACTATGGTAAATTATTCCATTCACTAGTTTATGCTGGCTTGTTTTTGCCTTTAATTAGTTTAAAGTTATTTGATGTTCTGTCTTTTGAGGGAGGGGAAAGGATATGTCTCAGCTTCTTTTTCTTCCACCAAAGGACACGTTTCAAATGCTGAAAATAGTATTATAAAACCCATAATTGTTTATTAAATAACTCTTTCCATGTGTAATTTGGAACATTCTCTGTTAATAGATTTCCTGACTAAATGCCTGTAAGCACATGTGATAGCTTTATAAAAATGTATATTAAAAATGTTTTATATGTTTTTATACAACCTTATTGATCTGTAGGATAAGTTACAAATCTGTTTACCATAAAGTGTGCAACATCTGTCAAAAAAGATTACTGTGTTGGGGTTTAATTTAGTATAGCTGAATCGTTTTATCAGCTATGGTATGTGTCTGAAATTTAAAAGCTGTTCTAAAATAATTCTTGGACCAGTTTTCAATTGTAGATAAAAACAAAGTATGGAAGTAATATTTTGAATGTGTATGATAAACATGTTGGAGCGTACATG
This sequence comes from Rhinopithecus bieti, assembly GCF_001698545.2. NCBI lineage: Eukaryota > Metazoa > Chordata > Mammalia > Primates > Cercopithecidae > Rhinopithecus > Rhinopithecus bieti. The sequence goes on from NW_016810844.1 coordinate 424,746, forward strand.
AATATAATTTCCCAATGGGGGTTACTTTAAGTTTTGAAGTTATTCTACTTTGCTTATTTTATTAAGTTATATTTTAGGTCTTAATATTTTCTTAAAGTTCTTATAACCATATAACAATTTACGTTTAGAATGTAAATGTATGGAGATAGTTTCAAAGGCCATTATCATTGCATTTCTGCATTATCAATAAGGTTCAGTTATTTATAAGATTATAAAGAGAGATTGGAAAGTTCAGTGAGAATTTTCAGTTTTCACACAAGGATTTAGCACTTCTCAATTTTCTCCTGTTTTCTTTGTCCTATTTCCTCCCAATCATACAGTTAAACATAGTTTACACTTAACACTGACTCTTTAATTAGTTGTCTTAAACTAATTAGAGAAGACTTGGAGTACTTTTCTTTGGATATTCTGAATAGTTGGCCAACAGTCTTCAGTGAAAGCTAGACCAGAGGTTTCTATATTCGAATGGTTAAATCAACAGTATTTGGAAATAAATTGTGCCTATCAGATAAAATTTGGAAAGCCAGGTTATTCAAAGAGGTAATTAATAAGACAGGTGAAATATAGGACCTCCAGGTCCTTACTTTTCCAAGTCTTTGTTAAGATGAGAGGGTGGGGGAAGATGGTGGCTATGGGAGAGTTCAGAAAAGGAAGACCATTTAAAAGATTAGGCACTGAAAACCTGACAGAAAATCTAGAGTTGATACAACCCTAATCGGTTCCCTAAATTAAGACTTATATATCTTGTGTCCTTAAGTGGGGTCTCTGGTATTTTTTTACTTCCTGGAAACAAGGTATTATATTTTGTGCTAGAAGCATGAACATGTTTAATTAAATTGAACTGAGGATGAAAGATTTTTTTTTGCTTTCTCTTTTGAAATAGCACTTAAGAATTCTGTACCTATCTTATTTAACATATTCAATACTGTGTTTTGTGTGTGTGCCGGTGGAGCAACAGAGCTAGTTAGGTTAAAGATATTTATAAGGGATTTACAGAACATATTTAAATATCTACCTTAAGCTGCCTACAGACAAGATTGAGATTTTTAGTGTAATCTAAATAATCTAGAAATTTGAGTGTTTAAAATCTAGATTGGACTAGATATTTTCTCAGAAATTCTGCATTTTGATGGATTTTGTCTTTTAGTTTATTGATAAATTGAATTATTTTCAGTAACATGAGGTAGCATATTCTGGGATAAGGTAAGCCAACTTTTGTCTTTTTAAAAATGGTTTTATTTCTCCGTAGCCACTATACCACCAGGGACAGCTTTTTATCTTCTGAGCTTTGATAGGAGATTACACTTGTATTTTAAAATCTGTACTATTCTGCATAAAATTGCTAGATTGGAAAAGAATTGTAGACCTTGATGATTTCTATTAGTCCTTTTTTTGCTTTTTTTTTTTCCTTTGCTTTTGTAGAGACAGGGTCTTGCTATGTTGCCCAGGCTGGTCTCAAATTCCCGGGTTCAAGCAGTCCTCCTTCCTTGGCCTCCCAAAGTGCTGGGATTACAGTCTTGTTAATCATTTGGTTTCTTTTACTGTGTGCATTTTCATGTTACTTAAAACAAACTAGATTATTTCCACATTCTTTAATTCAGTCACAGTGGTAATCGGTAGCTTAGATAAACTGAGATGCCATGAATAATTTACTAGTATTCCTTGGGCCTTATTTCAGGTTTTTCTTTGACTTGATTCACCTCGAAAAGTAAAGATCAACAAATAAAAGATCAACAAGCACAGTGCAAACAAAAATCCACAAAGTAACATATGGGTTAGAGCATGCAGGCATTTATGGATCTTGATGCTTGATGCAAAATTAACACCAGCTATGTTGGAATGAGACTTAGAATATGGATGTAAAGAAAGAGGGAGGGATAGAGAATTCTAGTTAGTTATTATTACATAAGATGGAATTTTTTTTTTATAGAAGCACAGGATCTTGTTCTGTCACCAAAGCTGAAGTACAGTGGTGTAATCATAGCTTACTGCAGTCTCAAACTGCTGGGCTCAAATGATACTCAGACCTTAGCCTCTCGAGTATCTGGGACTAGAGGTGCAGGCTACCATGCCTTTGTGTGTGTGTGTCCCGCTATGTGTGTGTGTGCACACGTGTGCACAGAATCTCTCTTCGTTGTTCAGACTGATCTCAAACTCCTGGCCTCAGCCTCCCAAAGTGTTGTGATTATAGGTATGAGCCACCACATCCAGCCTACAATGGAATTTTCATTCTATGGTCTTAAAAATCTAAGATTAAATATCATTTCCTTAGGTAAGCTATTCCTAAAATCTCCAGATTAGAACTGGTAGACCTTTTTGGATTTCACATACATAGCTCCTTCCACTTTTTCTTTTTTCTTTCTTTTCTTTTCTTTCTTTCTTTCTTTTCATTTTTTGACACGGAGGTCTCACTTTGTTGCCCATGCTGGAGTGCAGTGATGCCATCTCAGCTCACTGTAACCTCTGCCTCCCAAGATCAAGAGATGTTCAAGTCAAGACCCCCTTGACTTAAACTCTGTAAAGGTTGGCAACAGAGGATGTTTTGCCAACAGTATCTAACACGGTTTATATTTTGTTGAGTGAATGTCAATGAAGGTAAAGGATTGGTTTGGTTTGGCTGGCGTGTTATATTTATGAAGGAGAATAATGGGAACTTGGAAAGTTAAAAGTGTTGAAAGGAATATGGAAATAAATTGGGTATGGTAGTCTCCCTTTATCCAAGGGGATACGTTCCAAGACCCCCAGAGGATGCTTGAAACTGCAGGTAGTACCAAACCCAATACATACTAGGTTTTTCCCTGTGCACATGTGACTATGATAAAGTTTAATTTATAAGTTGAGCACAGTAAAAGATTAACAACAATAATAATAAATTTATAACAATATGCTAGCATCATTACTCTTGTACTTCGGGGCCATTACTAGGTAAAATAATGGTTCCTTGAACATAAGCACTGTGATATCAGGGCGCTTGATCTGATAGCTGGGATAGCTACTATGTAACCGATGGGCGGGTGGCGTATACAGTGTTGATATGCAGGACAAAGGGATGATTCAAGTCCTGGGTGAGGCATTAGGACAATACAGGATATCATCATGCCAGCCAGAACAGTGTACAATATAAAGCTTGTCAGTTGCTTATTTCTGGAGTTTTCTATTTAATATTTTCAGACTGGAATTGACTGCAGATAACAGAAACCACAGAAAGTGGAACTACAGATAAGTGGGAACTACTGTAGTTGGGTTGTAGAACTAACCTGGTAGCTATGTAAGATAGATGGAAGAGACTCAAGAGGTAAAGTAGTTAGAAAACTAAGAAATAGCAATGGAGCCTGAACTAGGGTAGTGACTAGAATGGGAATCAATCAGACAGTAAATTTTTATTGTGTCCTGTGTATGAGGCATTGTGCTGCTAATTGGTAGACATAATGGCAATGAACGAGGAGGATACAGTGCTTGCACTTTGGTTACACGTATACAGTCTACCTTGGAGACAGATATTCAGTAAAACAACTATAGCAAAAATAGGTGCTATGAAAGCACCCAACTGATGTATCACAGATGAGAGAGGTGTCTTAGAAGGCTTATGAGGGTCTTATTTTAGCTGAGACCTGATAGCTTCCATGAAGATAAAAGACAGTGTATAAACACACATATATACATGCATGTATACTACATACTCTTAAATATTTTACATGCATATGTAGGTACTCTTCCATCAGCTGAACTGACTTAACCTACTTACTAAGACTGGTGTGTTTTTAATTCTGATAAATTAAGCACCGCAGTGGCCCTCTTCAACCTGATCATAAAATTGGAAAAATACAAAATGCAGATTGATTGATATCAAATAGTATTTTAGATCAAGATCTTCATGGTCTGGTGTACTCCCTCCGTCTCTTTTATCTGAAATTCAGTGTCTATATATATATAGACATATACACACACACACTATATATAGTATATAGCTCCAGGGAGTGCCCCCACAGTTTATAGCACAAACATACACAATGCCCCTCAGTTTTATTTATGTTTTTCCTGAGATTATACTTATTACTGATGCTCCTTATAGTAGGTTTACTTTTTTAAAAATTTTATTTCAGTAGCTTTTGGGGTACACGTTTTTTTTTTGTGGTTGCATGGATGAATAATATAGTGGTGAATTCTGAGATTTTAGCTCATAGCTTAGCTCCCACTTAAAAATGAGAACATAAGATTTTTGGTTTTCCACTCCTGCATTATTTCACTTAGAATAATGGCTTCCAGTTTCATCCAAGTTGCTGCAAAAGACATTATTTTCTTCCTTTTAATGGCTGAGTGGTATTCCATGGTTTGTATATACCAGATTTACTTTATCCACTCATTAGTTGATGGGCACTTAGGTTGGTTCCTAAGTGAATTCTGAATTGTGCTGCTGTAAATATATCTGTGCAAGTGTCTTTTTCATATGTCTTCTTTATACAAAGAAACCTTTATACAAAGGTTTCCTTTGTATAACCATTATATAGTTGTCCCTTGGTATCCTTGGGAGACTGGTTCTAGGACCCTCCTGGATGCCAAAATTCAGATTCTCAAGTGTCTTAAATGAAATGGGATGATATTTTCATATAACCTATGCATATTATCCCATATACTTTCAGTCATCTCTGGGTTACTGTTAAAATGTAAATGCTATGTAAATAGGTGTTATACTGTGTTGGTTTTTCATTTGTATTATTTTTGTATCCTTTTTTATTGTTTGTTTTTTCCTAAATATTTTCTATCCATGGTTTGCTGAATCTGAGGATGTGGGACCTGTGGATATGGAGGGCTGACTTTTAATATATCCTCATATAGAGGGAACATCATAAAACCTTTTTCTCCCTTAGATCATTACTTGTTGAGCACCTGGTAAATGTAAAGTACTGTTCTAGAAGCTGAAGGATTTCCATAAATGCAGAATGTTACCCTACCCTCAAGGATTTTACAGTCCAGTTGGTGAATGGAATAGGTCGTGCGTAGTACAAGTCAGTAGGCACAAGCACATGAACAAATCAGACAGTAGTGGTCATGGTATATAAGAGAAAGGTGATCCAGAAATACCAAAAAGTCTCTGTGCAGAGTATGAGTCAACACTGTGTACGTAAAACTAAGTTTTTAGGCCCAGTTAATTAACATTGCTGTTTTACTTTTTCATTAGCATGTTGGCAGATAAATTGAACATGACTCCAGAAGAAGCTGAAAGGTGGATTGTAAATTTGATTAGAAATGCAAGACTGGATGCCAAGATTGATTCTAAATTAGTGAGTATTACGTTAGCTATGCTACATACTATAAGTTCTTGATTATACTTTTGGGAATTCTTAACTAGGACGTTTTATTACCTCCTTTAATAATTTATTTTGTTTTAATGTAAAACATTTCTTTGAAGGCAACAAAAGCCTCCTTTTTTTTTCTTACTTGGTAAATATTGTCATCTCTATATAGTGCCTTAAAATATGTGCAAAGATTATGTCATGCTTATTACTCATCTGAGAAACTCTGTCATTTACATTATAGGATCAATTTCCGTGTGTTTCCTTTTAGGGTCATGTGGTTATGGGTAACAATGCGGTCTCACCCTATCAGCAAGTGATTGAAAAGACCAAAAGCCTTTCTTTTAGAAGCCAGATGTTGGCCATGAATATTGAGAAGAAACTTAATCAGAATAGCAGGTCAGAGGTAAGAACCACACATTTTTTATTCTGTCTGAGATTTAGCAACCGTGCAATTGTTACATGAAGTTTGAAAGTGTATTGATAAGAGTTGTAGCTGATTTTGTTTTTCTCTTTAAAGATATGAACATTTTAAGAAATTACTAAATAAATGAATTTTTTCTTAGATGCATTATTGTGTTCCTAGTTTATTATAACTATTTTCTTTTGCTTTGACTCTTCAAAAGAAATTGTGTTCCTAGTTTATTATAACTATTTTTCTTTTGCTTTGACTCTTCCTGTGTGACTTCATTAACTCATTTCCTTAGGGTTTTCAACACATCATTTTGATACTGGCAGATGATAACTTACATGTGTAGCCCTCTTTCAAGTGTTCGAAATATGTATTCCTTCTAAATCTAAAGAAATAGTTCTGTAAAAATGTTGATCTTATTATATGTATTAGTGCTGATCTTATACAAATGTCATTATCTTTCATCTGATATTCACATCAAAAATTAATCTCCCATTTTGGGAGATTAATTCTGCATGTTAGAGATTGAAGCAACTTGAATGGCCTTATAATTTTGGAATCCTAAACTATGTTGTTTACACATTATGATTATGTGTAACTGGAGGGTAGGAAGTCATTAGGAAACAGTTGTGGGATATGCAGAAACCCTATTTGATTGAAATTTTAAGAACAAATTTGTGTCCGTGGAATAGTCCTTTAGTTCAAAAGAGAAGGATGCATTAGAATTTGAATTGCATATTTTAACCAAGTTTAGAATAACTGAGCCTAGAAAATAACTTTCATATGATGTTTTTTTCTGTGTGCTTCAGGATTAATTTGTGGTGTTTATTGTTCCAGTATTAATGATACCGTTATTGCTGTACATTTTAATTGGCCAAATACTATACCAGATAATAATTTTGATGTTTGTTTTGTCCTAAGTGGGACATCTGACATCTAGTACTTGCAGGAGTTAAGATCTTAGAATGGTTTGGCAAGAGTAGTGCTAAAGTAAATGCTGTATGTTAGTTTTTTTCCGAAAGTATTTTCTTTTCACTCTGTTGATTTCTTTTTGGGTATTTTAGGCTCCTAACTGGGCAACTCAAGATTCTGGCTTCTACTGAAGAACCATAAAGAAAAGATGAAAAAAAAGAAAGAAAAGAAAGTTGAAATAATAAAACTATTATATAAAGGTTGACTTACATTTTGGAAACAACATATTGAGTATACATTTTGAAGAATTGGAATAAAATTGACTGATTCATTTTATCTTGCTGTCAATTTTCTTGAATGTGCAAGTTTGTGTTTTTTTAACTTTCTTTTTTGGAATAATTATATTCAGAAGAAGTTGCAAAATTAGTACGGAGAAGTCCATGTAGGCTGAACCCTATTTCCGTCAATGTTTTCACTTTATGTTACTGTGGTACAGTATCAAAACCAGGATGTTGACATTGGTACGGTATGTGCGTGAATAGCTCCCTATCATTTTATCATGTGTAGATTTGTGTAACCATCACTGCAACCAAGATAGAGAACTATCATCATGATCTCCCTCATGCTACGTTTTTGTAAGCCATACCTACTCCCAACCAGCTCTAACCCTAGGAACCACTGATCTGTTCCTCATCACTATATTTTATCATTATGAGAATGTTATATAAATGGAATTACAGAATACACAACCTTTGAGATAAGCTTTTTTCATTCATCACAATGCTCTTGAGAGCCATTCAAAGAACATGGAGACCTCCCAATACTAAACTTAGCGTGGGGGTCTACAAACTTTTTTTGTGAAAGGCCAGATATTAAATCTTAGGCTTTGCAGACCATATGTTCTCTGTTTTAGCTATTCAACTCTGTCATGTAGCACAAAAGCAGCCTTCGTATGTAAATGAATGCTTATGGCCGTGTTCCAGTAAAACTATTTACAAAAACAGGCCAAGGGCCAGATTTGTTTCACCTGCTGTGGTTTCCAACCCTTGGCTTGGGGTATTGGTACTTCTAAGCTTTAGTCTAAGGGTGCTGAAACTAGGAAGATTATTGGTTAGGATAAACCAAGTGCTATTTTTTTCATTCATCTATAACCAGTATTGTGAAGATGCCAAGCATAGGGCAGGAAAAAATACATATAGAAATATAAAGAATTCTTGGTAGTACAAAATGGTCAAGGATCATGGAGAAAATACCAAAGTGTTGCATCAGTAACAAGGTAGAACAGTAACAAGATAGACCCTTTATATATGTAGCAGCTAATTCCATGAATTAAAAGTTTTTTATCAAATAGAGCTGTAGTTATTATACAGAACTATATAAAATGGCATATATTACTCAGGCTATGTAGAATTGAGAAAGATGTTCTCAGTTGAGAAGGAAGGAAACAAGACTTCCGTGTTTCCTTCTTTACCAGTAACCAAAGGGCCAAAAGTTCCTACATGGAGACATCATTAATCACCGTTTAAGACTGTAGCTCAGCTAAGCCACATTAATAGCTAACAAAGATTTCTGGATGCTTACATAGCTCAGCAGCTATAAACAATTATTAAATACGCCCGTGGACTAGTAAAAGCCCCAGGTAGGAAAAATAGGAAGCCAATAATAAGTATTTACCATGTGTCATAGGAAGCCAGTAGTAAGTATTTACCATGTGTCAGGCATTTTCATGTCCTCTGTTTTCTCTAAGTAAACTAACCTAAGGAGAAGGAAGGGAATCTTAACATTTGAATGCCTTGCTTAAGCCTGGAAATACTAAAATTTAGGTGGTATTATTTATATGTTATTGATGAGGAAGCATACTCAGATGGTTGCCTGAAGCTGGAGTCCCCAGCCCCTGGGCTATGGACTGCTACCAGTCTGTGGCAGCATTCGATTCTCAGGAGCGTGAACCCTAGTGTGAACTGAGAGCATGAGAGGGATCTAGGTTGCGCACTCCTTATGAGAATCTAATGTGGCCTACCCCCGATTTGTGGAAAAATTGTTTTCCATGAAACCGGTGCCTGGTGCCAAAATGGTTGGGGACTGTTGGCTTAAGGTAATACCTAGTGCAAGTTAAAGTAAGGAAAAGACTCTTCAGTTATGTCACATTAACCTTCCTTACATCATTCATTGTTGCTTTATAATTAGAAATTGCAAAGAGTTAAGGGATACATATTTAGTAGGTTGTGTGAACAGGTCTTGATCCACCAAACGCTAGCTGTCTCAGCACCATTATCTTCCAATAAGAGCAAAGGGTACTCTTTTTCTACGGGTATAATCATTGGATACTAGTGGCCCCTTACACGCAAAACCTACTGGAACATAGAAAGCTCTGAAGAACATCTCTTTGATTTTTCTTTTTTCTATTTATACTCTGCTCCCTCAAGATTATCTATTATACGAATAATTAATGCTCACTTCTACCACTTTTTTTCTTTTCACATATTGCCACCTTTTGAACTTGAAAGATGATGCCACTATGGATTACTAGTATCAATTAGAAAAAAACTATATACAACTAATGGCCATTTTTGCACATTACCAATACTTGCTCATCGTGAAACCCCATTTTTGAAGTTTGCATAATAAAAGTTACTTGATTTGGGGCTTAACCTTAAGTTTTGATAACAGATAGGCTATTCCAGTAAAGTATTGAGCACCAAATAAGTACTCATTTTCTTGTGCTCTTTTTTTTCCTTTTCTTGCCATTCAGTAGATAGTACATCCTCCTATGTGTTAGCAGCTTTTATAAACACATCAAAGAACACCATGAAACTGATGTTTAAAAAAAAGTTGCTTTGAGTCCTTTAAAATTTTTTCTATGCATTCATAAACGTGTTTATGCTTTAATATGAACTATACAAGAGTATTTGTAAATGTCCAGTTTACAGGAAAAAAAAAAAAAAAAAACCATGCATTTATCCAGTACCAGTGCTTCCTACCTGCTACTGAGCTTAAGAAATAGAATGGTCCTAGTAATTGGTGCTGTGGGCCCCTCAGTAATTGTATTTTCTTCTTTGCCCCTAAAAAGTGAACACTACCATAACTTTTGTATTAATTTCCTTGTTTTTATTGTTTTATCACACACACAACATACACACATATAGACCATATATACACACAGTTGACCCTTCAACAACATGGGTTAAGGACACCTATTCACCAATAACCCAAAAGTCAAAAATTATTACATGGAGACACATAGAGTCAAAAGTCCATGTATAACTTACAACTTCCCCAAAACTAATAGCTTACTGATAAGCAGTTGATTAACAAATATTTAGTATATTATATACTGTATTTTTACAATAAAGTAAGCTATAGAAAAGAGTGTTATGAGGATATAAGGAAGAGAAAATATACTCAACATTGATTAGGTAGAAATGGGTCGTCATTATAAAGGTATTCATCCTTGTCTTCACATTGAGTAGGCTGAGGAGGGGGTTGGTCTTGCAGTCTCATGGGTAGCAGGGCAGGAAGTGGAGGAGGTGGAAGGGGAGGCATGAGGCAGGCACACCTGCAAATTTAAGGAAACACTAATTCGACGTTTTGCTTTTCATTTTCTCAAAATATTTGTATATGATACTCATCCTTTTTTCACCATTTGTGTAGTTTTTAGTGCTTGTATCAGAAGGGTCTATGCCATGAAAGAAATCAAAAGCAATCTTGAATAATCAACCCTTCTGTCAGATATCTAACGTAGATTTGTGTTCTGGCACTGTTGCTTCTGCATTGTCTTATCATCTGGCACTGGTTCAGAAACACATCTCCATCAAGTCGTGTTTTGTTAATTCCTGTAGTATGGTGTCTGTTAGCTCTTGAATTTCTCCAAGATCTGTATCTTGAAACCCTCCATCCCCCACTTTTTTTGCCATATGCATAACCTCTTTCATGATTTCCTTGATTGGTTCTGTTGTCAATCCTGTGAAGTTTTGCACTACATCTGGACACAGTTTTCTGCAGCAGGAATTTATTGATTTATTGTTTTGGGCATGATGGCTTTCATGGCTTTTGTTGTTGTTGTTGTTGTTGTTGTTGTTGTTGTTGTTGTTGTTGTTAGAACAATGTATCTTCAGTGGTATAATCCTTCCAGACTTTCGTGATGTTCTCTCCATCTGGGTTGGCTTCCACAGCATTGACAATTCTTTCCATAGAGCACCATGTGCATTGAGGCTTAAAGGTCCTTATTACCCCCTGTTTGAGAGGCTCAAATAGATATAATGTGTTTGGGGGCAAGTAGACCACTTGAACACCTTTAGTTTTGAACTTACAGACTTCTGGTTGGCCAGGGGATTGTCCAATATTAAAAAAACCTGAAAGGCAGTCTCTTACTGGCAAGGTACTTCCTGAATTCAGGGAAAAAGCACTAATGGAACCAATCCAGAAAAAGGGTTAAAGTTGTCCATTCTTGTACAACCAAAAGACTGGCAACTGTTGTTTATCTTTTCCCTTCAAGCTCAGGGGTTAGCAGGTATATTGAAAAGGGCAGTCCTGATCATGACTGCTTGTGCATAAGGCAGTAGAGTTAGCCTATTTCTTACCGCCTTAAATCCTAGTGCTCACTTCTCTTTCTTATAAATAAGTGTACTTTTCCCCAGAATAGGGCAGTTGTGTCTGCAATTAAAAACTTGTTCATGGCCTGGCGCGGTGGCTCAAGCCTGTAATCCCAGCACTTTGGGAGGCCGAGACAGGTGGATCACGAGGTCAGGAGATCGAGACCATCCTGGCTAACACGGTGAAACCCCGGCTCTACTGAAAATACAAAAAACTAGCCGGGTGAGGTGGCGGGCGCCTGTAGTCCCATCTACTTGGGAGGCTGAGGCAGGAGAATGGCGTAAACCCGGGAAGCGGAGCTTGCAGTGAGCTGAGATCCAGCCACTGCACTCCAGCCTGGGCAACTGAGCGAGATTCCATCTCAAAAAACAACAACAACAACAAAAAAAAACTTGTTCATGCAGATATCCATTCTCTTCAGTGATTTTCTTAGTGTCTGGGAACTCATCTGCTACCTCTTACAGCAGAAGCTGCTTCTCCTATCTTGACACTTTTTAAGCCCATCCTCTTTAAAATTATCAAACCATCCTTTGCTGGCATTAAATTCTCCAGCTTTAGACCTTCACCTTCCTTTGACTTTTAGTTGTCATATAATGACCACTATGTCTTGAACCATATTAGAGTCTGTAGCTTTGCCTTTCTTATAACAATCCTGCACCCACATAAAAACTGCATTTTCAATATGAGATAAAACATTGCATAAAAGTATAAGGTTTTGTACCTGATGACATAGCTGCAGCAACTGCTTTACGCATTTCCTTTTCTTTTTTTAACAATAGTTCCTAGGCTGGATTCATTTATCTTGAAATGACAGGCAATCCAGATGAACACCTCAATTTACAGTACCTATCAAGCAATTCAGCTTTTTCTTGTAACGTCATGACTTCTCTCTGCTTCTTAGGACTACTTCCAGGACCACTAGTGGCATTTTGTATGGGCTCCATGGTGTTACAGTATTGTACTAAACGAAAAATACATGAGAACCATGAAAGATCACTTTTTACTGCAATATGCAATTTACTGGAGAGATGAACTGCTCACACAGAGATGGTTAGCATCACATGGCATTTTAAGTAGATACTCACCAGAACTCACTGCAATAGCACTAAGAGATGGCTATGAAATTATTACAGTGATACAGTATGAACTACAGTTAATTTTATGCCTGAGTGGTTTAATACTGCGTCTTTACATTTGTTTACATTTCTCTTGACTGGGAATGGGACCATGTCTGTAAGTGTTTGTGTAAGTTTTGAAAATTTTAACTTTTATAATAGAATGTGTGTATTTTATGGTAGTAAATGATAAAATAGACTAGTAGCTACATATTTTATACATTCATGACAACTTTTCTTAATTTTGTCAATATTTCTTGACTACATTGTTTGTGAGTTTTTTCAAATTGTGATGTGTTCATGGGTCAATTGTAGTTGGTCAATGCCTGTCCTAGACTGTCATGTTCATTTATTTATGTATGATATCTATCTGGTTCACTAATGAATCCCTAATGTCTGGCTCTTATTAGGCCCTCAATAAATTATTGAATGAATGCATCAATGAATGTTCAGAATGGCATAATGGAAAAAAAATTGAACTTGAAGGTAAAAGGTTAAAAAATGTATCTTTCGGAAAACTTTAATTTTCCTTTATTATCAGGTGATCATGACCAAAATCATGTATTTCTTATTCTCTAATTTCATAATCTGTCAAATGGCAATATTGACTGCTTTGTGTGCCTGGCTATTTGGGATTAAGTACCAATAAATAAATTTTAAAACCACAAAACCCAAAACGTCACAGCCCTTCTCTATATGAGTTCACAGTTTACGTCTGGGACAGACACATGAACGTAAGATAAAATGATAAGTACTACTGTATGTGAAAACACTTAAGACTTATGAAGTGCTTCTGTAGGATACATTTTTTAAAATGGTTAAAGTCAGTTGATGACCTGTTAAAATCATCAAGATATTGCAATGTATGAAAAGTTTTATAAAAGTTATCTTTTTCTTGGTCTTGACTCCGTCTTGGTAATGGTGGAAGTAAAAATGGAGAGAGGCAGATACACTATCTCAGATGTTTTTCTTCCTCTCAACTTCCCCAGTTGTCAAACAAAAAGCTGGACAGCATACAAAACTATTGGACTTATACACTCACAATACTCTGACCTCTGTTGTTTGCCAGCCTATGATTGATCACCACATATGACCACCGTTTTGCTTTCTAGCTGGTGGCTTTGTGAAAAAGCATAGCGGTACAGATATCCTCAAATACCCTCACGTACCTTGAAGAGGTCACTTGGGTAGTAAACCCTTTTGGTTCCCGTGCCATTAACACAGGAGTCAATTGAGAGCCTAAACTGGGTTTGCCTCAGCAATAGAGGCCAGTAGTAAAATTTAGCCATAAAACTAGCAGTAAGAAAAGTAGTCAAGGTCAGCGGCAAACTGTCTGCTGGAGTTAAATGTTTAAAGCTTCCAACGAGGCTTTAATTAGACTCAAAAAACATCCCACTGTTAAACTGTTTTGTGTTTCCCGTGCATAATTTACTTCCATGCATTTTAATTCTCAGTGATCAAACATCCTCTGGAAAAGCGCTAACTTCCTGGAGAGGTAGCACAAACACTGTTATGTTTTGTTAATTTTTCATCTCATGTATTTAATAAACAGTTTGACTGTTAGACTCTGCAAGAAATAACATTAATCTAAGGCATCTCCTATTTTGGTTCTAAAACTGTGACTCTTGTGCTGACTTCCATTTAGTGTGATGAGATTGGGAGAACAATGCCAGATTGATTCATTTTGTTTTTAATTGTTGTAAAGACCATTGAGAGCGGAGGAGAATGTTGTTTGAATTTGACATTTTGAACTGGGAAACAGCTTGGAAATGTAGGCGCAATTCCAGGTAAATAAGCTAAGTATACTTATGTGTGTATGTATATGTAAGTCTAATTGCTTAAAGGTATACCTCTAAGATTCCAAATTGATTGATGCTAGAAGGCAGCTGTTTGAGGACCAGAGACATGGCTTATATGCAAAATGATATGGAAAAAAAAATTGGATCACAGAAAGACAGTGTTATTTAATCAGAATTTGAAATCTGGCAGCTCTCCTAGGAGAATAAAATACTATTGGATTGCATTTATTTGTGGACATTTTTTTATCTTGCCTCTACATTGCCCCTTAGGCGCTGTTAACTCCCTAAACAGAAGGCATTATAATAGATACTTGGTAGACACCCACTTGTTCACTGTCCATTCATGCATGCAGGTAGACAGATAATGTTTGTGAGGTATCACAGCTGCAGTCTGGCAGAAAGAACATGACTGATTCCCTCTACTTTCCTCTACTGAGGGAGTATGCAGCTTTTCATTTCATTTTAGAGACAAATGGTCTGCACAGGAAGGAAGCACATGGGTAACTATGTCTTTGTTCATTTGGCTAACGAGGCCAGAGCTGTGGGTCCATCTCTGCATAAGCTGGTTGGTGTTTCTCTACTCCTAACCACAGATTTGCACTTGAACCTTTGCCAGCTGTTTCCCAAGTGCATGCCATTGGATGTGCGGGAGACCTGAAATGAGTGCAGATAGATCAGCTTAAAATCATCAAAACGTTTTCAAACAAAACAAAGCATAAAGCTTGCAGCCCTTAATGGCAGATCAGAAGTTTTATCTTTGTGTATTCAAAGGTCAAAACATTTGTACCACATGTGCTGCTGTCAGAATAAATGCTATATGATAGGAATAAAACTTAAGAAGCTGTGACCAACTTGAATATTGAAACTTTTGTTATCATTTTTATCTAAAAAAATTAAATTTTTGGTGGCAAGTTAGTGTAGCCAGTCCTAGAAAACAGTGGTTGGAATGAGGATGATCTCCTTGATTCAGAAATTGTCAAGAGGTCTACAAAACCAGTATGCCTCCTGTTTTAATAGAAGACATAATTAGAGAATATTCTTAGTTGTCTAGCTCCCTTGCCCTGGGATTTGTGCCTAGTTCTTTGAGCATTTGTAGGACTCAGATTTCTCTAACAATCAATAATCCTTTTTTATTTTCTTTATATTTTCACTTTTAGTAAACATCCATCTATAATCATTTTAAGTGAGTTTAAGTGATTTTAAGTGAGTTTGAGAACAACCTTGTAATGTAAATCAGGTATTAGTCTTGAAGTTCACCTGGTTGGTCATTTGGCAACCTTTTTTTATCTGACCATTAGTGACTTAAACAACTCTGAGAAGAATAATTGACAATAAAGTGAAAAAAAAAGCATAGACCTATACTAACAAAATTAATTCTAAGACACTACATTCTCTTATTAGAAAACAATGTGAAAGTTTAGATATTGTTCATCAAAGTTTTTTTTTTTTTTTTAAGTTATAAACTTTTTTTTCCCTTTTAGAGTATCTGAGGAAAAAAAGTAAAAGAACTCTCTTTGGGATCTCTAGACAGTTGAATAGACAAGGAAGAACTGTAGTCTTTTTTTTTTTTTTT
>NW_016810844.1:440676-444756 GCF_001698545.2 Rhinopithecus bieti
TTTTTTTTTTTTTTTCTTTTTTTTCAGCTAAATTATCCTAAGAACACTCTGCTCCAACATAGGAATGCCATGGAACAAGAGATGGTAACACAAGATACATCAGGAGACTCGAGGTTTTGTGTGTTTGAAACTTATATTCTACTATAATTAGACTAAATTGCAGAGAAGCAAAACTAATGTGTGTGTTGTTTTTTTAAAATTTACCCAATGTTTTTTTGGTTCTGTCTTATAGGAGTGAACAAACTCCTTTTGTTTTTTGTTTGCTTGTTGTTAAATGTTCACTCTTAAATTTTATAAAACAAGAAAATTTTAAAGTTACACTTTATTAAAACTTACAATATTTTTTATTATATGTATTTGTTCAAAATAGAAATACCAAAGACATACAAAGGTACAAAGTGGTATGCAGTGCTTTTGTGTCCTACATAACTGATTTAAATTGGTAAGACTATTTTTATCTTTCAACTTTTAATTTTCTTATAAAAGTCGAGTAAATACAATGATTATTATTAGCTGAATAGCAGATAAGATCTCAGTATTTAAAAGAACAGATTTCTTCTTATAAACTTGCTTTTGATTTTAATTCAAGAATAATTATGCTGGGTTCTTATGTATGACTGGACAAAAAAACATGTGGTTGTGTGTTTTGGCATGTGTTCTTCCAGATTTTTCAGTGATGCTTGTGATAACCAACAAGGGAAATTTAGATTATAAGGCCTTTTTCTATACCAGATTCTAATCATTGCTCTAAGAAAATTTCAGCACCTGTTGGTTACTTTTGCTTGAAGACTTTATGTGTAAAATGATGACTTTTAGTGGTGGGGAATAGGGATGTGAAATTCAGAAGAATAAACTTTTGGAACACAATCAAATAATACCTGCATGATACTGTGCTTCTTTCTAGCTCTGCTGCTGTTGCTTGAAAAAGATTTGGGTAAGTAATTATAAACTGATTAAAAGTATAACTTTTTTATCAGACTTTTTTCCCCATCATTCATGTTTATAGCTCTCTCCTGAGAGCATTTTTAAAATGATAAAACATGGTTTTCAAATATATCACTACTATAAAGGATAGGAATGGGTGTTCATGAGTATGTACCCCCTCCCAACACTTGTTAAAATGTCTAGATTTTAGTATCAAACAGAGATGTGGGTGTTGTGCAATCAACAAAGCACTGTTGTGCAATAATTAAAGAATTTTTAAACTGAAGATTAAATTGGAATGTTGTTATAAACATAAAGGAAATGGCCAACATTTTTCTTTGTATCAAAAGAAAACTCATTTCTAAAAATAAGCACCCTCTTAGTGATGACCCTTTCAAATAGTTTTAAGTGATTCTATCCACAGATGAGCTTTGGACTCTGCAGCACTTTGCCATAAGTGGTTTGCTCTTTGATCCTGTAGCCTTTCATCAGGTGTGTATCTGAAAAAGCATTGGCATGGTGGTATCGCCAGCCAGACTTGGAGTCCCTCTGAAAGTGAACATGGCATGACTGAAACATGCTGCTGGGTCCTGAAAGGTCTCCTTTGGTGGATGAATTGAAGGAAATGATGCTTAATTTCCTACTTCTAAATTTTATTTTATCAAATTGAGACAAACGTGGACCTTTCTAAAGTTACTAAATATAAAATATCTCCATGGTGAAGAAAAGAGGAAAAAAAAAGGCATGTGTTTTGGTATCTTTTGTTTTCACTTCACTTTCCCAGAAATCAGAATTAGGTGAAAGCAAGGATTGAGAATGTTACCTAGTCTGTTAAATGGTTGTTATTGACCTGTGGCATTCAATTCCTTTGTAATGAGAAATTGGTTTAGTGTAACCTAAATGTTCCAATTTTATTTTACGTTGAATGTTAAGAATAATGTCTTTTTTTTTAACCCCAGATATCATCTTAAGAAGTACAAACATCAAAGAATTATTCCTTTACTCTTTTTACTCCACCTGCCACCCCAATTCGATCCCTATTTCTTATCACTGCTGGTTCTGTCCTCTATAAAGATGCCTGGCCTTGCTCTTTTCTTCCCTGTCCTTTTGCTCCCCCTATCTAAACAGTCATAAGCACTGTCTTGGGATTTTTTCCACCCAGCAGTAACTTGGTGATTAAGGACTGGGCTCGAATCCTTCTTTGCCACTTAGAAATTGGCTTTGGAGAAGTTACTTAACCTTCTTAAAGAATATTTCCAGTACCTACTTTGCAGGGCTGTGGGATTAAACAAAAAAAAATTCACGTAAAATTAACACAGTGCCTGCCTTCCTCCTCCTTTTACAGTGAATGCTTGACACAGGGTAAGCACTCAGTAAAGTGGTAGTTTTCATTGTTGTTATAAAACTACCACCTTCACTCCACTAATCAAGTCCTCGTAATTTCTCCCCTAGAATATCCAAGTTAGCTAATTGTGTCACATGCCCTATGTCCTTCACAGTAAAGATCTGTATCCACTGACTTGAATTAGTAAAAGTACAGTTTGTGTGTCAACTCATGTATTTAGGATTGGGAAACGAAATATTGCAAAAAACTACTGTTGGTAACTATTATCCTTTTACTTGCAGATGTAGTTGCTATCATCTACTATATCTAGGTGCAGTCATCATAAATAGATTTATTTTGAAAGAGATTTGTAAATAACTTTGAGAATGTATATAAATGTTTTCACTTAAGAGTATCAAGACTTTACTGTGTGTCAGGCACTGTGACTTAAATGCTTTCCATATATTATCCTATTTAATTCTCAATAATGTCTGAGATAGTTACTGTTATCACTACCCAGTTTATTGAGAAGGAAGCAGGCACAGTGAATCAGCTCAATGTCATAAAGCTAGTGAACAGTAGAAAAGGATTTGAATCCAAATAGTCTCATTCCAGAGTCCATGCCCTTTAATACTAATCTATATTGTCCCCACACTTCCAGGAATAAAATAATTTAGTAAAGTTTATCCCTAAACTAGAATTTTCTGGATATTGGAAGAACAGTTCTTAGAGATTCACTTTTCAGAATGAGTAAGACCTACTATTTGATAGCACAACAGGATGACTATAGTCAATAATAACTTAATTGTACAATTTAAAATAACTGAAAGAGTGTAATTGGATTGTTTATAACAGAAAGGATAAATGCTTGAGAGGATGGATACCCCATTCTCCATGATGTGATTATTACTTATTGTATGCCTGTAACAAAACATCTCATGTATCCCATAAATATATACACCTACTATGTACCCACAAAAACTAAAAATTATTTTTTTAATTCACCTTTCAATATGAAAAAAAACCACACCCAACTCTTTTCTAACAAATAGTGCTGAGTCTGAGAATAAATGTTATCATTGGCTTTTCTTCTTTTTTTTTTTGATAATCAATAAGGTTTTCTCATTCACTGATTCTTTGAAAAAAGAGTGTGTCTGAAAGATGGCATCTGAGTTGAAGAGACTCAAAATCATGACCTATGAGAAATAGTTGAAAAATCTGGAGATATGTAGCCTTGAGACACCCTTACGGAAATAAAAACTTTTCAAATAGTTAAAGCATTTAGATGTGAAAGAAGGATTAAGTATGCTCTATGTGGCCCAAAAGGACAGCATTAGAAACATTTGTTAGAAGCAATTAGATGAAAACTTTCTAACAATTGAGGCTATAACACCATGGAAGATCCTGTTCTCATAAATAATGGCAAGACCTTACTAATCAGGGTTGAAACTATTTCCACTGATCTTCCAGCTCAGAGATCTCACATTTTCAGAGAAAGGAAAGGTAGCTAGCTCATTTTTTTTGTGAGAATGTTGGAGATTAAGTGTATTCACTTTGTCTGAGATGATATAATGTGAAAAGTACAATTTTTATAAAAAAAAAAAAAAATTGGGATTCCGTAAAACTGGAAACCTGCCTCTAATCCAGTGACAAATATTTGGTATATTAATAGCATCTATTTCTTATGATTAAAAAATTAATATTATAGAACACTTATGGAAATTTATAAAGAAAAACAAAAAAATTAAGACCCAAGTAAAAAAAAATCCTTAATTCCCTACATTATTATCATATATTTTAAGGCATTTTTTCTTACAGCCCTTTATTTTATT
>NW_016810845.1:0-1552 GCF_001698545.2 Rhinopithecus bieti
CAAACCATGCCAACTCTTTTGATATTAGGTCTTTGGGTGGAGCTTTCAAAATCATTCTTTGTTCCACTTTTCCTAGATTGTCAAACTGCGCCCAGTAGGTGGTTGAGAGTGTGAATTTCAAACATGTGCTTTTAATATGCCCAAAACTGTTGCAGACAGTTGGGATGTGTAGTGCACGTCTGGCCCAACCCAGAAGTACAGTGCTGAGGGAGAAGCTTTGAGACCGGGGACACGGCTGAAGGTAAATGAATTGAAATGTTCTGATTTGTTACGGCAGTTGCATCGTAGGAAGGGGTGACTTTAGAACAATATCTGACAGTATGCAAGGAATTCAGAGAGAGCGCTGCACTGGGAATGTGAGTTTTATATGGATCACCAATAGCATTCTCTGAGGTGGAGCCTGACGGAACTCTCACAGCTTCATCCAAGGAGCCCTCTGCGTCAGGGGCGGAGCACCCATTCCAGCACGTATTAGTCAGGAACCGGAGCCCTCTCTCAGGGGAGTAAGTGCTCGTCACACTATTTTCCCGCTGTGCCATGACGGTGCCTGGGACAGACAGCTGGATGTTTGTTTGCTGTTTCTTACAAAACCTCCTGTTGCTCTGAAGTGCTTCTGTAATCTGGGCCATAATGGCTGGAGAGATTTTCTCCCGGATATATTTCACATAATCAACTGTTGCCTCAAGAACTGAAGCCGCGTCATTCTTTCTCCCCTTTACGTACGGCAAGAGCGTACGCAGCTGCTCGCAGCAATATTTGATTCTTTCTCTTCTTAGTTTTTCCTTGCTTGAATGAAGAAGAGAAATCTTTTTGTTTTTCTCGAACTCTGACAACGAAGCATTTAATTCAAGCCCACTGCCATTCCTTAAAGATTCAGGGCAGGCAAATAGATCAGTAGGAAAATATCCCAGGTGTTCACTGTAAGGCCTCTGCAGGGGCAATCCAGGTTCTTCAGGCCCAGCGGCATTTTCAATCTTAACTGTGTTTGAGAGACATGTTTTCCAGTATTTTACCACATTACTCATTTTTTCCATTGTCAGTGGTTCAGTTAAAGCAATATCAGTTCCATGCCCTGAAATACAACCTGTAAAATTTTCAGGGATTATAAAAACAAACAGTGAATGTGTATTTTTCTTTTTGCCAAATCTAATTAAGTTGATGGCTTCCAGCTCCTCAGCACTTAGTGAAGAAGGCATCTTCAAGAAAACCATGTTGAATGTGCAATCATCCAAAAGCGCTACTGCCTCCTTCATGTCACTGATGGTGATGGTGACTTCTGCTATGTTTGCGAACAGTTTCTGTACAGTATCAGCCAGGTAGCCCACAGTGACATCTCCAACTAATAAGACGTCTATTTTTGCCTGGCCCGAGATCTGGCCGTGCTCCTGGCAGATAATTGAGGAAGCCATGGCCGCTGCACACGTGCTGGGTCCTGGGGCAGCCTTCCAGCAGGAGGACCATACTGTTTTCTTAAATGAATTTTAATAAAGTGGTTCCTCCCATGTGCCCAGGCTGGGCCTCTGAACAAAATTTTCCATCTTCTGTGGCAATA
>NW_016810846.1:0-1163 GCF_001698545.2 Rhinopithecus bieti
AGCAGTTTGCTAACACTGTTTTCATGGAATCTGCAAAGGGATATTTGGGAGTCTGTTGGTGCCTGTGGTGAATAATGAAATATCCTTAGATAAATACTGGAAAGAAACTTCCTGAGAAACTGCTTTGTAATATGTGAATTCACCTCAAAGAATTACAATGTTCTTTTCATTTAACAGTCTGCTAACACTGTTTTCTTGGAATCTACAATGAAATATTTTGCAGTGCATTGAAGCTTATGGTGATGAAGGAAATATCTTCATATAAAAACCAGAAAGAATCTTTCTGAGAAATGGATTTCTGATGTGTTATTTCACCTGACAGAGTTACATGATTTTTTTTTATGGATCATTTTGGTAGCACTGTTTTAGTGAATACTGAGAAGATATATTTTGCATCACATTGAAGCCTATGGTGACAAAGGAAATATACTCAGAATAAAACTAGAAAGAGTCTTTCTGAGATGGTGTTTTGTGATGTGTGAATTCATGTCACAGAGTTACACTGTTCTTTCCATTGAGCAGTTTGCTAATATTGTTTTCAAGGAACTTGCAATAAGATATTTGGGAGTGCATTGAAGTCAATGGTGACAAAGAAAGTACAATCAGATAAAAACCAAAATGAAGCTTTCCAATAAACTGCTTTGTGACGTGTGAACTCATCTCACAGACTTACACTGATATTTTCACTGAACAGTTTGCTCACACTGTTTACTGGAATCTGCAATGGCATGTTTTGGAACACATTGAAGTTTATGGTGAAAAAGGAAATATCCTCCGAAAGAAGCTAGAAACAAGCTTTTTGAGAAACTGTTTTGTGATATGTGAATCAATCTCGTGGAGTTACATGATACTTTCATGCAGCAGTTGGTCACACTGTTTTTGGGGAATCTGAGAGGAGATACTTTGGATTCCTTTAAAGCCTATGGTGACAAAGAAAATATCCCAGAAAAAAGATAGAAAGAAGCTTTCTGAGAAACTTCTTGGTGATGTGTGAATTCATCTCAGAGCTACACCTTTCTTTTATGGCTGCAGTTTGCTAACACTGTTTTCATGGAATCTGCAAAGGGATATTTAGGAGTGCATTGAGTCCTATGATGGAGAAGGAATTATCCTCAGATAAAAACTAGAAAGAAGCTTTGTGAGAAACTGCTTTGTGATGTGTG
>NW_016810847.1:0-1552 GCF_001698545.2 Rhinopithecus bieti
GTGGGCATCTGTAGTCCCAGTTACTCGGGAGGCTGAGGAAGGAGAGTGGCGTGAACCCGGGAGGCGGAGCTTGCAGTGAGCGGAGATTGTGCCACTGCACTCCAGCCTGGGCAACAGAGCAAGACTCCGTGTCAAAAAAAAAAAAAAAGAGTAAACAACTGTGCAAGTCTTTCAAATTTCCCAAACGAAATAGCATAAATGCTGTTATAGAAACAAATATAGCATCTTTTCAAAGGATTAAAGAATGGGTATGTACTGGGATAGTGTCAACACTTTAAGAATTCTTCAGCTAATATGTCAGCTGGTTAACAATGGTTACAAGGGGCTGAAGACTCCAGTGCCTAACATAAATGGTGCTTTAACATTACTGGTAAAAATAGCTTATTTCTATATTTCTGACCTTTTAATTAAGATTTGTTCAATGTGGCTGGGCACAGTGGCTCACGCCTGTGATCCTGGCACTTTGGGAGGCCAAGGGGGGTGCGTCCTTTGAGCCCAGGAGTTCAAGACCAGCCTGGGTAACACGGCAAAAACCCGTATCTACAAAAAACTCAAAAATTAGCCAGGTGTGGTGGTGTGCACCTGTAGTCCCAACTACTTGGTAGGCTGAGGTAGGAGAATCGCTTCAGCCCAGCAGGCAGGGGTTGCAGTGAGCTGAGATCATGCCACTGCATTCTAGCTTAGGTGACAGAGCAAGACCCTGTCTCAAAAAAAAAACAAACAAAAAATTTGTTCAACAATATCATTTCTTTACATGTTAGAAACGGTCAGAAAGAATCTTAGAGATGATTTAGTCCAATGTACAATTCCAGACAGTACACTGAGATCACCCTGTAAGTCGTAATAGCATTACTAGATCAATCTAGAAGCCAGTTGCCATCCTCTGGCTAGAACTCCCACTGAATATAATGTAACAATAAGATAGTATAAGCAGTATTGTAGTTTCCTTTTTCTTTATTTTACTTAGGAAATATAGAGTAAGCACTCTACTCACAGTGAAAAGACATAAAGGAATCTCAAAACTTCAGAGAAATGAAAACCAGTTTCTTCTCACAAAACAGTTTGGGAAACCCTAATACAATCCAACTTTTTCATTTATGGACAAAGATAATGCCCAAGATGAAATTATTTGTCCAGTTAATTAGGCAGGAACAAGACTAGAGTCACTGTTTCCTGTGATACACTATATTCTCATTACTGAATGTAGAACTTGTACACAGGCTACTTTACAAGAGTTGAATCTCCAAAAGCAATGGGAAAATATGTCTTTAGTATTACTATTATCTAGGGTATAAGAGTAATAATACTGAACTGAAAAATTAGAGAGTACTAAAGATTATACTTAAAAGTTGTGTTTATCTACAGAAATCATCCACAAGATTATACGAGTTCTGTATTACTTTCACATTCTATAATTCTGCGTGGTTACAAAAACTTACTGGATAAGAAGCTGCTGCTTGGAAAAGTCTGAGTAGAAAAAAAGAGTCCATGTCAATTTTGGCATTTAGTCTGCTCATAAGACTGATCATTGCTAATATTCATTTCAAAAATA
>NW_016810848.1:0-1163 GCF_001698545.2 Rhinopithecus bieti
GTAAGTAGAGGAAATAAGAAGTTGCCTTCCCCAGTGATTTTCCATCTGGATTTTTATGCTAGGGATTTATGCCATGCCTTTTAATTAAGCATATCTCCCTGTTCTTCCTAAACATTTTTCTTCCTTTTTTTTTTTTTTTTTTTTTTTGCGGGGGGAGGCGGACAGAGTCTCCCTCTGTTGCCCAGGCTGGAGTGCAGTGGTGCAATCTTGGCTCACTGAAACCTCCACCGCCCAGATTCAAGTAATTGCCCTGCTCAGCCTCCCGAGTAGCTGGGATTAGGTGTGCACCACCATGCCCGACTAATTTTGTATTTTGGTAGAGACAGGGTTTTACCATGTTGGCCGGGCTTGTCTCAAACTCCTGACCTCAAGTGATCCTCCTGCCTCAGCCTCCCAAAGTGCTGGAATTACAGGCATGAGCCACCGTGCCTGGCCCCACAATATCTTTTCTAATAAAGCAAAGACTCCTGATAGGAAGGCTACATTAGGCCACCACCATGTCTGTGTGTTCAATGTTATTAGATCCATTTTCCTTGAGTAAACAGGTAGAAAGTCTGAATATGCTGGACACCTTCAGTGGAATTGTGGCATAGGATCCAGTGCAAAAAAATATACATAGGGGAGATCCTTGCCTTCCAAGATTCCAGGCCTCCAGGTATTAGCAGAGTACTTGATTTTTTTCCAGTGTCTCCTGCCCTACTTCATCATATCATGCGTAAGATTGCCAGACCCACCAGGTACAGAGCTCTCCATTGCCTTAAACATTAGAGTAGGTAAGGAGTAATCTTGGTCTTGGGTGACAAAGAGTAGGAAAGGATCCTTGAAAAAGATCTGGAAGGGAGTAAAAAAGAGACTTTTCAACCAAAAAAAAATGGAATCTATTTTTTTTAAATGAAGATATGCCAAAAAAATGAATAAATAAGTCTAATGCCTAAGTTGAGATGGGGAACAGAAAAGTGAAGGAGTGGAATTTGTAACCAGAGGGCAGGGCATAGCCTGGTGACAGGGAAAGATGTATTGAAGAGAGGAACGTATAGTGCTTGAATCTAGCTGCCTGGAATGTAGCTTTGCTCCCATCAACTGGTGTAAAAGAATATGATCAATGTGGTAAATTCTAGCAAGTTTGGTGTTCAGGATGTTGAAACTTTTGGCCTATTGTGTGT
>NW_016810849.1:0-7852 GCF_001698545.2 Rhinopithecus bieti
CACCTCTGGTTCGAACGCGGCAGACTCCCGCGGCATCTGGAGGAATTTCTTCCACTTTTACTTTCGGCCGACTTTAGTGCCTTCTTCCTCACTTTTTCCCCGTGTCCAGGTCCCTGTTCGGGCGCCAGGTGTCCCGACCTGCAGGACAGTCGAACGGGCCCTGGAAGGGGAGTGGGAATGGAGGAGACAAGAAAACACAAGAAATGGAGACAAGACAAATAGCCTGATCAGGTCTCGTTTAATGGTGGTGGTGCAATGCCTTATATAGACTGGCAAGGGGAAGAGGTTGGGCCAGGGCGGTAATGGGGGGCTGGGTTCTCTCAAATTACAATTGCGCATGCGCCGTGGGTTTGTAATTTTCCCGGGCGCGGGATCACGCCTGCGCTGTAGGCTGCATATCTTCCTGGGCGCGAAAATGTTTGCGCGCACGCGGGAAAGGTTGGTGTGTGCGGGAAAAGTCTAGGCACGCACGGGAAAAGTTTAGGTGTGCGTGGGAAAAGCTTTAGGCATGTGCAGGAACAATTTATAATAAAGAATCTGGAAATGTGCCATCTTGTCTCTGCTTTGTGGAGATCAAGCAACAGAGGTCGGCTAATTCCGGGCCTCATGGCTCCGGACAGACTCCATCTCAAAAAAAAAAAAAAAAAAAAAAGAGCAGAACTTTCAGAATTACAAGTGGGAATTATTTGTAATTATACACAAAAACCACATGAAAGTGGAAATAGGTATTTTTCACACATACAGGCCTCTTAACATTTATTTCCTATGTCTTGTCTTTCACAAAACTATTGGTGGATGTATTCTAGATAGACAAAGGATTAAACCAAGATAAAAACAATGTGCATGAGGAAAGTGGGAGTAACAGGGATTCCAAGAGAAAGGTAAAGAGAATCCCCAAGATGTTGGCAGAAGATGGTCCCCTGGCAAATTCTGTATGGTTGTGTTAGAAAGATTGGATAAAAAGACAGGAGGTTATGAAGCAAATTGAGAGAATACACGATGTATTTAGTGAAATTTAGAAGAATTTCAAACATCGTCAGAAAGCTTTGGGACTAAATTAATAAACAATATATAGAAATTAAGCAAAAGAAAAATGAGACAATTAATACACAGAGGAAAAATAACCATTGTTCATGATGAGGCAGGATAATTTTGAATACTTCTCTATGAATTGCTGTTTATATTACCTTTAGTTTGGTTGCAGGTTGGATTTATGAAAAGTTTCACAAGGGGATTGTGAGGTTGATTAAGTAATAAATTGAAAGAATAAATCAAAGCACTAAAGCACTAAAAAATGTAGATGACTCAGAGAGAAAAAAAAAAACTTTATCTCTATTTAAGCATCTAATTAAAGAATTGTTCACTATATGGATAAAGATTTTCCCCAACCTCAAGACTGTGGTTAAAGAAAGCTTCCATAATAGTTACTGGGTCAGCCCTGTGTTAATGTGAGAATTAACCAGAAGGCAATAGCCACCCTCAAAGTTACCATAAATGTGAGTCAACATCACCAGGAGAGATGGCAACAGGCAGGACCAAGGCCATAGAGAAACGAGGAGGGAAGGTCAACATCAGTGCAATCAGAGGTGAATGTCACTGGCTGTGGTGACAAGGTTTTAGTAACTCGGGAACTCTAACAAGAGAAAGGAGAGAACTGGAGCAAAGCTAGTGTGATGACTGCGATAAGGAAGTGCCAGAGTAGCCTCTGAGAAAAAGGCTACTTTAGAGTACTTTCATTATAACCTACATCCCCTAGCTCTTTTTTTTTTTCTAGTTGGGTCACACTGGGAAATGTGAATAACAAAATTATTATAGAGAAATATGAGGCATGGTAGGCAAGTAATTTGTATAAAGTGCATTCTGCCTGTATATCAGCAGTCTTCTATCTGGGAACATAAAAATGTAACTGTACTTTTTTATGGATTTGACTTATAAGAGATATCACTTTCATGTTAGCTAAACTTGTGTCTATATACCTCTGTGTATTCAATTTCATACTTGTTCAATATTGTCAATGGAACAAAATAATTTTAAAAATTATCATGGCCTAAGGCCTCCTTGATTTATTTACAGTGCATCAGTGGAAACATTGATGAGAGCGATATTAGAATTCATAAGCACTATTATCAGGATAAAAAGGAGAGATCTTTAAACTGATGTTTCAAATTGCATTTATAAATACTGAGGGATAGTGAGAAATTTGCTATTGAAAATAATTTTAAAAAACAGTAGAAAAAATGAAATATTTTAAAAAATGTGTAATATGCAATTATGCTTCTAAAAAGTTAGATGTATGTGTGTCTGTTTGTGTCTCTGTGTGTTTAATGTTGTCACTCTTGGGAACTCATTATCTTCCATTCATGCGGTTTCCTGCAACTGATGCTGTATATTCACTGAAAAAGCTGACATTACTGCACAGTCGGCTTGAAATTTTCAATGCACCACAGTGCAAAGCCTTAAAGTTAAGCTCTGTTTCCACAGCAACCACAGTTGAGCTCCTCAAGCATAGTTAGACCTTTTTTGTGGTCTTAACTTACATGTACACAGTAAGGATTGCTGATCTTTGATGCACCATTTGTGTTTTATTGGTTATATAAGCCTATGCCTGTGGGTTTTTTCCTGCATTTGAAAATTTACTGACAATTTTGCATAGGAGAAACTGTTGAAGTACATATTGGGGGAAAAATCATAATTGTGAGCAATTGGGTATTCAGATACATTTTCTGTAAAACTGATGACCAGTTCACTCAAAAAATAAAAACTTGATAATTCATCTATGAAAACAAGTTTGACCCAATTTTTGAGGGCCCTCTTCTTCACTCACACACAAGGGCATACACACACCCTGGAGTAATTATGTCTTTTTCCTGAGCCACAAATGCTCTCTTTTCAATTAATAATCTTAGTTATCACTGTATGATGACTGTCTTACAAATCTACTAAACTAAATGGTTCATGTGCACTGCAGATCACAGTCTTTTAATCACTCTTCTTCTAAGTCACTAAGTCTCTTGGCTTCCTATAAATTAAGTCACCCTGAGTCTATCACACTTACAGGGCTACTTCACCCTCTGGAGAAAAAAAATATGCCCAATTTTTGTATTTGTAAGTGATCCCCACTTCCCCATTGTTAAAGAATCAAGAACAACGGAAGTGAACCCTGGACAGAGCTTTATTATACACATGGAAACATTCACACGGAAGAAGTCAAGAAAGTGATTCCCAAAAAATGTTGGGGGAAGAGTTTTCATAAAGCTAAGGAAAAGTAACATTAGTTATTTACCAAAATATCACACTGGTTGCTTCTAAAAGAATGATACCTTGTTTTGATCTTTGCTGATCAGATTTTTTTAAAATCTTTTGCAAGTTTTATTAAATCATAATGCAAACCAAAATCTACCAAGCAAATAGAAAACAGTTCTTGATTAGATCTTAAAGACACAGCTTACACTCAGATTCCATTCACAACACTCCATGTTCAGAAATTTTTGTGTCATACTTGAGAATTATTAGATACAATCCAATTGTAAGATTCCTTCTCAGTGATTTCTTTTTACTACCATGATCACGACTTTTATTTACCATCGGGAATTTATGTTTTACACACACAGACACACACACACACATCATATTGTCTTTTTCTCCAAGTTGCCCAAAGTCATGGTCAAGGCACATGTGAAAAGAAGGCAGACGTTTCTACTTCAGATGTGCAAATTATCCTTTTCATTGTGTAAATACTTCACTTATTTTTTGAACAAAATGACTGGACAAGATCATTTTACTGTGAGGATTGGTAATCCTACAAAATTGTGATTCATAAACACATCTACTCTCAGTAATTCTTAGTAATTAATCTATTTATAGACATTGAGAACCTTTCACAGTACTCGGAGTTGTATTCAACATCTTTCACATTATTCTCTAGCTTTCTAACTTCTTCTCCTTTAGCATAACTTTTTTCTATTCTGTATAAGAAACAGATATCATCCTAAACAGTGTCTACCACCAGCTGCTTTCCTCATCCAACCTGCAAACTTTTGTATACCCATAACTATTTTGCTCTCATCTCTAAAGAAATAAATCTATTCCTTTTTGAAGTATGTTACCTTTATTGTAGATACTATGTTCACCAGCACTCTATTGACCTTTTCCCCAGTCATTATCATATTTTGTTCTATATTTACAATGTTTTCTTCAATGCTAGTTCTTCCTCTCTGCTTATGTGTCAAGTGTTTTCTATCTTAAAATTAAAATATAAATAAAACATTTTACATCTGCCTTTGAATTTATCTCTACCTATTATTTCTTCTTTCTTTCACTTTTAGGGTGACCAAAAAATAACTTAAACTCGTTATCTTTCTTACATAACTTTCTCTTATTAGTTCATGATGTTTAGATTCTTACTACTGCCTCATCATTTCACTAGAATTGCACTAATTAAGTCTTAAAATAATGTGCTGATTGCTAAAGCAAAAGTTATTTTTCTATTCTCTTCTTATTTGACTGTCACCTTCAGCACTGATTACTATGCTTTCTTAAATGTCTCATCCCTTGGTTTCCATAGTATCATATTCTCTTCCTCATCTGATTCTCCTTCTAGCTCCTTTCCAATCTTATTTGCAGTTCTTTTTTGGTTGCTTTACTCTGCCCTACTGTCTCACCAGCCATTTTTTCTTTCACTATGTATTCTACTCCTTGGAACTCTTGTACACTGTAATGGCTTCGATTGTCTAAATTTGAACCAAATGCCTTCTCTTCTCCTCCATCAACCTGTATTTTCTACTTTTATCTTTATTTTCTTCAGTGACAAGGACAACCAAAAGGCCAAAATAGAATACTGAGAGTTACAGTCCATCCAGTTCTACTTATCACTTCCTTCATCCATTGTCTAAAGTTCTGTAAGTTGTTTGCTTCTAATTATAACTTAAATATACCCTCTCATCTGCATCTCTGCACTTATTATTTTGCGTCAGTCTTACATAGATCACCTGGAATACTGAAATTGCCTTTTAGTTGCCCTATCTCCAGTCTCCTTCTTTATCAATATATTTTACATACTTTTCCCAAAGTGATTTTCTTACCAATACAAATACGACTGTGTCAGATAGTACCTAAAATCCTTCAATGACTTCCATAATTTTTTGAATTACATGGGAGACTTTTCATGGGATATGTACAGTTCACCACCACTTATTTTCATGATTTTTAGCCTTTCTAAATTAGTCATGATCTCTAGTGGGAGAAGGTCATATGCTATTCAGTATTTGTATTCCCAGTGCCAACCACTGTCCCTTAGAAACAAACAAAAATGAACAAATGTTGCTGAAAGGATGCAAGTGTGAATGAAAGATACACACATAAAAAATACAGTCTAAATGCTCTATTTTTCGATTAGATTTATTAATTGGATTTAATCTCCACTCTATTTTTTCTGTATTTTTATCAGCTAACATAGTCATTTAAGTTTAGTTCTACAGGATACAAATATTTTTAGGTAAGTGGCTTATTGGGGAATGAGATCAGCACCTGTAAGAGAGGGAGAGAAACAGAAGATGAAGGCAGAAGTTGAACTACAAAGTTATAACAGGCTTCATACAATCCTACAGTGGACTCTAAAGCTGGGATAGCCCTTCAGGGTTGTTCTGAATTGGAGCAACAGGACTGGCGCTTTTGTAACCCTGAATAGACCAATCATTGTGTGTCTGGAATTGGTGGGTTCTTGGTCTCCCTGACTTCAAGAATGAAGCCGCGGATCTTCACGGTGAGTGTTACAGTTCTTAAAGATGGTGTGTCTGGAGTTTCTTCCTTCTGGTAGGTTTGTGGTCTTGGTGACTTCAGGAGTGAAGCTGCAGACCTTCTCGGTGAGTGTTATAGCTCTTAAAGTTGGTGGTTGTTCATTCCTTCCAATGGGTTTATGGTCTTGCCAACTTCAGGAGTGAAGCTGCAGACCTTCATGGTGAGTGTTGCAGCTCATAAAGGCAGCATGGACCTAAAGAGTGAGTAACAGCAAGATTTATTGTGAAGAGAAAGAACAAAGCTTCCACAGCTGGGAAAGGTACCTGAGCAGGTTGCCACTGCTGGCTCAGGCAGCCTGCTTTCATTCCCTTATCTGACCCCACCCACATCCTGCTGATTGGCCCATTTTACAGAGAGCTGATTGGTCCATTTTACAGAGAGCTGATTGGTCCGTTTTGACAGGGTGCTGATTGGTGTATTTAGATAGACACAGAGTGCTGATTGGTGCATTTATAATCTTTTAGCTAGACACAGAGTGCTAGACAGAAAAGTTCTCCAAGTCCTTACAAGATTAGCTAGACACAGAGCACTGATTGATGCATTTACAAACCTTGAGCTAGACACCGAGCGCTGATTGGTGCATTTACAATCCTTTGGCTAGACACAAAATTTCTCCAAGTCCTCACTAGATTAGCTAGACACAGAGCACTGATTGGTGCATTTACAAACCTTGAGCTAGACACAGGGTGCTGATTGGTGCATTTACAAACCTTTAGCTAGACGCAAAAGTTATCCAAGTTCCCACCCTATTCAAGAGCCTAACTGGCTTTGCCTAGTGAATCCTGTGCTGGGGCCACAGGAGGAGCTGCCTGCCAGTCCCACTCCACAGGCCTGCACTCCTCAGCCCTTAGGCAGTCAATAGGCGCTGTGGAGCAGGGGGCGGCACCTGTCGGGGAGGCTCAGGTTACCAGGGCCCACAGTGGGGCGGCAGGAGGAAGGGAGGGTGGGTGGCAGGGGAAGGGGGGGCGGTGAGGGGGGACATGGCTGACTGCAGGTGCGGAGTCCTGCCGCATAGGGAGGTAGCTGAGGCCCGGCGAGAATTCAAGCACAGCGCGGGTGGACTGGCAGTGTTGGGGGATGTGGTGCACTCTTGGCAGCTGCCAGCCCAGAGAGGGGCTCCCACAGTGCAGCGGTGGACTGAAGGGCTCCTCAAGCATGGCCAGAGTTGACGCAGAGGCCAAGAAGGCACAGAGAGCAAGCCAGGGCTGCTAGCGTGTTGTCACCGCTCAACTGTGCATGGGTTCCCTAGTCTGCCCGCCTTGACAGTGCAAGGCTTGGACTGAGGAAACTTCCCTTGTCAATGGGAATCAGTGAGTCATCACCACATCCCACGTCTGACAGCCAGATGAATAAGCTATGCCACTTACCATAGCAAGAACTCTCCAGGTTTTTGGTGAATGCTTCAATCTCTCTTTCCCACTATAAATGCTGTCATTGCAACTGTCCAAACCCCACATGAAACAATAAGCTACTTAGACTCCTTTGGCCTCTTCATATATTTCTGAGACACATTCCCCATGCCCAACCACTACCTCCTGAGAGGATCAAACTAATAATGTTATTAACCAATTAAATCACAATTGGGGAGACACATACTGCCAAAAATGTATGGAATACATTTCAAATTGGGAACTTAATTAATTTCTAGATAATTTGCTCTCTTAGAAGATAATCTGGTCATAGATTTCCCTTCTTTAGAAAAATTAAAGAGATGACTTTACACTGCTTTAAAATAGTGTCCATAACCAAAAAGAGCCCGCATTGCCAAGACAATCCTAAGTCAAAAGAACAAAGCTGGAGGCATCACGTTACCTGACTTCAAACTATAATACAAGGCTACAGTAACCAAAACAGCATGGTACTGGTACCAAAACAGAGATCTAGACCAATGGAACAGAACAGAGTCCTCAGAAATAATACCACACATCTACAGCCATCTGATCTTTGACAAACCTGAGAGAAACAAGAAATGGGGAAAGGATTCCCTTTTTAATAAATGGTGCTGGGAAAATTGGCTAGCCATAAGTAGAAAGCTGAAACTGGATCCTTTCCTTAC
>NW_016810849.1:8426-12224 GCF_001698545.2 Rhinopithecus bieti
GTCTTTGTAGGGACATGGATGCAGCTGGAAACCATCATTCTCAGCAAACTATCACAAGAACAGAAAACCAAACACCGCATGTTCTCACTCATAGGTGGGAACTGAACAATGAGATCACTTGGACTCAGGAAGGGGAACATCACACACTGGGGCCTATCATGGGGAGGGGGGAGGGGGGAGGGATTGCATTGGGAGTTATACCTGATGTAAATGACAAGTTGATGGGTGCTGACAAGTTGATGGGTACTGACGAGTTGATGGATGCAGCACACCAACATGGCACAAGTATACATATGTAACAAACCTGCACGTTATGCACATGTACCCTAGAACTTAAAGTATAATAATAATAAAATAAAATAAAACAAAAAAATAAAATAAAACAGTGTCCATATATAGTGAGATATATCTATATATATGTTGGAGGTTATATAGATATATATCTCTTTATATCCATATATATCCATAGAGATCTATCTATATAGAGAGATACTTAGCAATATATCTATATATAGATATATATGTGTATATATGTATATGTATGTATATATAGATATACACACATGTGTATATATGATTTTATGTATATAAGTATAATTATTTATATTTATGTATACACAACATATAATGCTTACCTGGTATCTTGAAAAATAGTGGATATGAGATATAATAAAAATAGTGGAATGAGATATAACTGCCTTTTGTTGTTGCCATTTTTAAACACATAATATCGTGTGTAAATATTCACTTGCTGTAAGAACTGCTTGAATACTGTAGTGTTTCTGTTTCTAAATAATCCTCACCCCTATGGCCATCAGTTAACCCACGTATTCCAGAACACACAGCTGGCAGACTTTTTAAAAACAAACAAATGTAATTTATTTAAATACTTTTCTTGACTTCTAATTGCCTGCATATTAAAACACACACTGGTACCCCGTCACATAGAAAGTCATTTTAGCAGCCTTTTTAATTTTATGTTTTCTTGGTCTCCATGCCACAGTGCCACAGTTTTTGAGGACTTTTTTCATGATTGAAGCAACAATGACCTTGTGATAATCTAAATTTTACACATGTTCTTTCCTCTTCCTAGAGCTAAAATCCTCATCCTCCATCTTCAAGGAGCATTTTAGAGCTCTCTCTCTCTCTTTTTTTTTTTTTTGGAAGGCCTCCTCCAGCATCCTCAGATGTAATGAGTCTCTTCTGTGTTTTCACTAATTTGTTCATCAGCAATGTTAGAATATTCAATGTTGTAATTCCATAATCTGCCTTAAATAGTGCTCTTTCTTCCTGTTTTAATCTCTGTAATACCAACCATATTTTTGACCATTAGTATCAAATATAAGTTTATTAAATGAATGAAAGAATATGTGAATGATTTGGTTGATTGAGGAGGCGAATATGGTGAACATACAGAAAATATTTTTATAGGAAGATGTGTCAAATGTACTTTCGCTGTTTTGCTGATGTTTATTTTCTTTTTTTCCCATCACTTAAAAAGCTAGAGAAACTATTGCTTTCACCAACATTTTCTCAAATGCCTGAAAATCACCAAATATATGAGTCATGTTTTCAGGCAATATTCTAGGAGCAAATCAATATAGTATAATATTAAGGGATTTTCTAAGATTATATATTTTCTGTTATATTCTTATAATTTACTTATTCCTCTCTGTAAATATGATACACTTAATCTGATGAGTAATTTTGTTTGATCATTAAATAGTTATTTGGATATCTGTTACTTTTAGCATATATTTTAATTATAATGATAATAATAACAATGAAATATTTACATTGTTAAATATAACTTTTTCAAAGCTTCCTGTAGCAACCATTAATTGACTTTTTAAACAAATATTTTATGGTCTTGATAAACTTCACACTTATTTTCCAGGACTACCTAACACAAATTTTCCAATATTATAATAACTTTCATAGAACATTATCAGAATTAATCACATCTTTATTTCTGTTTACAGTAGTCATAAGAAGTCCAAGACTGAGGTTCATCCTTTAGTATTTAGATTCTCAATGCCATAAGAAAATCTAACCCCATCTCTTAACCCTTTCCAACTTCTGAAAGCTTTTCAACAAATCTCTAGAACTCAGACTATATGGTAAGCAAAATACCCCATATAATTTACTCCTTCAGTCAACATTCCCTCATCTTCTTAATCTACCTGTAATACGACTTTCTCAGAGGATGATGTTCATCCCAGTATCAGTTAATTTGGTCTGGAAAAGGGAAATTACTCTAGAATTCAAAGTAAAAAGGCATTAACAAAGGAAATTAGAGACTTGCTTGCCTGCTGGAAGGGTAGAGTTTATGATGATCAGGGAGTATTCTGCTGGAATTTATGAAATCAAGAAATGCCTGCACCACCACTTAGTCATCACCAATCATCTCAGCAGCCTATAACACCATAGAAAGTGATCTCCAGGAGCACTCCCGGAAGCTGCTGAATACCATTTTCCGTCCACTCATATGTCTGCCTGTAGGTGTCCCAGAGAATAACAACTTCTCCTTTTCCACGATACACATCTTAGAGGCCAAGTACATCCTCTCAAAACCTTTTCCGTATAGATAATAGCATAGCCATTCTTCCAGTTGCTTAGAACAAAATTTTTAGAATCTTCCATGACTCTTTTCTTCTCATATTGCACACCTGATCAGAAAGCTCTCATGTCTCTACCATAAAAAATGTTTTTTAACCTGACCAATTTTCTAGCTCTGTCACTATGACTCTGAACAATGTCACAATCATCTTTATCCAGGATAGAAGTAAAGGTTTCCTAGCTGATCATTTGTTTCCATCTTTGACACCAGATCATCTACCAGATAGTATTAAAAAGAAGTTGTAATTCTCCATAAAGAGAATATATTATGTAATGTTCTGTAATGTACATGAAGATGGATATTCATATTTTAATATTCTGGACCAAATTTTAACATCGTTGATCTACAA
This sequence comes from Rhinopithecus bieti, assembly GCF_001698545.2. NCBI lineage: Eukaryota > Metazoa > Chordata > Mammalia > Primates > Cercopithecidae > Rhinopithecus > Rhinopithecus bieti. The sequence goes on from NW_016810849.1 coordinate 11,396, forward strand.
ATACTACACTAAACATCTTCAAGGCAACTTGATCTAAAAAATACCGTTTTTCTTATTATTTTGTAATTAAGTGGAAGAAAGATGTATCTTTACATAGAATAAGAAGAATATGGGGGGCGCAGCAAGATGGCCAAATAGGAACAGCTCCAGTCTCCAACTCCCAGCGCGAGCGACACAGAAGACCAGTGATTTCTGCATTTTCAACTGAGGTACTGGGGTCATCTCACTGGGGAGTGCTGGACAATCGGTGCTGGTCAGCTGCTGCAGCCCGACCAGCGAGAGCTGAAGCAGGGCGAGGCATCGCCTCACCTGGGAAGTGTAAGGGGAAGGGAATCCCTTTTCCTAGCCAGGGGAACTGAGACACACAACACCTGGAAAATCGGGTAATTCCCACCCCAATACTGCGCTGTAAGCAAACTGGCACACCAGGAGATTATACCCACACTTGGCCGGGAGGGTGCCACATCCACGGAGCCTCCCTCATTGCTAGCACAGCAGTCTGTGATCTAACCAAAACGGCAGCAGCGAGGCTGGGGGAGGGGCGCCCGCCATTCCTGAGGCTTAAGTAGGTAAACAAAGCCGCTGGGAAGCTCGAACTGGGTGGAGCTCACAGCAGCTCAAGGAAACCTGCCTGTCTCTGTAGACTCCACCTCTGGGGACAGGGCACAGCTAAACAACAAAAGGGGAAGCAGCAGAGGCCTGTGCAGACCCAAACGACTCTGTCTGACAGCTTTGAAGAGAGCAGTGGATCTCCCAACACGGAGGTTGAGATCTGAGAACGGACAGACTGCCTGCTCAAGTGGGTCCCTGACCCCTGAGTAGCCTAACT
>NW_016810849.1:16628-23717 GCF_001698545.2 Rhinopithecus bieti
GAGGGATTGCATTGGGAGTTATACCTGATATAAATGACGAATTGATGGGTGCTGACGAGTTGATTGGTGCAGCACACCAGCATGGCACAAGTATACATATGTAACAAACCTGCACGTTATGCACATGTACCCTAGAACTTAAAGTATAATAAAAAAAAAAAGAAATAAATAAAAATAAAAAAATAAAAAATAAAATTAGTTCAAAGATAAAAAAAGAAGAATCAACTGAATTTGGAAAGATTATAGGCATAAGAGAGACAACAGAATTGGATAAATATATTCTAGGGGAATTTGAAAGACTAAGAATCAAGAAAAACTAAAGGATTTACTATTTCAAGAGGGGAAACATCTATTATGAGACAAAAGGGAGAAAAATTAGACATTGAGAGTGTGGTCAGACTTTATTATGCTCTAATTGTGAGCTGTGTGATAGCGTAAATTATTCAAATACTGTGTCTCAAAATTCTTGTTGTTTGTCATTTTTTAAACAAACACTATTCCATCATTTGTCACATGTTGTCATGCTGCTATGCACTGAAGATGTCTTGGAGAAAATGGAGCAAGGGTACATTGATTCATCTTATGATCTTATTGTACTGGGTCCAAAAGAATTGCCATGCAAATATATTTAGAACTATGATGAGAGAAGCACAGGGTGTTGTGTTATGGAGGTAATAAGGGAGGTGTATATAACAGGTGGCAGATGTCAGGACAGCACTCTTGAAAGATTTGCGAGAAGCAAATGGACTTAACAAACAGAGTTTGACTTGGAAAGGATATATTAGTGTGAAAGTAAATAATAGTGCTCCAGGCAAATCTAATAGTATATTCAAAGTCCTAGAAGAAAGAGTTGCCCATGACTTAAAAAATATGTTGGGACTGGATCACAGAGTATGTCAGAGAATTAAGTGAAAAAAGATCATATTGGAGTAGTGGGTAGGTGCTAGGTGAAAAGACTATAAATCAGTGTTTCTCAAAATTGATGTGCACAGCAATCATCTGGGATCTCATTAAAACCTAGATTCCTATTCAGTAGATCTCGAATGGAGCACTGATATCTAACAGGCTTTGCAAGTAATGCCAGTGCTGCTGGTCCACTTGTCATTCTTTAAGCAAGAAGGATTTAAATCATGTTCACGGATTTCAGTCTTATACCTATTCTTGTGGGGACTCAGGAATAAGCTAAAATAGAAAAGTAATTTGATCAAACTTACGTTTTCACAAGATCTTTCTCATTCTTTGTGAATAGTAGATTAGAAAGTGAAAGTTCTGGAGATAAGAAGACGTATAAAAATGTAATAATATTCAAAATTATAGGGTAAACTTGGAAAGTTAAACTGTGGACAATGAGATACATTTAGGAACTAGAATCAAGAGGATATGATGATAAATTAAATGCATGTTGAGAGAGGAAGGGAGGTATCAGGGATGATGCCCAAGTTTATGGTTAGTAAATGTATGCATAGTGGTGATAATGATGACGTTGCTAATGAAACAGCTAAAACTTATTCAATATCTACTATATACTATATACAAGGAACTACATTATTTAATTCATAAAAAACATGAAAATGTATTACTGTATCCCCACTTTATTCGTGAGGAAGCTGAATCATGAGTTTAAAAATTCGGAATTAGAAAAGTGCAAAACAAATTTTCGGAAAAAATAATTAATATTATCATTTATATTATTGATATTATTATTCAAGTATGTCTGGAGTTGGAAAATAAAATTGTTGAAGGAATCTTTTCATGAAAAATAATTATTTTTTCTTGGTGTTGTGAGAGGTAAAGTCACACCCTGACAAGGAGTTAGGATTAGGTAAGAAATGCTTGAAAGTGGAGAAAATTCGGATATCTATTATCAAGAGAGGGAAAAAGCCTGATTATAAATAAACAAAGGCACTGAAAAGTAGCACCAACAGCCCACCAGGTCAGTCTTTGTGAATTTTTTAAAAGTTAATTAGATTTATTTTACAGATGTCAGTAGACCTATGGTAGAAACAGCGAAAATGAAGGATGCTTTTATCCAAGGTTGAGACAGCTCCTGGTGAGATCTCAGAGAGATTTTTGATCATGGAAGAAGGTGAAAGGGGAACAGGCATGTCACATGACAAAAGCAGAAGCAAGAGAGAGAGTGAGGTGGGAGGTGCCACACACTTTTAAATTATCGTATCTCGTAAGAACTCACTATCATGAAGACAGCACCAAGCCATGGGGTATCCGCTCCTATGATCAAAACATTTCCCACCAGGTCCTGCCTCCAGCATTGGAGATTACAATTTAACATGATGTTTAGGTGGGACCAAATATCCAAACTATGTCAGCAAGCAAACAAAACTAATCAGCTGGAGTTCTCTGACCTCCAACACTCTCTGGCCTGGAGCTTATTCCTTGCTTTCTTTTAAAACTCAAAGAGATTCATAAAGACTAACGATTATGATCCTTCTGTAATATACATTATCAGACTGAGTAACCAATCCTCAGCCTTCATCACCCTGAAATATGGAACATGAACTTACAAGCGTGAGACATACATGGGTTTATATACTGAGACATTAAAAAATTTCAGAACTCTAAATGTATACTTTTCAAAGCAGATGAAGTAATAATTTAAAATAGGTATGATAAATATGCTTAAAGACATAAGAAAATATATTAACAATTGGAAATAAGAAAAAATTAATTAGCAATAGTAAGAAAAATATTAAAAATAAATATTAAGAAGAAAGGTTATAGAATGATAAAATAGTATCTCAGATTGTGTTCTACAGGAAACAGACAATGAAATGGAGCTAGGAGTGTAAAAGGTTAATTAGAGAGTAACAAGTGCGGAAGTATAAGGGAAAGAAAAATAATTGCACAGGGGGAGCCGTCAGACCATGCGACAGACATGTCACCATCTCTGTCAATCCACTGAGGAGCTTGTAGATAAACACTGGCTATGTGAGAAATACCACTTCTGATAGAAATATCTAAGTCCTTAGGCCACAGCCTTTCTTTGTTGTAGGTTAGAGACAGCCCCAATAAGAGCAAGCCCAATAGCTGAGACCTATTCTAAATAAATTAATAGCTAGGGCCTCTCAGATAACCTCGCTCTTCAGTTCTTTGTGTGTATCACTCATTGTTTTCTGGCAAACAGTGTGGCAATTAAGACTCTAACATCAGTCAAGAATCTGGTTCCATTTTGATGATTTTTGCTTTTATCTGGAAGCTTTTACAATTGTTTTAGATATCTTAAATTTATGAAAATCTGTTAAAGTATATTTTATAGTTCTCAATCTTCAATTTGATATATTATAAAACATTTCAGTATAAGGTCTTTTATCTTATATTGTTGGGAAATTTTCTTCATTATTTCTTCAAATATTTTCTCTCCTCTATTCAAGATGTCTCCCTCACATAGCTGGCAAGTTGGAAGCAGGTGTTGTCAGCGGGCTCAACTTGGGTTGTTAGCTGGGTATTGATTCTTCTTCACCTGGGCTGTTGGAACTTGTTCATTGTATCACTGGGAGCAGTGTGGGTTCTAGAAAAGTGGAAGAATTATGCCAGTCATCTTAAAGTTCAAAGTGAGAACTGGCTTAGGGTAACTTCCATCAACTTGAGTGCTATTAGTCAAAGGAATAAAAAACCCAACCTCAATGCAAGGGTTGTACTTCACATCTCTGTTATGAAATGCTTTTATTTTGTGTGACTTACATTGGGTAAAATAAATGATTGGGTAGGAGACAGAATATATATTTTACTTACATAATAAATTTTAGATTTTGGTCAATTATTATTTTGCCTTAACAATGTAAGTAACAGAAATATCAAATACAAATATCTTTCTTGGTTCATTTCCCTGAATCTTCTGGCAATTACTTCCTACAATTGTTCCTACTATCTGAATATCTATTCCTAGGCTACATTGATAGAATTATATCTATTTTTTCTTTTACTTTCACAGGTGAGAGGAATTAGACAGCTAGATAGCTAATAGATATAAATTAGATAGAAGATAGATAGATAGATAGGTGTTCAGTCACGTGTTCAGGTAAAACGATATTCTACTCTTGTATTTTTTACTCATCTTTCACAAATAACTGGAGAAGGGACCTAATACTTTTTTTCTTCTTGCCAAATGAGTGTAATGTTGAAATGAAAGGATCAAGAAGCATTTAATATTTTTATTTATGTATTTATTTATTTAATTTATTGAGAGAGGGTCTCACTCTCATCACCAGGGCTGGAGTGCAGTGGTACCATTATGGCTTACTGAAGTCTCAGCTTTCAGGACTCAGGTGATTCTCCCATATCGGGATAATTTTTTTTTTTTTTTTTTTTAGTACAGGCAGGGGTTTTACAATGTCCCTCACATGGTTGGAAAGTTGGAAGCAGGTGTTGTCAGTGAGCTCAACTTGGGTTGTTAGCTGGGCTTTGAGCTTCCCTCAGTCTTCCAAAATGCTGAGATTACAGGGGTGAGCCACTGCCCCTGGCCACATTTAATATTTTGACATAGCTTCAGTTTTGAAATGGTTTATTTCCATCTGATTCAAGCGTTCACACTTCCTTACTTGTTCTGTTCTCCTTTAGTCCACTAATTGAACTCACTAGTGAAATTATTTTTCAGTTGGTGTATAAAAAGAAAGCTTATTTATTTCTTTTTTTCTCTTCAACTTATTTCTTCAAGTTGAAGAAAGATTCTCCACGAGACAATTTTAATGTTTTAGATTATTTTGCTTTATGTTTTTGTGAAAAACGACTGGATATGTTTATTGGTGACACAGTGAAATTATGAATGATTTGTTCCTCCAAACTAGCTTCGAATATATCTTACATCTCATTCCAGTGTTTGTATTTTATTGCAAAAAAAATTTTAAAGATGCAAATGTGTGTCACATGCTTCTTTCCCATTCAGAAATACAATTTCATTCTATTACTAACTTTCAAATGAGCTCATCATCTTTCCTTATATAAAGTGATAGGAAAAAGTCTTTCCTGAGATTAGAGTTGATTCTACAAAGGGCACTTTATTTCCTAATCTGATTTCAGATGCAAATTATTAATACTCAAAATATATGGATATGTAGCCATTTGGATGGTACATTAAATATGTACATAATCATACACTGTGTTTTCTTTGATATCATGCGTGATTTTTTCCCTAACTGTCCTCCATAAAATGCACGTTTCCCATTATAAAGCAACTGTTCTTTCCTTCTTTCAGAGAGTATCTACTTTTGTATCATACACTTATATATACAGTAAAAGTAAAAAGCAGCTACTTTCATATATATGAAAGGGAATAACAAGGATAAATATCTCTCCCACTTGAGTCAACTGATTGTTATAATTGGAGTTCATTTGTTCATAAATAACTCTGGACCATTTATAAAATTAAAAATATATTTACTCACTTCTGGAAATGGGATATTTCTAAAAACATTAATAGCATAATAAATCAGATAGCTTCTCTTTAAATATATGTAAAAATGGATGCAGAAATGACAGGATTTCTCTCTGTATCTTATGTATGACTATAAAAATAAATATTTAGATAAATATTGTTTAAAATAATTTTCATTTGTTATATATATATAACACATACATTTATATATTACACACACACACACACACACACACACACACACACACACACACCTGGATGCTTCTACCCAATTCCAATACTGAAAATTAGAAAAATACAGTTTTAAGCTTTGAAATACCAAATAATATTTATATTTATTGGCTACTTTTCTATGAACTGCGATTTCATTTACACTTTTCACTATCTTAAAAGAAAAACTTAAGATGTAGCCAATTTTGTACTCAATGGAACAAAATATTTGTGTATTTGCTCTGTCTATATACAGAATTGAATAATTTATGTATTGTACCTCCTATGGTGCTTGCTCAACCAACAGACTTTTAAGTGATACGTATTAAACAGGTCCCATTTACCCAGGACTATGCAATGGAGGATACTAAATAAGACACTGTTTCTGTCTACCATTTAATGGGGAAGAAAAGAAACAAAAAGTAATGAGAAAGCACTTTACGTGCTCAAGAATTTGGTGCTTAATTTAAATACACTAGCAATTCAGAAAAAAGAAAGATTGATGTGGAACAGAAGTATAAGAGTCAGTCAAGGGCACAATAGACATTGTGTTGAACTTACTACTCTTATCTTTATTTCTCTTATCTCCTTATCCTATTCACATTATGTTCATTCTTCATTATCAAAATCAACTCAGAGTTCATATTTGAAATCAATGTGGATTAGGTCTCTCTACTTCTCTTACCTGAGCTCCTGTTTTACTAACCATTTTAGTATTTACTGCCACATATATATATATATGATCATTTCCTGTATGGAAAATTATTTTATTTACATATGTATTTTGACACATATCCTCAATAATTTTCAGAAAGTCTTTTTCTTTTCTTTTTCTTTTGAGGTAGGGTCTAACTCTGTCACCTATGTTGGAGTGCAGTGGTACAATCTCAGCTCACTGCAACCTCTGCCTCTGGGGATCAGGTGGTCCTACCACCACAGACTCCCAAGTAGCTGGGATTACAGGTATGCACCACCACATCAGGCTAATTTTTGTATTTTTTGTAGAGACAAAATGTTATCCAGGTTCCACATGTTATCCAGTTTGGTCTCGAATTCCTGGGTGCAAGTGATCCTCCTGCTTGGGCCTCCCAAAGTGCTAGGGTTACAGGCATGAGCCACTGTGTCCTATCTAACCTTCATACGTTAAAGATTGGTCCACATTTTTATATTTTACTATTGCACCCCAGGAAGTTTGTGTCTATTTACACTTCCACCAACCAGTAACTATTTTTCATTTACTATGTTTTATATATTTGTCAATAACGGGAAGGAAGCATGATTAATCCTTGCTAATTTTAAAGAAAAAAATATTTAGTTTTTGAAATTATTTGATTATTAATAAGGTAAAATATTCAGCCAATATGCTTATTAGTGTTTTCACTTTGTAGGAGATTGTTTTGTGTATTTCACATTTACTTTTGTATTTTATTTTTTTATTTTTTATTTTTTTATTATACTTTAAGTTCTAGGGTACATGTGCATAACGTGCA
>NW_016810849.1:25464-35730 GCF_001698545.2 Rhinopithecus bieti
TCTACAGAGACAGGCAGGTTTCCTGGAGCTGCTGTGAGCTCCACCCAGTTCGAGCTTCCCAGCAGCTTTGTTTACCTACTTAAGCCTCAGGAATGGTGGGTGCCCCTCCCCCACCCTCGCTGCTGCCGTTTCGGTTAGATCGCAGACTGCTGTGCTAGCAATGAGGGAGGCTCCGTGGCTGTGGCACCCTCCCGGCCAAGTGTGGGTATAATCTCCTGGTGTGCCCGTTTGCTTACAGTGCAGTATTGGGGTGGGAGTTACCCGATTTTCCAGGTGTTGTGTGTCTCAGTTCCCCTGGCTAGGAAAAGGGATTCCCTTCCCCCTTGCGCTTCCCAGGTGAGGCGATGCCTCGCCCTGCTTCAGCTCTCGCTGGTCGGGCTGCAGCAGCTGACCAGCACCAATTGTCCGGCACTCCCCAGTGAGATGACCCCAGTACTTCAGTTGAAAATGCAGAAATCACCGGTCTTCTGTGTTGCTCGCGCTGGGAGTTGGAGACTGGAGCTGTTCCTATTCGACCATCTTGCTCCGCCCGGCCCTATTTCACATATTTTTTACTCAGTGTGCTTGTCTTTTCCTTAAAATTCAAACATATTTAATTAATGTGTTTCTATAATTCCTTAGCTTTTAGTAATAATAATAATTGGTCTTTTAAAATTTAACCTTCTGCTGACATTCATGTAGTTTTTAATTGTATTTCCAGGGGAAAAAATTCACTGTTTTTTTTAGGTATGCTTTTACTTTTCTTGTCTTTCTTAGATAGTAGAACTATGTAATCAATGAGCATATATTAAGTGCTGAACAAATATTTCTTGAACAAATATTGGAAATCAATGATCCTATTTACTGATAACATCAGTTAGCTAAAGGTCACACTTAATTGAATTTAAGTTTCCTGCCTATTGTTTTATGAAAATCTTGACCTAAGGAGTAAAAAATATTTTCAGTCATCTTGGGACAATCACAGTTGATAAAGTATAGTGAGTTATTTATTTTCATAACTCAAAAATTAGTCATTATTAAATAAAATTGACATTTTCTGTACAAACAGAAGAATAAAAATTAGATAACAATTTGCATACATGCTGTGGTGGTTTTTAAATATGTTTTCAAATTCAGGTAGAATCAAGGTCTCCTCCCTTTGAACTAGGGCTGGTCTTTATGACTGCTTCAAGGAATAGGATTTGATGGAAGTCATACTGTGTGACTTCCAAGGATGGATTTTTTAAAAGCCATGCAGCTTCAATGAATTTTTCTTGGAACATTTGTTCTGACTGCCTTCAGACTTCATGTAAAAAGTCTGACTACATGGTGAGAGAGAGACTTACGTTTTACGTTTCAGACATGTGAGTGAAGAAGACTTAGAAATGACTCCAGCCTCAGATCTTATCTGACTACAGTCCCGTGAGAGACCCACATGAGAAATGCCCACAGGCCAGGCAAGCCACAGAATTGAGAGCAAAAGAAGTGATAGTTATTGTTTTAAGGTAGTCACATGAGGTGATTTTTTATCCCCCTAGTAACAGATAATCAGACACATGGCAAATGGCTTTGTAAGATGAAACAATTTAAATGTTGCCATTATGTATTTTACTGAAATGTCTATGTCTGAAGGATCAAAAGCCATCTTATAATATATTGTTTTACTTGTACTAAAAGTAACTAAAAAGTAGACTTATACTTAATTCTGGAGGAAGGCGGAGAAAATTAAATCAACTGTACTTAAATTAAGCTTTTAAAGTTTTATGTTTTATACTAAATTATCAAAAATAACTACCATCTATACTTTTGTTCTATTTTAAAAATTTGGCCTCTCTCAAATGAGAATTTCACTTGAAGTAAATACGGTTGGCTCTCTCTGTGGGCTCAGCATCTGTGTATTCAATCAACTGCAGATGGAAAATATTCAGAAAAAAATTCACAAAGTTTCAGAAACAAAACTTGAATTTTCTGTGAACTGAGTACTACAATGTATCCACACAAATGAAGAGATATCTAGGCATTGTGTTAGATATTATAAGTAATTTAGGGATGATTTAAAGTCTGTGCAATGATATTTGTTGTTTATATGGAAATAATACACCACTTTAAATGAGAGACTTGAGCATCCACAAATTTGGGTCTCCATTGCATGTCCTGAAACTAATCCTCCCGTGAATACTGAGGGATGACTATATATAGAAACAGGCATACTCATTCAAAAAGGAAATAGAAAATTAATCTAATTGTCAAGAGCTAAAACCACATTCAGTACAAATGAATGTTCTTTGAAACAAATTTATATAGAAATAAAAATAAAACTGGTAGTTAACTAATTTTTTAGTTATGAAAAGCCTTTGTCTTTATTTTCCTTAATATATATACACAAAGACGGGAATAGAAAATAAACTTAGCAGAATTCAAGTATACCACATATTCCAGGCTTGGATGTAACAAGGGAAAAATAACAACTAAGAAAATAAGTAATTACTTTGAGTTTTTCCTAGTTTCTCCCATTCTCCTGATTTGTAAAATTGATCATGGTTTAGGATTTAGTTTATATGTGGCTTTTCTCCTATTATTGCACAGTTCCTGACCACACATGCCAAAGAGGCTTATGAGTGTTTGCTAAAGAATGCTTTCCTGCACTCTACAATCCCATTTAATAAAAATATGTCCTTATGTACAGCAGCATAAATGAAGAATGGACGATATTTATAATTAATGTTCTTTGCTTTGCTTACTTAATCTTACAATGAATCCACTGTCAATTATAACTGACTGCAGAAAGAATTGCAGCCAGGGAACTTTAAAAAAAAATAAAGAAAAGAAAGCAAAGTGAATATTTACTTTTCTTTCTTCCTCTTCTTCTTATTACATGTACTTTTAATCAGCTTCTCTGTAATGAGAACATTTAAAGGTCGAATTAGAGTTCATGAACCTATGAGAAAAAGGATTTTGAAAGGGATAACAATTCAAAATATATTTGGTAGGAAGAATCAAATGATACAAAGTTCACTGATAAGGTAAGACAGATGAAAAAATCCAGATAAGAATTTTTTAGTCCAGCTGCGGTGGCTCATGCAGGTAATCCCAGAACTTTGGGAGGCCAAGGCGGGCAGACCACCTGAGATCAGGAGATGTAGACCAACCTGACCAACATGGCGATATCCCATCTCTGCTAAAAATACAAAGTTAGCCAGTTGTGGTCGTGCATGCGTGTAATCCTAGCTATTTGGAGGCTAAGGCAGAAGAATCGATTGAACCTGCGAGGCAGAGGTTGCAGTAAGCTCCAGCCTGGGCAATGAGAGTGAAACTCCATCTCAAAAAAAAAAAAAAAAAAAAAAAAAAAAAAAAAATTTAGAAAAGTACAAGAGCAAAATATAAAAAGATTCATTTTAAGTACATTTTAAGTAATAATCAGTGAAAGGAGATAAATTTGATGAGGAAACCAACATTTGGTGGAATTTTTTTCATCCTTCAATTTTCATCTCTTTCATGAATTCAAAACAACACTATCAAAACCATTGTCTACATCTGTCATACTAGGCACACTACTCTCTCCTCAGATGCAGGTTCTTCATTCCTCCCTAAATGATCTTCATACATTCTTGTTGCTAAGAAATCACAAAGAAGCTCACATGCTTTCTCTCTAGGCCAAACAGCTCTTTGCTGTTTCTCTAAATCCTGCATTTCAAATTCCAAGCCATGCAATCCTAAAATATTATACTCCCTTTGATTATGCCGTTTAATTAGACTTTGCATAGATAATTTTGTATTTTATGAGAACTTTCTAGGCTTTGGTTTTCTCATTTGTAGAATGCGAATAAGACAATCTTAAAGGATTTTAATAAAACATAATACTTATATAGTATATAAATATAGTAAGTTCTATATCAATGGTATTTTTAACATAATATTAATCTTGTATAGCCATTTATATTTTAAGTGTATGTCCTCCATCAGCAAATATAAGTCATTGAATTTTTGTTTTTTTTCCAGCATATTCCTCATGAAATATGTTCAATAATAATTTACTGTCATTTTCTATGTCCAATTATATGTTCCCTATTTTTAAGGGATCTATTTGATTCTATTTTGAGCTTTGTCTCTCTTATCTCTCTATATTACACCAAGGAACTATGACACAAAAGATCATCAAGCTGAATCTCAAAGTTGCACTCCAGCTATATAATAACCAACAAAGCAATTTCCTTAGCATCTAATTTTGTCTCCGTGTCTACAATCATGTCTTATTGTTCAGTCTTTACATGCTCAATTCTAGAATAAGCAAAATCTCACAAATTAATGTTAGTTCCACAGAATTCTAGTTTAATCATTTGTAGCTAAATTCAGACTATAAGCATGTATTACCTTTTTCTTCTTAGAAGAACTGGTAATTGATGTGGGGCCAAACAGCACAGTACAGCAGAAAGGATCTAAATTTGGGGATTATACTGAGGTATGTTATTTTTTCATATATAGCTTTTTTTGTCATGTAACCTCAGGAGAACTACTCAGACTCTTTGAGTCTCACCTAACACATTATTGTAATAAAATATTTCAAATTTGATCATTATTATGAATACTACTGTGCTAAAGGATTTTTAATGGTATCTGAAACAGCCTAGGCTCCCAAGATATGCATGAGTTCCTCTATTCACCAGGGTAGCTATTACAAAAACACATTGGCATTGCTTCTAATGGAATGTCTGCTTTTCTGGAATACAATAGTCCCAAGGAGATTTACATAGTGCTAAGTAACCAGGTATGAAAATAATTGAATTGCTTTCATTCCATCTTCATTCTAGTTACCTAGAAAGCAAGCTGAATACTCCTAGCCCAGAAAACAATATGTACAAGTTACTACATGAGTACATAAGAAACATTGTCTAGAATTGGAAATAAATTCATAAACATCACACACAGTGTTAAAGCCAGTACAAATAAATATAGAATAGTTAAAAAACTAAAATCAGATTTTTTTCAGAGTCGTTATAATTTCCAACTTTTGTGACTGTATATTTTTAATCATAATGTAGTTTTTTTCAAGATGAAAGAAGAAAGATATATAGAAAGACTATTTACTGAAATTGTTCCAATACTTTAATTTCAAAATGAGTCTAGGTATTTTGAACGGTTATATAAAATAGAACATGTTTATATTGTGTCTCAGAAATGTTTATAGCCTTGGAGGCAACTTATTTGTTTTCTTAATATGAGAAAATGTTCAAGTAAATTATGCTTTAAGTATTTGCATACAAACAATAAGATCATATCTGGGATTCCAGTCAAATTTATTTGGCTACAAATAGTCATTCAAGATAGTCTGGATGTTAGTGACTCATGCTTTATTGCTTTTTAAATAGTTACTTAATATAAGCTTCTTCGGAATGTTTCTTGAATTCCCTATCTTTTTTATGGCTTAATCTTTACGTTTTATTAAGCATGTATATAAAATACTGGTTATCCAAGGATTATTTTACAAAATATATAAATTGTGTTCTTTAAAACTTTTACTTTTAAAACTTAAGAAAGTTTACGTGTGTGCTCTTTTCTTAGAAAATGTGTATGTTATCCTTTAGAGCAACTTATTGATAAATTAATTTCCTTTTATACAGATTCAGACCTATTAAATACCACAGATTCTCTTTATTATTTAAAGATTATTAAACAGTAAATATGATTAGGTATTACATTTTCTTCAGACTGTATTCCTGACTACATGAGGAGGAGAAAGGGGAATTTGGAACCTGAATTCTGAATCTTCTTATCATTCCACTCTTCATTTTGTCTTATTTAATATGGACATTATATTATCTCAAATAAGTTTAATCATAAAATTAATGTGGAAAACATATCCAATGGCTCCTCATTAGCAAATAAAACCAATTATTTATCCCAAGTCAGACATGCCACAGAAAAAGTAATAGCTAGGTTGATTCGTATCCCTACCTAAAGATTTTTAATTTCCATCACACCTGGCATAGTAGTGTGTCTAATCAATTTTTAAGAACATAAAATACAAATGCTGGGAGCTATACACTGAATGTTTGTGTCCCCCCAAATATCATATGCTGAAATTCTAAACCTCAAGGTGATGGTGTAAGAAGGTAGGGCCTTTGAAGGTGATTAGTGCTTTTATGAAAAGGAACCCCAGAGTTCCCTCATCACTTGTACCATGTGAGGTTACAGTGAGAAAATGATAGCTTGTAAGCCAGGAAATGGACCCTCCCCTGACACGGAGTCTATCAGTGCCTTAATCTTGGATTCCAGCCTACACAACTGTGAGAAACACATTTCTGTCACTTAAAAGTTACCTAGTCTGTGATAATTTGTTATAACAGCCTGAATGGACTAACACAACAAGAAATTTTATGTGAAATAAAGGGGCTATTATTTGTATAATAAAAGAAAGTGAGCCTGGCACACATAGTGTTGCATGTTTGGAAATTAAAAGTAAAATATCTCTTCAAATAGACAATGATCACTACTTTCTAGACAGTAAAGATAATTATTAAAATCACTTTAAAATTTTGATTAATACTGTAGAGGACCCTGGGACAGGGCGATTATGCTCTTGACTGCAATCATTTCTTTACTAGGGACTTATCTGTCAGCAGCCATAGCTGAAGTGGGCAATTATCCCCATTAACCTTCACCAATGCTTATCATTATTGTTGCGCTAAAACATGGTTGAGGAATCCATTCAACTAAATATAAATATACATGGTCACCAATTTGACAGTTTATTTACAGATAAAAGTAATATTTTACAGATTTTTCTTAATTCTTTAAATCATTTTTAACAAATCTTATTTATAAAATGAACAAATTATTATAGGCAAATTTAAAGTCCCTTCCAATATTATGGATGTGACACATACGCAAGTTCGGCTTTTTTCCCACAGTGTTCCTTATGTCATTAATTACAGAAAATACTGTCTTTTTCTACTACTCACACTCTGATGCAATGCTCTTCGCACAAAGTAACTGATGGGAGAATTTTTTTAGAGATCTAGTGTGGGCATACAGTAATTGCTGCCTGTTTCTAGATGATAAGTTGCATGAAGCTCCAGGCCTATATTGCTCACCATTGTATTCTCAGTGCTTACTATACTGCCTAGCACATAGCCAGAGCACACCAAATATGTGACACATGAATCAATGAATGTTTTCCCTGTTCTCATCTGAGACTCAAATTTTCCAAAGAAATCTTTGTTTCCCTGGGAGTTAGAAAAAAATATATTCTTTCACTAATCATTGCCATTTAATTTTTAGTCCACTTTAGTAATGTTCAATCCCCAGAGTCATATTTCTCCCTTGTCTCATGTATTTCCCTAAAGACCTGCTTTTTGATAGGTAATCAGTGCCTGTCTCCAATCACTTTATACCTCTAAACTCTAATTCTCTTTTTTATTGGCAGCTCTCATTTGTTAATGACAATGATAGAGAGGAGGAAATAACTACATTAAACTGACATATAAATTACAGATATACAATTCAAACGATTATTTGAATCAAAAGTCTTATTTGAGAAATTAACTGGGGTTTCTTTTTCTCTTCCATATTTTGCCATTCATCTTGTTAGAAGTGTGACTGAGAAAGGAAAGGATAAGATGCCTGACATAAATAATTTACAGAAATATTGAGAGGTTGACTTTGATTATGATGTTAAGATGATCTTGACATTTTTGTTCACTCACATTTTCATTTACATCTCATCTAACATTGTGGGAATTACAATGGTTGATTATCAAAAACACATAGATGTTCCATATGGACAGTGATGCAAATAGTCTGTGTGGAACTAAACCATCACACATCATCACTGAAACCTTGGCAATAAATGAGGGAAGATGAATACCATAGACAATCGAATTACTTGTTGCTGAGAAAAGTGTTATCAAAACTAAAGGTACCAAAACCTCAAATGTTCTAATTATTTTGTTAGATTTTCATTTGTCAAAATTAGGAGTACTAATCAGTAGTGTTTTGGAAATAATATTCTAACGGGTATAGTCTGGAAGAAGAGATGATAACATCTGTCCCTAAAAAAAAAAAGAAATTCATTTTTTAAATGACTGTTCACAATAATTACTTGTTATGGTTTTGATTAATTTATCCAAGAGCTCAGATGATGTTATAACACCTGGTACCAGAATTCCTCTCAGAGCACGATAATCTTGGTTTGCCAAAACACTTTTTTAGCCACTTGGGAGACAAGTTAAAATTTGAAGAGCATGGTCTTGGTAGAAATCTATTAAAGAATACACTAATTAAACTGGCTTGCAGGAGAAATCTAGAAGAATTTTATTTTCTTCCTGCACGGTATGAGAGAAAAACAAATTATTAAAAGTAATGTAGAAAAAAGAAAGGGAAAATAAAGGAGCCAGAGATGTGGAATGGGTTAAGAGAAATACAGAGAAAGCCCATTGAAGAAACATCAAGGTGGTGTAATAGAAAAAAACTTTATTTTAAGCAAAGATGCATATAATTTTTAAGATTCTTTTTTGGGCTGAACATCAGCAAAATGGTGGAATAGTACTTTCCACTCCTTGTCCTACTGCATAAACATCAACTTGAACAACTATCCGAAACACACACAAAGAAACCATCACAGAGCTAAGGAAACCAGGTGAGAAATTACAGCACCTGGGTGTAGCACAGAAATAAGAAAAAAATTCATCAAAGAGGGTAGGAAGGACAGTTACTTGCATCACTCCTTTACCACCTCCAGGCAGCACAGCATGGAGAGAGATACATCTGCTTGGGTGAAGGAGAAAACAGTGAGTACTAGACTTTGCTTCAGATCCCAACACTCAGTGGTGGACAGCACCCACGACCCCAGACTTCAGGCCAATACCTACAGACTAAGCCTCCGGGGTGGTGCCAATGCCAGGCCAGATCCCACAACTCAGACTCCAGGCTTGTTCCGAATACTTGGTCTCTGGGCCCACAGCAACACCAGGCCAAACCCAGTGACCCAGCCTCCAGATTGACCCTTTGGATACAGGCTCTAGACTGATCCAGCATCAGGCCAACCCCTGTGATCCTTGGCTCCAGGCTCACCTCAAGTTCCAGCTCAGCCCTAATATATGGTCAACCCCTATAGCCCCAGTCCTCAGGCCCATGCTAGTGCCAGATAAACACTCATGGCCTCAGGCACCAGACTGGCACCTGTAGATACAGGCTCCAGGCTTGCACAATGCTAGGCTAGTCCTTGCAGTTCCACACTCTAGGCCAACCCCTATGATCCCATTCTCCAGCAGAACCAGAGTACAGGTTTTTCTCTAGAAGACCCAGGATCCGTGTTTGCCCCAGTAGACTCTAGTACTAGGATATCTCCAATGGACTCAGGCTCTAGGACTGCCTCCTGTGAATCAGGTTCCAAGTCCACCTCCACAACCCTAGAACCAAGGCCAGACTTTGCAGACCTAGCCTCCAAACCAATAACTGCACAACCACCCTCTGTAAACCCAGGATCTAGGCACTAGGATAGCACCTATGACGCCAGGCTCCACAGTAGCCCTTTTGGGTCCTTTTTCCATGTCTGTCCCAGTACCAGGCTGAACCTAGGCTCCAGGCCAGGCCTCAGACTCCAGAGGACCCAAAGTCCAGTAATACTCCAGCATATCTAGACTACCGGCCCATCCCAGTAGACCCTGGTGTCAGGCCAGCTACCAGAGACAGACTGAAGCTCCAATACTACCCCCACAGACCCAGGATCCAAGACAGGCCAACCCCCATGGGCCCAGAACCCAGATCTTCCTGAACAGACTCAGGCTGCAGGCCTACTTCAGCACCAGGTCAGCCTCTGTGAACTCAGGCTTCAGGCTTGACCCACTGAACCCAAGCACCAGGACAATTCTAGCACCTGACTGACCTCTATAGACTCAAGCTCAAGATCAATACCAGAGTCAAGTTAACCACTGTGGATTCAAGCATTAGGAGGGCCCCAGCTGATGAAGACTCCAGGTCTACCCTTACATACTCTTGCTCCAGGTTTATCGCCAGAAACCCAATCAAAATATCCACTACAGTGGGTCCAGGTTCCAAACTCGACCCAGCTGACCCAGATAACAGGCCCACTCACCTGCTAAACCAAGCACCAGATCCCGCCTACCCATAATTAGCTGGATGTGGTGGTGCACACCTGTAATCCCAACTACTCAGGAGGCTGAGGCAGGAGAATCACTTGAACCCGGGAGGTGGAGGTTGTGGTGAGCCAAGACTGCACCATTGCACTCCAGCCTGGGCAACAAGAGTGAAACTCCGTCTCAAAAAAAA
>NW_016810849.1:35775-62183 GCF_001698545.2 Rhinopithecus bieti
CAATTCACAAAAAAGTAGTATTTCTATAAACTAACAAGGAATATCAAGAAAGAAAGAAAGAAAGAAAGAAAGAAAGAAAGAAAGAAAGAAAGAAAGAAAGAGAAAACAATACCTTTTATAATAGCTACAAAAGTAAAACCCTTAGGAATAAATTTAGCCAAGGAGTGAAAAGTCAGTACACTAAAAACAAAAAATTATAAAAGTGATGAAAGAATTTGAAGAAGACATAAATAAATGGAAAGTATCCCCTGTTCTGCAGCCAATAAACATATGAAGAAAGCTCAACATCACTGATCATTAGACAAATGCAAATCAAAACCACAGTGAGATACCATCTTGCACCAGTCAGAATGGCAATTATTAAAAAGTCAAAAAATAACAGATGCTGGCAAGGTTGTGGATAAAAGGGAATGCTTATACACTTTTGGCAGGAATGTAAATTACTTCAACCATTGTGGAAAACAATGTGGTGATTCCCCAAAGACATAAAAACAGATATATTTTTTGACCCAGCAATCCCATTACTGAGTATATACCCAAAGATAAATTGTTCTATCACAAAGAGACACTTCTCAAAAGAAGACATTTATGTAGCCAACAGGCACATGAAAAAATGCTCATCATCACTGGTCATCAGAGAAATGCAAATCAAAACCACAGTGAGATATCATCTCATGCCAGTTAAAATGGCAATCATTAAAAAGTCAGGAAACAACAGGTTCTGGAGAGAACATGGAGAAATAGGAATGCTTTTACACTGTTGGTGGGAGTGTAAATTAGACCAACCGTTGTGGAAGTGGTGATTCCTCAGGGATCTAGAACTAGAAATATCATTTGACCCAGTGATCCCATTACTGGGTATATACCCAAAGGATTATAAATCATGCTACTATAAAGACACATGCACATGTATGTTTATTGCAGCACTGTTCACACTAGCAAAGACTTGGAACCAACCCAAATGTCCATCAATGATAGACTGGATTAAGAAAATGTGGCACATATACTTCATGGAGTACTATGCAGCCATAAAAAGGATGAGTTCGTGTCCTTTGCATGGACATGGATGACGCTGGAAACCATCATTCTTGGCAAACTATCACAAGGACAGAAAACCAAACACTGCATGTTCTCACTCATAGGTGTGAGTTGAACAATGAGAACACATGGACACTGGGCAGGGAACATCACACACTGGGGCCTGTTGGAGAGTGAGGGAGAGGGGAGGGATAGTATTAGGAGAAATACCTAATGTGAAAGACGAGTTTATGGGTGCAGCAAACCAACATGTCACGTGTATACCTATGTAACAAACCTGCATGTTGTGCACATGTACCCTAGAACTTAAAGTATAATAATAATAAAAAAAAAGAAACATGCACATGTATGTTAATTGCACCACTATTTACAATAGCAAAGATACGGAATCACCCTAAATGCCCATCAATGGTAGGCTGGATAAAAAAAAAAAAAAAAAGTGGTACATCTACACCATACAATACTACTCAGTCATTAAAAAAAAAAAAATGAGATCATGTCCTTTGCAGGAACACAGATGGAGCTAGATGCCATTATTCTTAGCAAACTAATGTGGAACAGAAAACCAAATACCCCATGTTTTCACTTATAAGCTGGAGCTAAATGATGAGAACACATGGAAACATAGAGGGGAACAAAAGACACTGGGGTCTACCAGGAGTTGCAGGGTGACAGGAGGGGAGGACCAGGATAAAACAACAAATATGTACCTGGCTTAGAAACTGAGTGATGAAATGATCTGCAAAACAAACCCCATGACCCAAGTTTACCTATATAATAAACCTACACATGTACTCCTGAACCTAAAAGTTAAAAAAGAATATATATCAAAAAAGGTATCCCATATTCAAAGATTAGAAGAATTTACATTGTTAAAATGTTCATACTACCCAAAGCAAACTACAGATTTAATGTAATCCCTATTAAAATTCCAATGACAGTTTTCAGAGAAATGGAAAAGACAATCTTAAAATTTGCATGAAACCACAAAAGATTCCAAATAGCAAAAGCAATCTCGAGCAATAAAACCAGAAGCTAGAGGCATCATACTACTTGACTTCAAAATATACTACAAAGCTGTACTAATAAAACAACTTGGTGCTGGCACAAAACAGACACATAAGCCAATGGAACACAATAGAGAACCTAGAAAGAAATCCAAGCATTTATTGTCAAATGACATTTTGACAAAGGTTCCAGGAACACAACATTAGAAAAGGAGAGTCTTTCAATAATTTAGGTTGTGACCACTGTATGTTTACATGCAGAATAATGAAATTAGACTCAATCTCATACTAAATATAAACATTAACTCAAAATTAATTAGAGATTTAAATGTAACACCTGAAACTGTAAAACTACTAGAAGAAAACATAGGATATAAGCTTCATGACATTGGTCTGGACAATCAATTTTGGATATGACCTCAAAAGTACAAGTCACAAAAGTAAAACTAAACCAGTAGGGCTGCATCAAACTAAAAGTTTCTGCATAGTAAAGGAAATAAATCAAAAGAATGAAAAGCCAATATACAGAATGGAAAAAAATATTTGCAAATCATATATCTGATAAAAGTTTAATATCCAAAATATATAAGGAACTCAACTCAATATCAATAAAAAAAAAAACCCTATTTTAAAATGGGCTAAAGACCTGAATAAATATTTCTCAAAATAAGACAATTGAATGGCCAACAGGTATATGAAAACTGCTCCGTATCACTAATACTTAAAGGAATGAAATTTAAACCACAATGAGATATCACCTCAGACCTGTTAAAATATATTTTTTCAAAATATGAAAGATAAATATTGACAAGGGTATGGAGGAAAGAGAACCTTTGCATATTCTTGATGGGAATGTAATTACTACAGTCATTGTGGAAAATAATATGGAAATTTCTCAAAATTAACAATTGAACAGTTGTTCGTATAATCCAACAATTCTACTCTTGAATATATAACCAAAAGAAATGAAATCAGGATATACAAGAGGTATCTGTACTCTCTGTTCATTGCAGCATTATTCATTATAACCAAGATATGGGATCAACCTAAGTGTCCATCAGTAGATGCATGGATTTAAAAAAAACGTGGTATATATACTATTCAGCCTTAAAATAGAAGAAAATTCTATTCATTTGTAATAACATCGATAAACTTGGAGGACACCATGTTAGTTAGAATATGACCGGCAAAGAAAGACTGCATAATCTCACTTACATGTGGAATCTAAAAAAGCTGATCTCATAGAAACAGAGTAGATGATAGTTACCAAAGGCTGCAGAGTGGAGTGGATTGAGCAGATGTTGTTCAAATGATACAAAATTTCAATTAATCAAGAAATCTATTGTACAACATAGTGACTATAGTTAATAAAAGGTATTCTTGAAAATCTCTGAGAGAGTAGATTTTAAGTGTTCTATCTACAAAAAATTGTAAGTTTGTTAGGTAATGCAAGTGTTAATTAATTCAATTTAGTATTCCACATTGTTCACATTTTCAATACATCATGGTATACGTAACAAATATATATGTAATTTTATAATTAATTAAAATTAATGAATTTTAAAAAATATTCTATTGGGGCATAATGAGAGCCTCTCCACAAGCTGTCAATATTCAAATATTGATTTTATTTGTATGTTTGCTTGTTTTGAGGTTGAAAGTCTCGTGTCTTCATTGATATAGTGTGGGATTGGGACATCAAGAATAGTAGTAGTAATTACTATTAATGACTAAATACTAATTTGCATTGACTAAACTATCAAAGGACAGGCCAAGAAAGTTGGAGAATATATAATAAAACATGTATTCAAATTTTATTACACTGTTAATAGACTACTAAAGGTAAAACTCAGAAAAGTTATATAATACATTTCTTAATTGCCTTTCTAAAATAGGTATGACTTAGTTAAAGAAAAGTAAAAGGAACATATTTATGTCTAGGTGTACACACACACTCACACACACACACACACAAATCTGTCTAGGTGTACACACACACACAAATACATTTATACATATGTGAATTATTTGAAAATTCCATGTTTTGGGGAGGAAAATTAGGTAGTTGAGATGATAAACCATACTCAAAAAATAAAATAATTTTCATTAAAATTATACTTCAGTCAAGAAAATTATTTTCATTTATTAAATATAGTTTATCATCTCTTCTACTATCCAATTTCCCCACAATGGAATTTTCCACTAATTCACATATGTATAAATGTATTTGTGTGTATGTGTGTGTGTGTATATACACCTAGACAAATGTTCCTTTTACTTTTCTTTAAGTCATACCTATTTTAGAAAGGCAACTAAGAAAATAGATTATTTTCAATAGATTACACAAAATAATGTATTCTATAACTTTTCTGAGTTGTATCTTTATTAATCTGAATATTGAACAAGTATGCTAAATATTATTAGCTCAGGTATCGAGTACAAATTTTATTGTTTCAACATAATACATTGGTTTTCTTCCACTTTTTTGTTGAAAATTAACGTGACTAAAACATATCAGACGATTTTATTCAAATTGCCTGACACATTAGTAGTGATTGAGAAATCAGCCTGACAGCAGGATTAAACCTCCTGATTAGACCTCACTGGGAGAACAACATGCTTGACTGTGTGAGTTCCCAGGAAGTAGATTCTGAGAATTTGTACTCAGAATGTTTACTAGGGAGGGCTTTTAGGATGAATAACTTAGGAAGGGAGATTACGGAAGCAAGATAGAACAAAGGGAGAAACTGAATTGTGATAAATGCCCAACTGCTGTGGGAGTGCTAAGGCAGAAATAACCTGCAGGAGTTGTCCTATCTTGCCCCGTGTGACTGTGCCCTTATACCCAACTGAGCGGGAACAACATTCTGGCGGCCCTTGCTTGCTCTCAGGGCCTCCTTGGTCTCAGCGTCCGCTCTGGCCATGCTTGAGGAGCCCTTCAGCCACCCGCTGCACTGTGGGAGCCCTTCTCTGGGTGGGCCAAGGCCAGAGACAGCTCCCTCTCCTTGCCTGGAGGTGTGCAGGGAGAGGTGTGGGCGGGAACGCGGGGCTCCCAGGCCAGCCTGAGTTCCAGGTGGGAGTCGGCTCCACAGGCCGTGCACTTGGAGCTGCTGGCGGGCACCGCCAAACCCGGGCAGTGAGGCTCTTAGCACCCGGACCAACAGCTGCAAAGGGTGCGCCGGTCCCGCAACACTGCGGACCCACCCGCGCCTCACTCGAATTCTTGCCAGGCCTCCGCCGCCTCACCGCGGAGCAGGGCTGAGGACCTGCAGCCAGCCATTCCTGCGCTCCCCTCGGTGGGCTGACGCGCGGTCCGAGCCTCTCCAACGGGTGCCGCCCCTGATCCAAGGCGCCGGGGTGCCATAGACCACCCAACAAAAACAAAAATTGGGCTGAGGAGTGCCAGCCATCCTGTCGGAACTGGTGGGCAGCTCAGCCCATGGCCCTGTAATGGGATCCACTGGGGCAAAGCCAGCTGGGCTCCTGAGTCTGGCAGGAACTTGGAGAACGTTTTATGTCTACGTAAAGGATTGCTCAAATGCCAACCAATCAGCCACTGTGTCTAGCTCAAGCCGTTTTGTAATGCCCACCATCAGTGTCTGCCTGTCTAGCTAATTCTAGTGGGGACTTGGGAACTTTCTGGGTCTAGCTAAAGGATTGTAAATCACACCAATCAGCACTCTGTCAAAATCAGACAATTCAGCACTCTGCTAAAAGGGACCATCAGCAGGCATTGGTGGTGGGGCTCAGATACCCAGGGCGAATAAAAAGCAGGGCGGCCCCCAGCCAGCGAGCTGCGCCACCCGGCTGGGGGGTCTCCTTCTATGCTGTTGGATGCTTGTTTTTTCCGGGTCTTTGCAATAAATCTTGCTTGCTCGCAACCACTCTTTGCGTTCCGCACTGCCTTTATGATACTGGTAATACTCACGCCTAGGTCTGCCAACTTAGTAACTCCGAGGCCAGTGAGACCACCAAACCACCTGGGAGGAATGAACAAACTCCCAATGGAAGGAACAAACAACTCCAGAGGTGCCGCCTAAGAGCTGTAAACATCTCACCGGGAAGGTCTGCAGCTTCACTTCTGAAGCCGAATGAGACCACGAACCACCAGACGAAACACTCTGAACCAACGTCCGAATATCAGAAGGACAAACTCCACATCACATATCCTTTAAGAACTGTACACACCACTGCGAGGTGTCTGCCGCTTCATCCGTTGAGGTCAGTTGACCAAGGACGGACACAAGCCTTATCATGCATCAGACTTGGTTCATCCCTGAAAGATGGCACTCTACCTGCTACTGAGAAAATGGAAAGCTGTCCACTAACAGTATCCCAGTATCAGACCAATTCTCCCCATAAAAAGCAGGACGCTACGGTTTGTGATGATTTATGGGCAATAAAAAAAAAATTAAAATTAAATTTATGGATTAGGTATATTTAGTTTAATTTCGTTTTTTTGTTTGGCTTTTACTTTGACTTGTTCCATATTGTGGTGAAACAGCACATAAGGATCTATCCCCTTCCCTCTTTATTTATTTTTAAACCAGGGTTCAGTGTCTGTCACCCAGGCTGGTGTGCGCACCCAGGGACTCCTGCAGCCTCAATCTCCAAAGGCTTAAAGCGATTCTCCTCCTTAAACTCTAAGTAGGGTGAGACCCACAGGCACACGGGCACCATGCCCAATTATTTACTGTATTTTATTTATTTTATTTTTTGTTGACCACAGGTTTCCACCATATTGCCCAGGCTAGACTCGGAACTCCTGCGGCTCAAGGCAATCTCCCCACATTCGGTCTCTCAACGTGATGAAATTATATGAGTGAGGTTTCATGCCTAGGCCAAGAATCTAACACTCTTAACATATGTTTAGGCCACTGAATACAGTATTGTTAACATAAAGCACATGTTGCACAGCACACCTCTGGAACGTATTCACTCTTGTATTAACTGAAAGTTTAACACCCATGACCATCAGCTCCTCACTCCCTCATTTCCTTGCCCAGACCCTGGCACACCATTCATTGTAACTTCCCTGTCGTCTGTTGGTTGGAACTATTTTTAGATACCTCATGGAAGTGGAATCATTGTACGGTCTGTTATTTTTTTTATGTAACCTGGTGTATTCCACTGCATAATGGTCTCTCGGGGTTCATCCTTCATGTTGTGTATGGCATGGATTTCATTCTGTTTTTAAAGCTGAATAAATTTTATCTTATGTTATACACATTTTTTTAATCCATTTCAGCTTGTCAATGGGGCATTTAGTTTATATAATCATATCTTGACTATTGTAAACAGTGTGCAAAGAACATAGGAGCGGCCAATAATTTTCTTTTGAGATCGGTGAATCTTCATTTCCTTCGGATATATACTCAGAAGTAGAATTGCTGGATCACATGTACTTCTATTTTTAACCTATTGGAGGAACACACCTATGATTATTTTAATTCGATAAATGGCTGAGCCACTTTTACATTTCACCAATAGTGTAATAGTTTTCCAATTCATTTTCACGTTGTTAGCACATATCTTTGTCTTTTTGATAATAGTTACTCTAACAGTTATACTAAGGTGATACCTCATTGTAGTTTTGATTGACATTTCCTTGAATCGATTACCGTGATTGGCAATGTCTTTGTATTATACGTTGTTTCATGTGTGGTGTCCTCTTTGGAGATTCGCTATTTATGCTCTTTCCCCATTTTCTAACCAGCGTTATTTGTTTATTTGCTATTGGAATTGTTTGAGTTCCTTATATTATTTTGATTATTAACCCTTACCAGATGTATTATTTCCAAATTCATTCTCTGAATTCCAGATTATTAACTTTGCCTTTGTTGATATTTTCTTTTGCTGAGTGACTAGTTTTTTTTCTTGGTTACGTAACCCCGTTGTACTATCTTTCCTTTTGTTGCTGTGCCTTTTGATAATCAGATTCAATAAATCCCTTACCAAAACAAGTGTCATGAGGGACTTTTCCCCTATGTTGTTATTCAGGAGTTTACAATTTACAGGTCTTACTTTTGGAATCTGTTAATCTGTTTGAGTTTGTGTGTCATTGGTACAATGTAACAAGTATTGTACAATGTCATTCTTTTGTCATATTGTATCCAGTTTCCAGTACCCATTTCGTTGCAGAGTGGATGAATACACCATAAGCAAGTGAGATTATTCCCTGAGATATAAGTCAATGGTTCAATTAATGTGATGATACCACATTAGCAGACGTGAAGGATAAAAATACATGATCCCTCTCAATAGATGCAGAAAAGCATTTGACAAAATCAATGTAGATTTAATGATAAAAACTCTCAATAAACAAGAAATTAGAAGGGATTACCTGTGGGAATTTCTTGTTTATTGAGAGTTTTTATTCTTTTTCTCTATTCTTGTTTATTAAGAGTTTCCATCATGAAAATATGCTGGATTTTCATAAGTGGCCTTTATACTTAATGGTGAAAACCTGAAAACTTTTCCTCTAATATAAGGAATAAGGCAATGATGTCTATTTTACTACTTCTGTCCAATATACTACTAGAAGTCCTAGTTGGAGCAATTCGGCGAAGAAAAAGAAATATAAAGATTCCAAATCAGAACGGAAGAACTGAAATTATCTCAGTTTGCAGATTACATAATCTTATATTAAAAAATCCTAAAGAATTCTCACATAGAAACTGTAGAATTGATAAATTCAGTAAAGTTGCAAGATACAAAATCAACATAAATATATTAGTTGCATTTTTACATACTAATAATGAGCTATCTGAAAAGGAAATTAAGAAAACAATTCAATTTACCATAACACTGAATATAATAAAATACTTAGAAATGAACTAACTCAAGAAGGTAAAAAACTTTTACAAAGACTACAAAACATTGATGAATGACTTCAAGAGACACATAAATAGAAAGACAAATTGTGTTTATGGTTTGCAGCAATTAACATTATTAAAATTATACTAAAGGCTATCCATAGATTCAGTGCAATTCCTATAAAAATCAAACGGCATATTTTATAGAAATAAAAGAGAACAATCCTTAAATTTATATGGAACCACAAGTAAACTTCTAATAGACAAAGTAATCTAAAGAAAGAAGAGAAAAACTGGAAGGCATCAAACTTCCTAATTTCAAAAACATATTTCAAACTTCAGTAATTAACACCGTATGGTATTGGCATAAACATGAGCATGCAGACCAATAGAACAGAATAGAAAGTCCA
The DNA here is from genome assembly GCF_001698545.2 of Rhinopithecus bieti. Lineage (NCBI taxonomy): Eukaryota > Metazoa > Chordata > Mammalia > Primates > Cercopithecidae > Rhinopithecus > Rhinopithecus bieti. Next base: position 45,046 of record NW_016810849.1, read on the forward strand.
TAAATAAACCTATGAGTATATAGTCAACAGGTGTTCTACAAGGATGTCAAGAGCACACAGTAGGGAAAATATAGTCTCTTCAAACAAATGTTGTTGAAAAAACTGGATGTTCAGGTGTAAAGTTATTTTAATATAACCAGTTCCATGCTGCATCAAGTTGGTCATTTTTAAAAAATATTGTAATTTGCATAGATATCAATGACATTTATCTCTTATGCCATCTTTGTATTATCTTAACTTCTACCCCAGAAAGAACAGTGTGACAATGCCTATTTTTCACAGTTGTTTGATGATTTTTTTAAAGCTGAAAATGTAGCAATCTGTGGTGGTAATCCATTTCCAAATATTCTAGCAAATTGTAGATATCGAAGAGACTATCTTAAAGAATTTCAGAGCTGAGTTATCTTTTCCCTAACACTAGCAATGACCATTTTCACTTTGATTTTCACTTTGACTTCACAGCAAGTCATGATGTTTCACTTGCTCACAATTTGCTCCATTCCCCTGCATACTTCCCACTCACAACTGTTGATGCTTACATTTCCTCTACCACCCCCTGAGGCCTTGCTATCTCCATGACTGGCTACAGATTTGGTACTGAGGAACTTATGCCTTGTTTCAAAAGTCTGTGAAAATTTTACCTGATCAACTAGAACATTATTTCCATTAAAGAATCATGTGTCTTTTACTTCTTCCATCCTATCTAATACCCACCCAATCATTGACTTTCAATTGTTTATAACATAATGACAACTTGACTATGAAAATATTATGATATTCAGATAAAATCCTAGGCCACTGTCCACCACCAAGTGTACAATTTGCCATTTCTGATTACAGAAATATGTCTTAACCTTAAGGAATCAAGGACTCCGGGGATCCTTAAGTTCTGGTAGTGAGGAAAGTCAAAAAAGGTATATCTCACCAAGGAGCCAGTGAAAAGGTGAGAACATCATTATCATATTGCAAATTTAGAACCTAATGTAAAGTTGAATTTTAAAAACAGAGTCAAGGCTGGGCATAGTAGTTCACACCTGTAATCCCACCAATTTGGAAGGCCAAGGCAGGAGGATTGCTTGGGCCTGGGAGGCAAAGGTTGCAGGGAGACATGATTGATCATGCCACTACACTCCAGCCTTGAAAATAGAGTGAGATGCTGAAAAGAATGAACAAAGGAAGGAAGGATGGAACGAAGGAAGGGAGGGAGGGAGGAGAGGGTAGGGTAGGGGAGGAGATGAGATGGGAGAGGGAGGGAGGGAGGAAGGAAAGAATGACTAGAGTCAAGAAGTTTAAGAATGAACGAAAGAAGGAAGGAAGGGAGGGAGGGAGGAAAGAAGGAAGGAAGGAAGGAAGGGCTAGAGTCAAGAAGTTGAAGGTAATGAAGGTAAATAATGAAACCAGGTTTTCAGAGGCAATGGATCATTTAAACCAAGGATTTAGGCAAGAAACAATTCAAAATAATTTCTGCAAAGAATGATCATAGTATAATGACGTTACCGTCCTAAAACTTAACAGCTCGAAACATGCCATTTTGATGACTGCAAATGTCCAATATTCAGGCATTTCTCAGTATAAATTAGTTATATATTTTTGTGTGAGAAATTCAACCATTACAGTTATAAGATGGAGCTAATATTACTAAATGTCTTCCATATGCCCAACACTTTATACATGGCATTTCAATTAATTCTTTCAGTAGCTTCATGGCATGGGTTTTATTAACTCCATTTTAAAAAGAAAAAACTGAGGTTCAGGGTAGTAAAGCAATTTGACAACACTAGGAAGATCTGCAAGGAAAAATTTGCCCAACTCGAAAGTACACTTAATTTTCACTAATGTAGGCTGTCTATCTATGAAGGACATTATCTTAAAGGACAAAGTGTATTTATCTTTTGTTTATGGCCAGGCAGATACACACTCACACAAATCATGGGTGCTTCAGGTCCCATGTTTCAGTGTGTATGTGTTTGTTTACTTATTCTAATCTGAGACTGAAATACTCATTTCTATATCTTTGGTTTGGAATGTCTCCTCTCAGCATTGGTTTTGTGTGTCCTCCACACTGCACTGCATTACATGGTGCTACTTGACTCTTTAGGAAAGTCCTGACTTTTCTATTTAGCATTTATAAAAGTGAGAAAGATAAGTGTAGCCATATAAATAATTAATGTTAACACAAATTGTTATGAGACTTACTATGACCTGAATATACTGGACAACAATTTAAACAAATATTTTTAGAAGAAACAAGAGCAAGTTGGGCAGCCACCCTCTTCTTCTAGTTCCTTTTTTCATGTCAGGGCCTTTTATTATGCTCCAGCTGATTTTGTATTCAACTATAAAGTCTCTGGTATTCAGCCATTATCTAGGTATTCCCCAGCCCCTGAATTGCGTTACAGATACCTGTTAGATCTGTCATAGTATGAACACAGATAGAATGAAAGCAATAAACAGAGATTGAAATTGGTTAAAATACCACTATAGTGCTGCAATAATGTCAACCCATTTTTTTCCTCAGCAACTATAGATTACAATTCCTTGAAAATACAATAAAAAATAAATGTCATTCTGTAGAAGCTTTGGGAAATGGCTAAATCCTCACAAAGTAAACGTTCCAAAGAAATCCTGTGGGCACATTGAGCCTTTTAGCAAAGAAAATAATTTGATCCAGATTCTTTTTATAGATGCTCACCAGGGGAAAGGGATTATTCCTGCTACCAACATGCTCACCTGGGATCAGAGAAGACTAGAGTTTGCTAACAGGCTCTACTGCAGATGCATATATTTCTTCCTTGCATTTTCACAATGAGATTGTTTTTATATGGTGGAAATACTCCAAATGTAAACAAAGAAAAATTAAGCTGAAAACTGCTAATGCTAAGTTTAGGACTTTCAGAAAATATCAGCTAGTGAAGAACAGCTGCCAGAATAAGACACTTGTGCTCGTAGAGATGATTTTTCATACAAATTTGAAAGAAATTATAATGATGAATCATAAGCCCTGCTATAAATAAATCATGACCGCAAATTGCCGGATACAGAAATATTCTCATTAAAGTCCATTGTCTTTGAAGACAAAATTTGCCTCATTTATTATTCCAGTAGACTCAAGCCAATTTAGAACAATTAAAGCCTGCATTATCAAACATGCTTGATATGCACTGAAAATACATTAGAAGAGAAACAGGTGCCGTTTGAATCTAATAGGATCAATCACTATCTACTATAAGAAGCATGCCACTTTGTTGTGCAAGAAATTTAGAGTGTCTCATTGAATGAATGCCAATTTCCAATCAGCCAAGGACAATGTGGCATCAGTCTATGCCAACTGGTTCATGCACTCATTTATTAATTCATTCATTTATTCAATCAATCCTTCTACATGTCTACTATACTGATTACATGCCAGGCAACTGGTCAAGCATGGTGGAAAACCAAAACGATTAGAAAAACATTGTAATTTAAACTATGCATTTTCTCTAGGAGAGTACGAATGACATGTGCTCCAATCAAAGGTACTGTAAGGGTGAAACTGAGTTGCACATGTAGTGCCTAGAAGTTGAAAGGAAGCAAAACTGTTCTGATTGGAGAGGACAGGGAAATCTATGAGATATTAGCATGATGTTAACTGGCACCTGAGAACTATAAGATTGCTACATATAGATATTAAGGGAGAATACTTCACATGGAATAAAGAGTAAAAAACTGGCCAAATAGGGTGTAATAGTGAAGAGTTTAGTTTAGAGCAGATGGAGCATTAAAGAAAGTTGTGGTAGATAAGGCTAAAAAAATCAGAGCAAGTTTGGAAATTTGTCTAAAAAGATTGTCCAGCGATGTCTCCTTTGTCTCTTTTGACTTTGGTTACTTGAAACTTCTCTCATATTTGTACTACTCAGTTATGCCAGAAATTTCTCATTTTAATTACAAATTTCAGGAAATTGATTTTAAACATTTTATTATATATTTTCTATTTTATTAATATTTATTTCTATGATATTCTGACTTTAACATTCTCCAGATTTACTGTTCACTTTTCTTAGACTGATATCTAAGTACACGAATTTTCAGATTTACATTACAAAACATTTACATTAATTTTGTCAAAAATTAGAAAATTGAAATGAGATAGGTGACATAGAAATACACACGGTATATACAAAACTGACACAAATAGAAATAAAAAGCCTTAATAATTCTAGAAACACTTAAGAATTTGATTATGTATAACAAAATAAATCAACAAAACAATTCACAAATGCACTTTCTGACCAGATGGTTTTATCAGTAAGTTCTATTAAACTTTCAAAGAATAAATGTTTTTCAAAATACGTTAACATATGTCAGAGAAAAAGAAAATTACAAAGATTTTGTAATTTATTATATGAACTCAACCTTAATCAAAACCTGATAAGAACCATATAAGAAAAGAAAATCATATGCCAATATTACCCCATAAAGCCTAAATAAAATATAAGTAAAGCAAATGCAGCAGTATATGTAAATATGTTACACCATGTTCAGTTGTGATTATCACAGAAATTTGAAGTTGGTATTGTGTTCTACATTCAATAAATAAAATGTGTTGCATTAACAAATTAATGAGAAAAATATCATGTCAAAAGTTATATAGTAAAATTCATAATCCATTCATAATACAATTTCTTGATAAACTTGAAATGCCATGTAACTTCCTCAACATGATAAAGGTATGTACAAAATCTTACAGTGAAAATAAAAATTAGATGTTTGATTACTTTCTTTCTGAGAGTTAAGTAAGAGTCAAGTTTTCTTGCTTTTACTATTTCTATTTAATACTGAAGAACTGAGATCGTCTAATGCACAAAAAAAGATTGACAAGAAATAAAATATCTGCGATTGTGTAAGTAGTATTTCAAAAGAAATACTACATACATGCATACATGCATACCTTATCAAGTATGCAAGATTTTACATTAATATCTAAAACTTAACTGGCTCAATGATTTAGAAATAAAAGGAAAATTGCCATTTAAGATAGCAGAAAAATATCATGTATCTAGAAATAATGAAACATTTACATTAAAATATATATATACTTTGTTAACATAGAATATGTGAATAAATGGAGAATTATGCTAGGTCAATGAATTAAAGTATTCAATATTTAATGTGATGTGACTTTTTTTCAAATTGCTTTATAACCACAGAATCTGTGAAATGTGGAGGGTAGGTTGGGGGTGGGGATTCATACATTTATAGGGAATGCAAAGGACAAAATAGCCTAGATAGTATAGCCTAGATAGTAGTCCCGCTCAAAGTCCTGTAGAAAAGAGAATCTGAACTCAATTACTAATGCTTACTTATGAGTGTGATTTTCAGGGAAAAAAAAATAAGGAAATAAAGATTTGAAGCCGAAAAATAAATGGGAAGCAATATATTATGGTGCATTCTCAAGATGGCCGCTGCTTCACAAGGAGACAATCACTTGGCCACATAGGATGTTTGAAGACGCTGTACAGAAACACTACAACTCAGAAGTCCATGCACGATTGCAACGGAGAAAGACTTTATCAGCTGCCTCCCATCTCTGATGTGTTATTGATCAAGTTTGGTGTTATCAGGAGTTAGCCTGGCCCCTTTGGCAGCTGGTGGGAAAGCCTTACCTCATATCTTGTCACACAATGGTCACACAAAAATAGAAAATAGTTGAAGAAACCAGGGACTCCAGGTGTTGACCTTAGTGAAGAACGCAGCTGCCCCTCACAGGGTCTGTCTGTTGCTTTGGAGTCAGGTTGGAACAAGCATCTCAGTGCCCAGGAGGCAGGAGCACCTGACAGAATCCAAGGTATCATAGAAGATGATTATAACAAAGTCGGAAAGTTTTACCAGATAGTAAGACTTAATATTAAGCTCCAGTGGTTACCATCCTGTGGCACTGGAACAGAAAGTAGGCCAAAGGATCAAACCAGAAGACCCTGAAGTAAAACCAGGCATATATGGGAACTATTTACGACAGATAATTTTGTGGTACTGGCAATGCTCAGTGTATTGATTTGGGTATCAGTTACAATAGTATTGACTTTACTTGTTACATTCTATCTGTAAAATTAATTTTACTTGGTAAATTGTGTATTTGAATACTATAGTCTATAAAAAAATTAACATAAAATTAACGCAACTGTTTCTGTCAAACATATGCATCGTCTTTCTACATCCGAATTTTAAAATCAATTTGTCTGTAGTTTAAAATAGCCTTTAGGGATTTTATTAGGTTTGCTTTGAATTTATAGGTCAGGATAGAAAGAAAAAAGCGAGTCTCCCAATTCATGAACACATTTCCTTCCGTTTATTTGGGTTGTCTTTGATTTATTTCTTAGGTGTTTTACATTTTTCACCATACAGATTCTGCACATATCTTATTCAATATGTACTTCAGTATTTCACCTTCTGATGTCACTGTGAATGTTATTATTATTTGTTTTTAATTTTAAATTCCAAACATTCATTTCTAGTATGTAGATATGCAGTCGATTTCTGTAAATTTAACTTGCATCCTGTGACCATGCTAAACTCACTTATTAACTCTAGGAACTTCTTTTGCAAATACTTTGTCATTTTTCTAAGTATGCAATCATGCAGTCGGTGAATAGAGACAGATTTATTTTTTCTGCTCTAATTTGTCTCCCAAGAATCCCTGGGAAAAAGTAATTTTTTATTATTTCAAGTTTGAATGTGTTGGTTTCAGCATTAGATTAAAAGAAACTAAAACTATCTTAGAGTAATTTATCAGACATATCAGATGCTAAGTAGAAAAGGCTGTACTTCTAAGTACAGTATCATCCCTTGGCCTGTCGTCTTGGACCCTCTATGAAAATCTAGGAAACACAACTCTCCAGGAAATAATTTCCTGGACTGGCTAGCAGCCACAAGCAGTGTGCCTTATCATCTTGATTGCTTTCACTATTTTTGATCTTTAACTTGCCTACAATCTTTTATCCTCACCATATAGATGATAACCAACCACCCAGTTTGTCCCAGACGAGTCCTGTTTTATCCTTGATAGTGCTATGACTTTAAAAACAAAACAAAACAAACCTCAGTCCTACTCAAACCAGGACTTTGGTCATCCTTGATATAGAATAATATGTATCTTAAGAAAATATTGTTTCTGCTATGAAAAATAACATCTAATATTTCTAGAAATATTAATGCTAACATTTTAAGGTATAATGAATATGAAACATATGAAACACTGCTCATCAGTCTTAACTGTTTTAACACTTTAAAATCAGACTATCTATTATTTTAGAGGTCTCCCTCTATAACTTGGATGTATTGTCACATTTAAACATCATTTCTGTAAACACTTTACATAAAACATAAAAATATTATAATTTATATGACAACCTTATTTATATGAAACACACCAATATTTAGTGCATCCTTCACCTGGGGAATACAGAAAATTTTAATTTTTCTTCACAAAATCTCTGTACTCTGCCCTGGAAATAGCCATGCAAGTTATTGTAGAAACAGCTGGCATGCAGACAAATGTATCTGCCATTTATCATATCTCAATGAGAAATGAACTTCATTAAACACTACTGACTTTGCCTTCTGAAATTTTCCATCATGTTTACCTCCTGCCACCTGCTGTGTGAAACAACTAAACAGTATGTTCACTTCTGAGGCTCCCAGAACACTCAGCAAGAAATGGAAATCTAAGGTCTTCTGTAGTACTAATTTTGATTTATGTAATGGAGAGAGACTTTTTTATACTAGATTAACTACTTCTCACTACAGGGTATAGAAGATGCCTTTGTTCAGGAATGATATTATTAATTGTGGCAAGAAATAGGGAAAAGATTCTATAAATGATTCAGTGTAATATGTGATAACATGAAAATAAAGTCATAATATATTACTAAGTGGAAAAAAAGACTATAAAGCAGTATGTGAATTGTGATTCTGTTTTTAAATATATATATAAGTGTACAAAGTCTGGGAGAAAATTCACCTGAAATGTTACCATGTCACTGGGTGATGTGATATAACTGGAGATTTTTACTAACTTTATTTTGCTTCTCTATTTTTAAATGTTCTATAAGTCATATATATTTTCATAAAATTCATTCAACTAATCGAGTTATAAAAATTACTAGTTTCTGAATATTTGCATGGCTAATATAAGAGCATTAGTGTGTCATCTAAAATGCACTGGACAGCCAGTCAGGTGACTAACAAATTTTGGCTGTAACACTTACTATGTAACAAGATGTTCAACCTTCATCAGCCTTACATTTTTCATTTGCAGAATGGAATAAAATGTCTCATATGGCTTCTGGGAAAATGAGACTATATACACAAAGATACTTTGAAAACTCAGCTGATATATAAATATCCAATTGTGCTTTAAAATGATAGTTTTGCTAGGCCGGGCACTGTGGCTCATGCCTGTTATCTCAGAACTTTGGAAGGTCGAGACAGGTGGATTACCTGAGGTCAGGAGTTCGAGACCAGCCTGGCCAACATGGCAAAACCCTGTCTCTACTAAAAATACAAAAATTAGCTGTGTATGGTGGCACGTGCCTGTAATCCCAGCTACTCCAGAGGCTGAAGCAGGAGAATCATTTAAACCCTGAAGGCAGAGGTTGCAATGAGCCAAGATTCACCACTGTTGCCTGGGTGACAGAGTGAGACTCAAAAAATAAATAAAATAATAATAATTGTTATTTTATTATTTTTAACCTATAGTGAATGTTCTTAGGCTAAGATTTTAAGCTTACTGCTGGTTGGTTTGTGTATTTGAAAGAAAAAATAAAACTATGGTAAAATATAGAAAATTTTGTATAAAATGTCTTTAGTCAAATCCTTAGTGGATCATACTATGTTCTCTATAACATATAACTGTACGCCTTTTAAAAAAATTCTAAGTGATATTTCCAAAAAAATGTTTTCCGAGCATTAATATATTTTCTACATTGAATATACAAATAAATAATTCTCTCTAAGAGCTATATGGTTTTAAACAAAATAAGATCAATTTAGAAATTTTATGCAATAGCAGATTAGAAAAGAGGTCTAGAAATTTGATGTACATTCTCCAAGTTTTAAAAAAATTCTTATCTTACAAAACAATTATACAATTTTTTCCGCAACCATGTTCTTTGGCACTACTGGTAGAGATTGAAATAGTTGTGCCATTTGTCTGATGTTTATATGTTCGTCTCTGAGTGGGCATGCAATGAAGATTTGGCTCATACATATTTAGGAAAACTGCTTTTGAGAATTTGATCCTGAGAACACTGAATGCCTAAATATTTTAAATTGAGGTTGATTTCACTGGTTATATCCATAATATCTTCACCTTGTGTCTATTTCAGCTTGTAATATTCTAGATTTATAGCAAACATTTCATCTCTCTCTCTCTGGTCTTATACTTTGATTGCCCTAGTTATTAATTGCTCACTAACATGTGTTTGCATCCACAGAAGCCAAAGTATTTTACTAAGTGTGAGAACAAAAAGTAACAGAATATGAAGTATCTGCCATTAATAAGTTACAGCTCTATAAAGCTCTCAGATTTCCCCATATAGTTAAGGGGAAAACATCCTGGAGATTTTCTTTTTTTTCTGACAGTCTATTGGTATTGATTCAGTACTTCATAAAACTTCAGACCTCACCTTCTCTCCCATTATTCACCTTTCTACAGAATATATATATATAGCTCCTGGTTGTGTTAGGTCTAATTTAGGTCCTCACTTACTCATCTGGGATTAATTCTAAATCCCTTATGCAGAGGAAAGCTGTGCCAAATAGAGGTATTGGAAGATGCTAAAGTCCCAAGAAATGTTTATATATGGTTTGTAAGCCTTGTTCATGAGAGGCAATTTTTAGCAGTATTTTATTTATCTCTACCAATTGACAAAGATTGAGGGCTGTGTTGTCATGTGTCTTGCTGTTTATACAAACGTAAATCAGCTCAATAACCGAAGTAAACAAACTTTTCACGTTGTAAAGGGTTCTTTCTGATTTAGGTTATATTACCAACACAAGGTAAAGCAATAACTGTCAGATTTCTTCAGGGGAAAATGGTAAAGTGTTCGCCCCAACTACGTCTGTCTCTAAATATTTAGCAGACTCTTTATGATGCAAAGTAGATTTACACACTGTCCTGAAATCCTTCACTTGCACTAATTTTTACCCTTTGGTGATGTGCCATTTGATTCTCTGTCATGCTTAAAATAGAATTGCAATGAAAAGGAACAAACATGGTCACAGTTAATGAGCTGTTACGTGGGTATTTGAGCATAAAGAGACTTCAAGACTTAAGGGAATGAAAGAAAGTACAAATGAAAACTTTTAATTGCAACCTAATTTTACTTGTTCACAAATATTTTCTTGGTCATAGAAAGTTTTTTGAATGCCTGATTATTGTTTCTTTGAAAAACCCTTTCTGTTTCCGAGATCTGTCTCATAGTCTATTTCCTTGTAGTACTATGTGTTCACCCCTCTTCATATTGGAATGAGTGTCTTTCAATAACATCAATGGAACACATATGCAAGACTCATTATAGACCCATAAAGTAAAAAACATGAACATTCACAACTGTATTTCCTGTGCCTAGAACAGCATCTGGCACCTAGGTGAATAATGTACTCCTCACAATGCATTTGACTTGAAAAATCAAATGTCGCCTCTTGTACTTTAGTGATATTACACAAATTACTCAAATTTTCAATAAATGTATTTTCTGTATGAGCGAAGCTTACAAATATCTCCTATGTTTAGCTTTTCATCAACATGTGCTCATCCTTTTAATTGTAATTTTTAATTTAAGTTTTCTTTTAGGTTGTGCCTGCTCAGCTTTATTCATTTCCCGTTACGCTGGAAATATTGAGTTTTATGAATTAATCTTATTATCCATAAAGTTTTGCATAGTTTTAATAGATTCTTCTAAAATCAGTGCAGTTTCCTTTTACAATTCAACTCTCAAGTTTGACCTACTCTATCGAAAAAATCTTCTCTGAGTGTCCCTTTCAAAATCACTTTTCTAAACTATTTTGGCAAAATTTTATCACTCCGTGGAATAAGTAGGCAAGTCAGGGACAGTTTTCTCACTGTTAAACCTTCGAGATGAGGGTTTATACATAACATTTATAATCTCTTTGCAAAGAAAGGCCTAGATATAAAATGAACAGTTTTTAAATATAAAATAAATTTGTTTTAAAATTTAAAAAACAGGTAAAATATTATCCTTTTCTTTCATCTTTAGAAATCATTGTTTATTTAACATTTAACTCATAAAATTAGTCAGATTTGGCTAACACTATGTCCTATACATTTTATAAAATACAAAACATGCATGTGTCAGAACTATTTGAATCATGTGTAGGAAATGGAAAAGTCCCCTTTCAATTTTCAGTCCCTGCTATCATCTGTTTTCTACACAAAGGCAGCCCGGTCTTAAGCCCCAGGTACAGGAAATAATCCTGTCTTTACTGACCCCTGAGTTACAACGTCTAAAAATGTACCTTTTCAGATTCTTAGTTAACAGCTTATATGACATTCATCTTTTACTCCTGGTAGGGACAAGTTGTAACATGCAATAAAGCCTGTGTTACATCCTATAGGTATACAAAGATGGCATTGTATCTTTCCATGTGCAATATCCTGTGAAGAGAGAGACCAGGAAGATAAAGAATATTTACGTACTATGGCATTTAAAGAATGCCAATAAAAAGTGCCAGGGCATCCACAGCAGGAAAAGGTTGAATCTAATGGACAATATCATAGAGTCATCTGAGCCTAGCAATGAACAGGTCTGGAAATGATTAATGAATATTGTAGGAGGCATGCCAGAAGAATCTCAAGTTTAGAAGGAGGAAATGGTGCAAATAAAACCACAGAGGTGTGAAAGAATCATAGACAACATTTAAAAAAAGAATTTAAAAAAGATGTCCAATTTAAAGGAAACAGCACAGGAGAAGTTGAAAAATAAAGTAACTAAATCATATTCAAAGGTGTGTCCCTTCTGTAAATGAGAAGAAAAAAATAACTGGGTGTTTCATACAAGTATCTCTGTGTTAAAAGATATCCCCAAGTTAGTGCAAGCCATGTTGTGAAGGGAAAAAACAGGCCTGTATATGAAACAGATCAGATGTTGCACTGTATTTGGAAAAGCCTTCGTTCATAAGACTGTTTTGAAAATTTCGTTCTTTCTCTGGAAGAGACATTTTTTTTTCTGTGGCTTCTAGAATATCAAGTGAATACCATTTTGACTGCCATGATGAGTCAGAGAAAGAAATACATCTTACAAGTTCTGATGTCATGTTCTCCTCCACACCGCCATGTGCAGACTCCTGCAGATCTTCAACAGGACCTAGGAGAACATAGAGTGACAGTCAGTGCATTGGTGCTGCTGAGGAATCCCATAAGGGGCCTTGGGGAATGTGGACCCTGGCTGGAGTGTATGGAGGGGGGTGGTTGACAAGCATGGACTGAGCTGCTGCTGGACCATTCTCCTTGGTGTTGAAGGAAGGCAAAGGAGAGGGGCAGAAAGAAATGAAAGATCCTTGGCTTTCTACTTAGGGCAACCTCATCAGTGTGAAATAGTCACCTTAAGAACAGGTTAATACAGAAAGGCACTGTACTATAGAAACAGGAAGTACATTTGTGGCTGCCTAGATCCAGGGGTGTGGGAGTTGGGAAAAACAGAGGAATGACTACTAGTGGGGTTTCTTTGAGGGAGAATAAAGAGGTTCTAAGATTAGATTGTAACAATGGTTGCATAACTCTGTGAATATAGTAAAAACACTGAACCACCTACTTTAAATGGATAAGTTGTTTTGCATGTCAACTACATCTAAATAAAACTGTTTTTTTTTTTTTTTTTTTTTTTAAAAGAATATGTACAGTGGTGGTACTGGGCTATAGATGTTTCCTGCAACATGAGAAAAAAATAAGAAACATCATGAGGATCAGATCATGCTGGGTTCTGTTGGAAAAGGCTTTTTATCCACTTGTTGAAATAAAAAAGTGGATGTCAAACAGTGATCAAGTCACTGGCCCCCAAATAAAGCACAGAGGATGCTTGTGGGACAAAAAAAAAAAAAAAGGAAATGTTTCATTCTGTTTGAAGTAGGAGACAAGGTGGAAAGCAACAAAGAAGACTGAAATGTCTAAAAATAGCCTTGTGCATTGCCAGAGAGTGAAGGGATGCATGTAGATGTGGAAAGGGATAAAAACAGAGAAAGACTGGATATGTTAGAGTAATTGCATCCATTCTGCACATACTCAACCATCCGTTACAATCAGAAGTACAGAAATAGGATTATATCAGGAAAAATCATTTGCAAATGACAATACACAAAAAGCAACCTGTCACTTGCATAAATAAGTTTTGTCAGCTTCAAATATTAATTCTTCTGACAAATTATTAAACAAGCCAACAAATAATACAATTAAAGACAAAAGGGATATAATATGTTTAATAGTACATAAAATTGTTATTGGCAAAAATAAAAGTGCAACTCAACTAATCAAATGCAGTTACAATTATACTAAAGCCCCTACTAGATGAAAGAATAGATAACTTGCAGGTCAGAATTGCTCTAAGATAAAGTCCAGGCCCAAATACACATACGAGTGCTGTATTCATAATGATGCCTGACTCTCAGCTCTCCAAACCCAGTATTTTCTAAAACTAGTGAAGAGGAGTGTCAGTGAGGTGGAAAAGTTCATCCCCATGCTATCATTACTTAAATTTATGTAAAACTGCTCTTTGTGTGAACTAAATCACTAAAAGAAAAAAATCTCATAACGTCACAATTAAGAATACAATTCTGAAAGTAGATATACTATAAAATGTTCAATCAATAGAAAAAAATTAAATATTTTTACATATGTAACTATTTGTCTACTTTTGTAAAAATTTGAAGTTTATGGTGGGGACTTACTGAAACATCGAAAATTCGAAAAGGAAAAAAATCTTTATCTGCAGGAACTTCTCCAGCTTTACTGCTATTTAGTTTTCAGGTTATGCTAACAATGGAATCTATAAACCACTAAAAGCATTAATATGATAAACCATCACTAATTAAAGAAGGGAAAAGAAAAAGAAACTTTCAAGAAGAGAAATCATTCTAAATTGTATAACAATCATATGAGAAAAAAATTTTCCAATTACTCTGCATTTTGAAGACGATTCTAGAAATGGTAACATCAAGGTAAATTAATCATGCCATATAATACGTATTTTTACCCAGTACTTATTTTGCTTAATAAGTCCCTTAAAATGAATATCAACCCATATATTTCATATATTATATAGAGGTGTATCTCTATGGAAAAAATGACTACAGATATAGTAGTCTGATTACTTATATGAGGTAGAATATTATTGGTTTAATAAGGTAAACACCTAAAATGTCCAGTTAATATTGCTCTTTTAATATTTAAAATTTATACATTTCCCCCATATTTTAACAAATTCTTAATTAGTGAAATTGAACTTGGGGAGATGTACTAGTACAAGAAGAGAAGAAAGAGCATATGAGCTGCTACATTTCAATAAAGGACATGCAAGTAACCAACATCTGCAAAGATATTTTGAATTATCAGTAATTCTGTAAACACCAGCCAACTCATTGAGTTTTTTTAACTTGCAGATTGAGAGATATTGCAATACAATTTTTGTTCTTATGCAAATTGTGCATATTTATAATAGATAGATAATCTAGAAGTTTAAATGAACCCTGTGATACTAGATCACCTGCGTTTAAGTCCTGGCTCTGCAAATTGCAAGCTATTGTAACCTTAGGCACAATGCCCTGCCAAGCCATATCAGAGTTTGAGACAAATGGAAAAATGTATATCCCCATACAGACTTACCTAAATATCCTTGTTTATTTTGAACCAAGTTGAGAAAGTTAATACAAGCTCACTAAATGTATTAACTAAAAAGTTAATACAAGTTCACTAAATATGGCATAATTTTTTTATTATTTTTTAATTTTTTATTTTTTTATTATACTTTAAGTTCTAGGGTACATGTGCACAATGTGCAGGTTTGTTACATATGTATACATGTGCCATGTTGGTGTGCTGCACCCATCAACTTGTCAGCACCCATCAACTCGTTGTTTACATCAGGTGTAACTCCCAATGCCCTACAATAGGCCCCGGTGTGTGATGTTACCCAAGTGATCTCCTTGTTCAATTCCCACCTATGAGTGAGAACATGCGGTGTTTGGTTTTTGTTCTTGCGATAGTTTGCTGAGAATGATGGTTTCCAGCTGCATCCATGTCCTAAGGCACACCTTTTTAGGGTACTTACTGTAACTGGAGCTTGCAGGCCTGGAAATTGTGTGTGAGTCAGTGTGTGAGTGGTGAGTGAATCTGAAGGCTTAGAACATTACGATACACTACAGAAGACTTTATAAAAACTGTACACTTAGGTTACATTAAATTTATTTATATTTTTCTTTCTTCAGTAATAAACTAAACTTAGCCTGCAGTAACTATTTTGCATTAAAAACTTTTCAAAGTTTTTTAACATTTTGACATTTGTGATAACAATTAGCTTAAAACACAAATATTATACTGCAGATACTGCAGTACAAAATATTTTCTTCCCTTATATCCTTATTAAAAGCTTTTTTCTATTTTTTAATCTTTAATATTTTTAAATTTATAATTTTTTGTTAAAAATTGAGATGCAAACATACACATTAATGTAGGCCTACACAGGGTCATAATTATCAATATCTCAGTCTTCCACCTCCATACTGAGTCCCACTGGAAGGTCTTCAGGGGCAATAGTACTCATGGAGCTCATCTCCTATGATAACAGTGCCTTCTTCTAGAATATCTCCTGAAGGACAACCTGTTTTATAGTTAATTTTCTTAGTAAGTAGGCATATACTCTAACCTAATGAAAAAAAGCAGAATATAGTAAATACATAAACTGGTAATACAGCCACTATTATTATCAAATATGAACTGTACATAATTGTATGTGCTGTACTTTTATGCAACTGGAAAAATAATAGGTTTGTATACATCAACATCACTACAAACATGTGAATAATATGTTGTGTTAGGAAGTTAGGACACCTGCAATGTCAATAGATGACAGAAATGTTTTACCTACATTATAATATTATGGAACCTTCACCATAGTCTGTTGTTGAGTACAATGTCAGTATGCAGTGCATGACTGTATACATACATCTTTCCCTTTCTCTCCTTTTCTTGTCTCCCCATCCATATATATGTGTGTGTGTGTGTGTGTGTGTGTGTGTGTGTGTGTGTGTGTATTTATATATGGATATGGCCTACAGTTTCCTGATTAAATCCTCAGCTCCTCTGTCTCTTACTCTTGAATGTAGTGTTCACTGGAGCTGTCATAGGTCCTCAGTCAACAGCAGCATGCTTGGGGACCTGCTGTCTCCTGCCCTCCCCTTGCTCCTACCCACAGTGGATTTGAAATCCCCTCTTATGCTAATGCCCTGCTTGCTTTTCCTCCTAGATGCTGAGAGAATGGGTGGCCATCGAAAGCAATTCTGTTCATCAGACAAGAGTTCTTCCCATTTACACCACATCTGCAGTGAATTCCTCCACTGAAGTATTGAACCTTGTAAAGTCATCCATGAAGGTTGAAATCAACTTCTTCCAAACTCCTCATAGGATTGATATTTTGACCTCCTCCCATAAATGACAGATTTTCTGAATGTCGTCTAAAATGGCAATTTTTTTCCAGAAGGTTTTCAACTTACTTTGCCCAGATCCATTTGAGGAATCACTGTAGCAGTTATAGCCTTAATAAATGTATTTTTAAAATAACAATACTTGAAAGTAAAAATTACTCCTTAACTGTGGGCTACAGGATAGATACTGTGTTAGCAGTCATGAAAACAACATTAGTCTCCTTGTACATCTTCATCAGAGCTCTTGGGTAACCACATGTGTTGTCAGTGATCAGGAATACTTTGAAAGGAATTTATTTTGCTGAACAGTAGATCTCAACAGTAGGCTTAAAATATTCAATAAACCATGCTGTAAACAGATGTGTTGTCATCTAGGCTTTGTTATTTCATTTCTAGAATAATTGCAGAGTATATTTAGCATAATTCTTTTTTTTTTTTTTTTTTTTTTT
>NW_016810849.1:62542-76034 GCF_001698545.2 Rhinopithecus bieti
GCCTGGCTAGTTTTTGTATTTTTTAGTAGAGACAAGGTTTCACCGTGTTAGCCAGGATGGTCTCGATCTCCTGACCTCGTGATCCACCTGTCTCGGCCTCCCAAAGTGCTGGGATTACAGGCTTGAGCCACCGCGCCCGGCCTATTTAGCATAATTCTTAAGGGCCCCAGTATTTTCAGAAGAGCTAATGAGTATTGTCTTCATCTTAAAGTCACCAGCTGTATTAGCTCCTAAAAAGAGAGTCAGCCTGTTCTTTGAAGCTTTGAAGCTTTGAAGCTGGGCATTGACTTCTCTCTAGCTACGAAAGTCCTAGAGGGCATCTTCTTCAAATAGAAGGCACTTTGGTCTACATTAGAAATCTGTTGTTTAGCGTAGCCATGTTCATCAATTATCTTAGGCAGGAGAACTTCAGCTGGAGAACTTGCTGTAGCTTCTTGCATTTGCTTCATTTGCGCTTTTAGGTCGGAGATGGTTTTATAAATATAATTTATTTTCTTAAACCCCATGAATCAACACCTACTAGCTCAAACTTATCTTCTTCAGCTTCCTCAACACTCTCAGGCTTCATAGAATTGAAGAAGTTAAGGCCTTGTTCTGGATTAAGCTTTGGCTTAAGGAAATGTTTGATCTTTTTTATTCAGAACACTAAAATTTTCTCCATCAAGCCATAAGGCTGTTTCACTTTCTTATAATTTATGTGTTCACTGGAGTCACGCTTTTATTTATTTTTTTAGAGACAAAGTCTTGCTCTATTGTCCAGGCTTCAGTTCAGTGACACAGTCATAGCTCACTGAAACCTTGAACTACTGGACTCAAGTGATCCTCCTGCCTCAGCTTTCCAGGTAGCTGGGACTATAGATGCATACCAACATATTTGACTTTTTTTAAAAAAATAAGTTCTCACTATGTTGCCCAGGCTGGTCTTGAATCCTGGTCTCAAGCCATTTCCTCAACTTAGCCTCCCAAAACTCTGGGATTACAGGTGCAAGCCACCACACCTGTCCTGGAGTAACACTTCTAATTTCCATCAAGAACTTTTCCTTTGCATCCACAACTTGGCTACTTGTTGCAAGAGGCCTAGCTTTCAGCCTATCCTGACTTTCAATGTGCCTTCCTCACTAAGCTTAGTCATTTCTAGCTTTTGATTTAAAGTGGCTCTTCCTTTCAGTTGAACATTGTAGAGCTATTAATTGCCCTAATTTTTTTATTGTTGTTTTAATATTTGCTACTACCACCAAGATCTGCACCTGCAGTGGCTCCACCCAGGCCCATGTTCTATTAAGGGACACTGCAATGGCCCTTCTGCTCATCTTGACAGAGCGTCTTTAGGCTTAGGAGATCTGGGCATTGCTCCACCATTCCTGCTCTAGTTTCTCTACCAGCAATAGCTGCATATTGGCTCATCTCCTAAGCACCATCCATTTTCAGGGGCAGTTGAGTACTCAGTTGATTTGTTATACACTCCTTAGTGAATTCTGACTTCCATGGTCAATGTACTGTTGTATAATCAACTAGCCTAATTTCAATATTGTTGTGTCTCAGGGAATAGGGAGGCCTGAAGTTAAGGAGACATGGAGCAATATTCAGTCAGTGGAGCAATCAGAACACACACAACATTTATCAATTAAGTTTACTGTCTTATATGGGCATGTTTTGTGGTGCCACAAAACAATTACAATAGTAACATCAAGGATCACTGATCACAAATCACTGTAACAGATATAACAATAATGGAAGTTTGAAATATTGCAAGAATTACCAAAATGTGTCACAAAGACCTGATGGACTTGCTAGAGGCAGGGTTGCCAAAAACTTTCAATTTATTCAATATGCAATATATGCATGGTAAAATAAAGCATAGCACAATAAAAAGAAATATGGCTGTATACACTATTTATAATGTATATCCCTACATATAATATATATGTATAATAAATGTACATATTGTTATATATCTGCAAATATATATAGTGAATATATATCCATGAGTTGCCAAATCTGTTTTCACATCATTATGAACCCTCACAAACATGCCAGCAAGGAGTCATGATGGCTGTGCATACCCAGGAACAGAGTTGATTAAAAACAACTGTTCCATTTACACAATGATACTGTGTCATATGACAAATAAATAACAGCAACCTGCCTATATGTAAAATTTTGACATTTTGCTTCTCATGAATTTTTTTAATTTTGATTTTTTAGATTCATTGACTTAAATATTATTTAACCTGATTACTGAGTTTTGGCACCAATTTTAAAAAATTAACTCATTTATTTTAAAATGATTTTCATTGTATACATTTATGGGGTGCAATATGACTTTTTCATACATGTATACATAATGGAATAACCAAATCAAAGTAAATAATGTATCTTCATCTCATAAACATCATTTCTGTGGTTAGAACATTTAAAATCTACTTTCTTAGCACTTTTCAAGTATATAGCACATTATTATTAACTATGGTCACTCTGGTCTGTAACAAAATAAATGTCCAGAACTTAATCTTTTCTTTTAACTGAATCTTTGTATATTTTGACCAACATCCATCCTAGTCCCCAGCCTATGATGACAACACCCTACTCTTTTGCGTTCAACTTTTTCAGATTCTACATAAAAGTGAGATCATACAGCATTTTTTTCTGTGCCTAGTTTATTTTACTTAGCAGAATATCCTCCAGATTCATCCATAGTATCTCAAATAGTAAGATTCCCTTTATTCTAAGGCTAAATTTTATTCCATTGTGTGTATCCATCTCAATTTCTTTATCCATTCATCCATCAAGTGATATTTAGTTTATTGCCATATCTTGGCTATGAATGAATAATAATTCGCTATTATGAATAATGCTGCAGTGAACATGAGGCTGTAGATACCTCTGTGACATAACTGATTTCATTTCCTTTGGATATATACACAGAAATGGAAATGCTGGATTATGTGGTAGTTCTATTTTTAATTTTTGAGAAACCTCCACACTACTTTTCATAATGGCTGTACTAATTTACATTCCCACAAACAGTGTGAAAGGTTCCCCTTTCTCTATATATTTGCCAATACTTGTCTTTTGTATTTTAATAAATGCTATTCTCACAGGTGTGAAGTGATATCTCATTATGGTTTTAATTTGCATTCCCCTGATGATTAGTGATGTGAACATTTTTTCATATACCTATTGGCCTTTTGATTCTCTTCTTTTGAAAAAATATTTATTCAGGTCCTGTGCCCATTTTTTAATCAGTGTATTTGTTTTCTTGCATTGAGTTGAGTTCCTTATATAATTTTGACATTAACCATTTATCAGATATATTGTTGATATAGTTTGAATATTTGTCCCAACCCAAATTTCATGTTGAAATGTAATCCCCAGTGTTGGAGTTGGACCCTGGTAGCAGGTGTTTTGATCACTGGGGAGGATCCCTCTTGAATGGCTTGGGCCATCCCTTTGGTGATAAGTGAGCTCTAGCTCTGAGTTCACATAAGATCTGGTCATTTACAAGTATACAACAGCTCCTGGCTACTCTTTCTCTCACTTGCCACAGCTGTGTGGTGTTCCAAAGCATAGCAAAGGCATCCCCTTTGCCTTCCACCATAATTGTAAGCTTCCTGAAGCCTCCCCAGAGGCTGAGCAGATATCAGCACCAGGCTTCCTGTAATGCCTGCAGAATTGTGAGCCAATTAAATCCTTTTTCTTTATAAATTACCCAGTCTCAGATATTTCTTTACATCAGTGTGAATGAACTAATACAATGGTTTACAAATACTTTCTCCTGTTAAACAGATTGTCTCATTAATAGGTTGCTGAATGTTTCCTTTGCTGTGCAGAAGCTCTTTAGTTTGATGTAATCCCATTGGTTTATTTTTCCTTTTGCTCTCTGTGCTTTTGTGATAACATTCAATAAATCTTTGCCAATACCAATATCATGGAGATTTTCTTCAATGTTTTTGCCTAGCAGTTTTATAATTGTAGGTCGTACATTTAAGTTTTTAATTGATTTTTAATTGATTTTTTATATGGAGTGAGTTTCATTATTTTGCATGTGGTAATCCAGTTTTACCCACCACCATTTATTAAATAGATTGTTCTTTCCCCATTGTGTGTTCTTGGCACCATTATGAAATATCAGTGGACTACAGAATGTGGGTTTATTTATGGGTTCTCTATTCTTTTCTATTTGTCTATACATTTGTTTTGGTGCCTCTACCATGCTGTTTTGATTATTATAGCTTTGTAGTTGACTTTGAGATCAATTGGTGTGATGTCTCCAGTTTTTTCTTTTTGGAAAAAAATTTTGAGTATGCAGGGTCTTTTCTGGCTCCATGGAAATGTTAGAATTGCTTTTTCTAATTCTGTCCAAAAATGTTATTGGGGCTTTCTGGAGGATTGCACTGAACTTACAGGTCACTTTGGGTTGGACGGACATTTTTGCACTGAATTTAACACTGTCACCTGTCTTACCTTCATCTCGGCCCTAATTAGACAAGTTACATAACTGCTCTGTGCCTCAGTTTCTCCACCTAAAACTGTGTTGTTTCTTATAAAACACTTAGAACAATATCTGCCAGCAAACAATATGTACATAAAAGATGTTATTGTCATTGTTATCATTAACATTAACCTTTTTGTCTTACCTCTGCTTTCATTTTTAGAAAATGTAATTCTTCTAAGTAATATCTTCCTGGAGATCTGCATCCACTGGAGAAATGACTCAAGGTAGTATGAACCACAAAACAAAGATTAAGATTACACTGATTTAATAAGAAAATATACTCATTCTTAACATGTCATTATCATGGCTAAGAAACAGATTTTAGAATATTTGATTTTCATTAAGGCTTCTTAGCCATAGAGCCTGGCAATTCAGTAATAAAGCATGACATAGCTAAGAGAAGAACAGAGGAATCAGTCTCTCTCTTTGAGAACATTCTTTGAACTGATTCCTTTTCAATATTCTTAAAGAATATGTTGACTTAATTTATTGTTATTTCGATGATGTAAAGATGCTAGAGAAAGGAGTGTGAAAGCAAGAAAATGATACACTGAAAGAAGATAGTCAAGGTCTGGTGCTCCTTCTGGGTATTAGCTACCTCTCCCTGCCCCTGCTAGCCCAGCTCAGTGATGTCAGAGCCCGGCTATGCCTCTGCCACGTGAATTAGAATTCAAGTCCCTCCCCTATTGGGAAAACAGGATCTCTGTACTTATGACATGATTATCAGCATGACAGGAACACTTTGTGTTATGCCAATAAGATATTATTTTTCCAACAGGTTCAACAGGAAAATATATTATTCTTAAAACTTTAGACAGAAATAAAAGTTCTATTTACGTTTTCTGGCAGATCTTATTTCTCTATTTATTTGCACTTTGAATAGCAGAGTTCCCTTTCATGAATATTCCAATCAGATTGAAGATATCATCCATAGCAGAGTTCCCACAAATGGCAGTACCAAGTATAGTAGAGCAACAAATATCTGCCTTTGGCAGCAGGTGAAAGTTCTGTTTTTCACAAGTAGTTCCAATGCATCTTGGGTACTCATATCAAGAACCTCAGACAATTTTAAACAAAGAAGAGCTGTCATGTTTTGCCTCCACATTTGCTGTTACATCAGGATGAGTTTTAGAGTCTCTGGCTGTTCTTTCAGTAATTAGTTCATTTAAATATATGAAAAATGTAAATTAGGATTCTACTGTTTCTGAAAGAATGAGCTAACTTTGTGAATGACTGAATAAATGAATGACCCGTTGACAGAAATAGTACAAAATGTCTGACATGTTTTCTTATTTTTGACATCCCCAGTTAATCTTTCATGGCAATAAAACTTGTTCAGTGAAAAAGACTATTTTTTTCCACTGGTAAAAATAAAATTAGCCTAAAATGTCACTGGAACAGTTTTGAACTGGAGAAAACATGCCAGCTTGAAGAAACTTTTTTCTGTCAAATATTTGGTTAGGAGAAATGACAGAACCAGCCAGTATGAAAAGCTCCACATTTTAAAATAATAGAATAAATCTTCTAAAAATACAAAAGTGTGTCAATTACCTTTAACTAACCATTAAACATTTAGCCATTTATATTAGAGTCACTCAGTACAGATCTTAAAGGAGATGTCCCCTATCGATAACGCTTAATACCGTTTCTTGGACTGTGGCAGATAATGACTTGAGATTTTTAAGGCATAAGAAATTCTATAGCAGATTAAACACGTTTTGTCTTCTTTACTCATTTAAGGTAAGAGAAAAAAAATGTATACACTGCTCTCCATGTGACAAAGATATACTTTGAGGATTCTATGATAATTATATCATAATCTCCGTCCTCAACTGAATTATAGTTCGAAGGATGAGACACCCAGGCCATCATGGGGCCACTGAATAAGTGCTGCAATAGGCCTAGGGGAAACCTAGCCTTGGAATGAGAGGATGAGGAAAACTTTTTTGGTATATGTGGTGGCTAGAAGAATCATAACTAACCCAGGAGTTAATTATAATCCTTCATAAGTAGATATGAATATTCCTGAAGATTTCAAACTGTGTAAATATGCCAAATTGTGGTACCTGCTATAATTACAGATCCTTTTAAGAGAAATTATCCCAAACCACTTCTCCATGTTATAGCTCATGACTGAAGGGCAACCATTTCTTGGGCTCTCATCTTGTCATCTGCCCAACCTTAAAGGTTGACCTCTACAATAGCAATATAAGTAAATCATATTAATGTTCTTTAAAAAGTAAAAGAGTTGGCAGTTTTGGCTGAAGTCCAAAGAATACCTTGAGAAAGGCAAAGAGATAGAATAGAAGATACACATAATGTGAGGTTCTAAGGACACAGGTAATAGCAGTAGACTCTCCCTGTAGATACCATGTTGAAGATGTGGCAGTCAAGAGTAATAGGGAAGCAACTATGTTAAGGGGAGAGAAGCAGAACTGGAAAAACAATTCCTAAGTCAAAGGCAGAAGAAAGGAAGGAAAGTTCTGTTTCTAAGATCTCAGCTATGGGTCAAGCTTCAATCTCCATAAGACCCTCTACCTTTAAATCTCTCATATTTATTGAATCCCTGCCTTCCTTATTGATCACGGAAGTAATTTTCCATTATTTAAAATAATATAAGTGTCTGTCCCTTGCAGCCAAATGGGTCTAACTGCAACAGAAGTTATCAATCTTGTTTACGTCTACAGAAAATGTTTTAAGATCCCCAAATTATTCATAATAATTTAGTAAAATACTTCTCAAGGAAAGGGGCAAAAGCTTAAAACAGTAAATATGTAGGACAAGACTATGTAACTTAAATATTAAGTGAAATTATTGGTATTCAATTTTATTTATAAAAGAGGAGAAGAAGAAAAACATCTCTTGCTAATATCCTGCTTTGCACACTGACATTTAAATGGATATGGAAGAACCGTGTGTCTATATTGAGTTCCTGCTCACTAATCAAAACTGCTGTGCATCACCTCAGAAAATGGCTCTGCAGTCCTTCGGGCCAATCTACATAACTTTAATGATTTTCATGGTTAAGTGACTCAGAGCAGATCTTTTCCCTAGTCATTTTAGAATCTTCATTGAGTTCCTCGCTTTAGTGGACAAAGCCAGGCCCACTCTGTGATGCTTCATTATTCAGTTATAAAGGATAAGAAAACAGTGATTAAGCAACTCATGTATTATGTGCTGGGCCCTCTCCATAGGCCATCTTATTTAATCTTAACGATAGCTTGGTGAATTTAGGTTACCCTTCCTTGACAAATAAGAAAACTGACATTAGAAATTTGCCCAAAGGTCACACCATTAGGATTTGAATTCAAGTTTGTCTGACTCCAAATCACCTATTCCATGCTCTCATCCAAACCCACAAAGATATTTTCTATTCTCATGCTTGGTTTGATCCCCAACTGACTCTTTTACCCTGAAACACTAGAGACAAGGACACCAAGAACTTCAGATGCCACAGTGGGTCAGATAGGCACAACCATGATACTGAATAAGAAATTGTTAGAAAAACATACTAGGTAATGGTTAGCTGTTCTCAATAGACTCTTCTGGTGTGATTTATCTATTTTTTCTATAGAAATTTTAATCTAAGAAGTTAATATTCATAATCTAACAGAAGTCATTGGCTGGTCACAAGTTAAAAAATGCATATTTTACTTCCTTAACATTCAACCTTTTCCTTCCTTTTTTAAGTAGAGGGGAAAAAGAATAGGGAAGTTATTCTCCTCCACCTTTTCCATTTTACATTGACAATATCCTTATGTTTGTTTCTCATTATCCACAAAGTCAGGCTGGGGGCAGGCAAGAGAGAGATGATTAATTTTGTTCAAGTCTATCTTTAAAATCCACTGTTCTTGTTAGTTATTGCTGTGTAACAAAACATTCAAAACTCAGTTACATTTTTTTAAAAATCCACTTTATTAGGCTTACAATTCTGTGGGTCAAGAACTTTGTCAGGGTTCAGTAAAGATGGCTTTTCTTTGTGCCATGATGTCTGGGCTCCAGGCAGGGTAGTTCAATTGTCAGGATATGGTGGAAAACCATGTGTTCTTGGACCTCACTACTGTTCGTTATGGCATCTGCTGGGTCTGGAATGTCCAGAATGGCTTCTTCACATTCATAGCTAGTGTCTACACTTGGATGTCAAAACAACTGGCAGTTAATCAGTATTGCTTTCTTTAAAAAATATATCGTCTTCACATTTTACATGACTATTTTGGATTTCCTCACAGTGTGGACTTCTCAGGGTGGTCAGACTGCTGATGTACTGTTCCACTTCTCCTAAAGAGAACTTTTCAAGAGACAAGAAGTAAAATCTAGCAGATTCTTAAGGTCTGAGTTCAAAAATGCACGAGGTTTAATTTCTACTTTATCCTCTTAGTCAAAGTAGTCACAGAACACACTCAGATATGAAGAGAGATGAAATGAACTACTGGGAGGGATATAAAAAATGCATGCTTTCCATCTGCCACACCTTATCTCCTGCATCTTTCCTCTCCATTCTACCTGTGTCACTATTAGCATGAAGTCATTATTTAATGAATACTTTTAATTATTTTTTTAATTAAAGACTTACTCTGTGCTACCTACTGTGCTTATATGATAAGAAAACAAATAACATGCATAATAGGGGTTCTACTCCTTACTAACTTGCTGTGAAAAAATTTACTAACTGAGCAATTCACTTCTTCTCTGATCCATTTTTGTCAGTTGTAATAAATGTACCTCACAGAGATGTTTTGACAATCAAATGAAATAAGACAGGTAAATTGACTAACACAGTACCTAAAACATATTAGACAGTGAGCAGTCAAATTTCCCTTTCCTAAATTAAGATAATTATGGTGAATGTGTATAGTTTAGATATGCATGTATGTATTTTAGGGGAGGAGAAAAAATGAAAGTATAATTCTATTCTGGCAATGCCAGTAGCATAACAGAAATAGATTATTTCATGCTCCATTTCTGGGAAGTGTGGAGTAGTGATGGATAGGTTTATTTTGGGACATTGAGAACCTAGCAAGTCTACCATCATTTAACAGTGGGAAGAGAAGCAACTTAGGAAAACATTCAAATAGTAATAATCAGTTAGGCCTAACGCACTACTTTGTCCTACACACAGTTCTCTTCTCATTTATGGCAGTCTTCCTTATATTATAGCAATGTTTGATCATAAATGAGTGCAAACATTTTTATACCACATTATTACCATTTAAAGAATAAGACACATTAAATTCACTTTTGTTTTACATTCTATAGCACTTATAATAGTAGTTTGCACATAGTAAGTATTCAATGATTAATTGATCAAGCAATTCAAGGGGTAATAGTGACAGTAGACTAATAATATAGAGATTTTACATTTTTAGTATATGTTCAGTTCAATACTTATTCCTATTAGCAATAGGTACTATAATGTAACCATGTTAATTTATATTTTAAAAGTTTAGGTATATAATAAATTTCTCTCTTAAAGGGCAAAAAGAGATTAAACCTAGACATATCTAAACAGAGGCCAACTGACCATATGTTAGGAATATTAAGAAGGAATCCTTTCCATTGTTGGGCATGCACTGGCTGTAATTCTATACAAAAATCACAATGTGCTAAGTGCTGGACAAAACATTAAATGTAAACATAGTTCCTGCCTTGTAAATATCCAAAATAAATTACACTAAAAATTATCCTTTTATTTAACTAAAACATAGTTGACCTACCCGGAAGAAGATGATTAACGTACAAGAAACTGCTAAAAGCCTTCAAACGGCTGTGTTCCAATTACAGAAATATGATCGTGAGTCTAAAATACAAATAGAATTGCATACAACCAAAGGATGTTATGGCAGTGTTTTCTATTTGAATCCAGATTTTCAGAAACCAGGTCAATTGTAGCTAGGAGCTTTTCTATTAGGTCCAAAGGAACTTACTTAAATCTGTCATTGTTAGTTTTCATAAGTGAAAAATGCCTTAGTCTGCTGCTTACATACCTTTAGATAAGCTATCCAAATGTTGCCAAAACTACTATAACTGAAAATTTATATACAGAGAAATATCTATAATCTTAATCAAATGATTAATTTACACCTTTGAAAAACAATACCAAGTTAGAAGGGAAAGAAAAGTTTATGAAATATTTCATGTGACCATGATACCTAACAAACCTAACACTATGATTACTAAGTGCCCACTCCATTTAATAATACAAGAAAAGTGTCTTTTATTGATAATACACACACTTTGGTTTCCTTGGCTATACAAAACAAAATTCAACCATTATACTCCCTTCTAGACATCAAGAAGAAAAATGATGTGGCCTGAAATTGATTTCTGAAAAGCAAGAGGGAAACCAAACATCTGAATGAACAACAACAACAAGAAATTTAAAATATATAAACACTGGTGTTGTAACAAAGATGGACTGAATTGTGGGCCACTCTCCACTTGGTAGCTGAAACCATTTGAACCCTATGTTCTTAAAATGCAGACAATCATTCCATCAAGTTACAAGATAATTTAGAGACAATAATGAAATGAATGAGGTATAACTAAGTAAAATGTTAGTTATGTTGTTAGAAAAACTAGACCAGTATATGTAAAGCAATTAGAAAATGTAGAATAGTTTGTTATTCAGTATTGAACTATCTGGTACAGATAATAGGTCTCTAGGAGTTCAAAGAAGGGAAGGATTAATGTAGCATAACATGATTTTGCAAGACTGCAGAGGTTTGAACTCTGAGTCCCACAGGATAATTAGGATTTGGAAAGGAAAAAAGATTTTTAAAAATGCTTTTATACACTTTCCAGATGGAAAGACTATATGACAAAAGAAGAAGGTAAATAATTTTATTATGTACAATGTGTTGGTTTTCTTATCAGTAAAATAGAATAAAATTGTATAAAATTGTTTTGAAAATTTAAAGTGATAATATGTATGAAGAATTCGTATTAAGCCTGAAACATTAGCCTAAGAACTAAAATAAAATACCTTTTAAACATACACCTAAGAACTTAATAAAAATGATTGCTTAACAAGAGTTTGTCAGTTAAAAGTTAAATGAATAGGAGCAAACAGTGTTAACTGGTTGCCACAGACCGAAAAAGCAAATAAATGTTCTATCAGGTAGCTTAGTTTTCTGTTCCTGGAAGTGACGAAAACCATTTCGTTACTTATTAAGGGGAATATGAAGCAATGTCCTATTGTGAAAGTTGATGTGATGAATTCCTACTAGCTCTTCCTTTAATCTTTGAGTTTTCAAGTTAGCATGGCTCTATCATGGATTACCCTGAGGTTTCTGAAGAATGTGAACCATTCTTTATCTCTAGAATATAATAAGAAAATGGTAATTCTTGTTATTACAAACTTCCTCAGAAACTTGCAGAGTATTTACTTTGCTGAACTTTGGCTATGTGTGTATTTGTATGTGTATATGTGTGAGTGGGGGTGGATATGTGAGTTGTGTTTTTTTAAGAATACTTATTTTCTGAATGGGGCTTAACATAACTTCCTCAGAAAGAAATTTTACTATTTTATTTTTCTACTTACAAGAGAGAAGTTTTTTAAATAAAACCTTAGTATATATTATTATAGTGCCAAATGATAATAATCCACCATGGAAAAAAACTTAAACAATACTTTTGTTAAATTAATTTGAAATGTATATAAAAAGAATGTCCTAGGTTAAAATATCTATAATATTTTTTCTTTAAAGGCCCAGATGGTAAATATTTTAGGCTCTGTGGTCCATATGGGCTCTGTTGCAACTACTGAACTCAGTCATAACCGTTGTAGAAAACACACAGATGAATGGATATAGCAATGTTACAATAAAGCCTTATTTACAAAAGCAAGTTATAAACAGGATGAATTTGGTCCACAAGCCTTGGTTAGACAACTCCTGTTCTAGGAACACAGTTGAAAATATTTCTTATATAAATTAGATGGCTTCTCAGATTCATAGTTTTAAAAGTTATCTGCAAAATCCCCAATGATTTTTTAGGAACGATTTTCTCTTTAGATACTTGCATACCAAGGGTTACCTCTGTGATAAGTTAAGACTCCCTTTGAAGAAGTAAATACTTAACTAAGTCTGCAGAAACCTCTTTCAAAACATGACTCTCACAATTAGACAACATTAAGAAAGAAAAACACAGCTGGATAGAATACTGTGGACTAGTAATCAATAGAATTGCTGGTTATGTCATGTGAGGACAATAGATCTTAATTTAGTTTCATTCTCTTCTCCTCTTTTCACACTATATACTCTTCCTTATCCTATAATATTACATATTAAATATGTCATTGCTCAAAATCACATAGTAGATATATTATATTTTGAGGATGATTTGGTTGTTATAATTTAAACGTTTCATTATGTCAGGCAATCTTTATCCTACTTTTTTTGTTATGAGAATTTATAGCATCTCTTTCTGTCCCTCCCAACACAGAACCACAGGTTACCAGGGTCTTAGCAAAAGTTTTCTCAGTGTGATGAGGTAGGATTTTCATTTGAATTAAAAATTGGACCTCGCTGGGGGGCGGAGCAAGATGGCCGAATAGGAAGAGCTCCAGTCTCCAACTCCCAGCGCAAGCGACACAGAAGACCAGTGATTTCTGCATTTTCAACTGAGGTACTGGGGTCATCTCACTAGGGAGTGCCAGACAATCGGTGCTGGTCAGCTGCTGCAGCCTGCCCAGCAAGAGCTAAAGCAGGGCGAGGCATCGCCTCACCTGGGAAGTGCAAGGGGGAAGGGAATCCCTTTTCCTAGCCAGGGGAACTGAGACACACAACACCTGGAAAATCGGGTGACTCCCACCCCAATATTGCTCTTTAAGCAAACGGGCACACCAGGAGAATATATCCCACACCTGGCCGGGAGGGTCCCACGCCCATGGAGCCTCCCTCATTGCTAACACAGCAGTCTGTGATCTAACCAAAAGGCAGCAGCGAGGCTGGGGGAGGGGAGCCCACCATTGCTGAGGCTTAAGTAGGTAAACAAAGC
>NW_016810849.1:80329-85045 GCF_001698545.2 Rhinopithecus bieti
AAATAAATAAAAATTTAAAAAAAAATTGGACCTCATTGAATAGAGCATATTGAATAGGATAAAGAAGATCTGTGTCTCACTTCTGGACAAGAGAAAACATCTTAATGTTACATACTTCTGCCATTTGAAATTATATTATTGCATCTTAGAAATATATTAACCAATTGTCTGCTTTTGACACAAAGATTTTTTCCAATTATTTGCTATTTCAAATAATGTTATGATGAATATTTAAGAACAAATCCGTAAGTACTTAGGAAAATTCCTGGAAATAGAATACATCCAACTAGTATTTTGAGTTTTTTTCTCAAAACTTTGGATTGTTCTGGGATATTATTGTTTTAATTAATTTTGCCATTTTGATGTGTAATAGTATTATAATTCAAAGTTGTTTAACCTATATTTTATAAAGTTTAAACATTTTTATGTTTATTTGTCATTTGTATTTAATCATTTAAAACTTTATTATTTCAACCAATATTTATCATTGTCTACTTCTGCTAGAAACATTAGAGGGTATTTGAGAATACAAGGTTGATGCCCTCTAAGAACATATGTATCTGTCAATCAGTTAATGGACCTTTACTGAAGGTCTTGAAGGCACTGAGTATATAGAAGTGAAGTAAAAAGGCCAGGCACAGTGGCTCACGCCTGTAATCCCAACACTTTGGAAGATCACAGTGGGTGGATTACTTGAGGCCAGGAGTTTGAGACCAGCCTGGCCAACATGGTAAGACCTCATCTCTACTAAATTATAAAAAATTAGCTGGGCATGGTGTCATGTGCCTGTAGTTCCAGCTACTTGGGAGGCTGAGGCAGGGGAATCACTTGAACCTGGGTTGTGGAGGTTGTAGTGAGCCGAGATTGCACCACTGCACTCCAACCTGGTGACAGAGCAAGACTCCGTCTAAAAAAAAGAAAAAAGAAAAGAAATGAAATAAACAGAAAGTCTTTGTCCCAAGGAGGAAGGGGAAAGATATTAAATATATATATGTTAATGTATCATACATTTTTTAGATACTAACTATTTGAAAAAAGCAAGAGTAATATGACAGAGAATTATAAGGAAGTTTAGAGGGAGAAGCTTGTTTACTTACATGGGCCTGATGAAGTAGCATTGAAGTTAAGACCTCAGTGATAAAAGGAAAGTCATGGTGTCTGGAGGGTCTTTAAGTCTAATGCAACAGCAGTTATAAAAGGTTGTGATATAGTAATGAATTTACTGTCCTGGAGGATTGGGAAAACAACAAATGAAGCTAGAGTACGAAGCTGTGATTGGAGGGAAATGAAATCAGAAGCTAAGAAGTAACTGGATCATGCAGGACCCTATGGCCAAATAAGAAGCTGAACTTTTTTTTAAGCTTAATAGAGAGCTACTTAATGTTGAGTAAGGAAATGATCGGTAACTTTCTGATAAATTGTTAGAAAATAGAGTAAAATGAGTAGAAGCCTTGATGAAGTAGTAGATCCAGAGGACAAAATAATAAGTAAAGCTAAAGAAACAAGATTAGTCTGAATGCTTTAACAGGAAATGAATAAAAAAAAAATGAACTATGGGATTGTGTAAAGAGACCAAACCTATGGAACAATGGCATTCATGAAAGAGAGGGAGAGAGAGCAAGCAACTTGAAAAACGTACATATTGTATTTTTTCATTTTTGTCTGACTGAGTTGTTTCAAAGAACCAGTCTTCAAACTCTGATATTCTTTCTTCAGTTTGATCTATTCTGCTGTTAATAGTTCCAATTGTATAAGAAAATTCTTGAAGTAAGTTTTCAGCTCTATCATATCAGTTTGGTTCTTTCTTAAAATGGTTTTTCGTTTTCCAACTTTTTTATTATTTTACTGGATTCCTTAGTTGCCTTAGTTTGGGTTTCAACTTTCTCCTGGATCTTGATGAAGATCATCAAAATTCTATCCAGATTCTGAACTCTATGTCTATCTTTTCAACCATTTCAGCCTGGTTAAGAACCATTGCTGGATACTTAGTGTGGTCATTTGTAGGTAAGAAGACACTGGCTTTTTGAGCTGCCAGTGTTCTTGCACTGGTTCTTTCTCATCAACATGGGCTGATGTTAGTTTAATCTTTGAAGTTGCTATCATACTTAAGGATATTGTCCACAAAAATATCCACAAACTCACCAGAGAAATTGATATCAAAATTCAGGAAATCCAGAGACCCCTGAGAGACACTACACCAGGTGACCATCCCCAAGATACATAGTCAACAGATTCTCCAAGGTCAAACTGAAACAAAAAATATTAACGGCAGCTAGAGAGAAGGGGCAGGCCACCTATAAAGGGAACTCCATAAAGCTAATGGCAGACTTTTCAACAGAAATGCTACAAGCCAGAAAAGACTGGGTGCCTATACTGAGTATTCTTACAGAAAAAAATGTGCTAACCAAGAATTTCATATCTGGCCAAGCTAAGATTCATAAATAAAGGATAAATAAAATGCTTTTCAGACTAGAAAATGCTAACTGAATTCGCTACTGCCAGACCTGCCTTGGAAGAGGTCCTTAAGGGAGCGCTAAACATGGAAACTAAAGAATGGTAGTGGCCACCACAAAACACAGTTAAGTACATAGACAATGACACTATAAAGCAACTGCACAATAAATCTGCATAACAGTCAGCTAACTACATGGTGACAGGATCAAACCCACACATATCAATATTAACCTTAAATATAAATGAGCTAAGTGCCACTTAAAAGGCGCAGAGTGATCGATGAATAAAGAAGTAAGACCTGACTGTATGCTGTCTTCAAGAGACCCATCTCACATGCAATGATACCCATAAGCTCAAAGTAAAGGGATGGAGAAAAATCTATCAAGGAAAAAAAAAAGAACAGGGGATGCTATTGTAATTTTAGAAAAAAATAAACTTTAGACCAGCAAAGCAACAATGAGCAGGAAAGACAAAGAAGGACAATACACAATGCTAAAGGATTAAATTAAACAGACTTAAGTATTTTAAATATATATAAATTTAATGCTTAAGCATCCAGATTAACTAAACAAGTTCCTAGACACCCACAAAGAGACTTGGATAACCTCACAACAATAGTAGGAGAATTTAATACCCTACTGGCAGTATTATACAGATCACTGAGACAGAAAACTAACAAAGACACTTGAAACCTAAACTCAACACTTGATCAAATGCACCTAACAGATGTCTATAGAACAGTCCACCCAACAACAACAGAATATACATTCTTCTCATCTGCACATGGCACATACTCTAAAAGAGAACACATGCTCAACCACACAACAATTTACAACAAATTTAAAAAAAAAATACTAACCACACTTTCAGACCACAGCATAGTAAAAATTAAATTAAATACTGAGAATATTTCTAAAAACCCGAAATTACATGGAAATTAAACAACCTGATCCTGAATGACTTTTGGGTAAACAATGAAATTAAGTCAATTATTAGTAACTTTTTTGAAACCAATGAGAACAAAGATACAACACATCAGAATGTCTGGAATAAAGCTAAAGCAGTGATAAGAGAAGAGCTTATAGTAATAAACACCCACATCAAAAAGTCAGAAATATCTCACATTTACAACCTAACATCAAACCTAGAGGAACTAGAAAAAGTAAGAGCAAACCAACTCCAAACTAGAAGAAAAAGAGAAATAACCAAAACCAGAGCTGAAATAAATGAATCTGAGATGTGAAAAAACACACAAAAGATCAACAAACCCAAAACTTAGTTCTTTGAAAAAATAAATTAGATTGATAAACCATTAGCTAGAATAATGAAGGAAAAAGAGATACAAATTAACATAATCAGAAAAGAGAAATGGGACATTACCATCAACCCCACAGAAACATAAAAATCTCTCAGAGACTATTATGAACATAATAGTCTATTATGAACATCTCTATGCACATGAACTAGAAAACATAGAAGAAATGAATAAAGTCTTGCAAACATACAATCTCCCAAGATTGAACCAGGAAGAAATTGAAACCCTGAACAGACCAAAAATGAGTTCTGAAATTGAACCAGTAATGAAAAGTCTACCAACCAAAAAAAGCCCTGGACCAGATGGATAAAAAGCCAAATTCTACCAAATATATAAAAGAGTTGATATCAATCTTACTGATACTACTCCAAAAAAATTGAGGAGATGTGACTCCTCCCTAACTCGTTTTATGAGGCCAGCATTATTCTGATACCAAAACTTGACAGATACACAACAAAAAATAGAAAACTTCAGGCCAATATCCCGGATGAACATAGATGCAAAATTCTTCAACAAAATATAGGCTAACCAGATCCATCAGAACACCAAAAAGCAAATTCACTAAGATCAAATAGGCTTTATCCCTTGATCCAAGGCTAGTTTAACATACATAAATCAAAAAACGTGATTCACCACATCAACAGAACTAAGAACAAAAAACACATGATCATCTCAATAGATGCTGAAAAAGCTTTCAATAAAATTCAACATTCCTTCACGCAAAAATCCTTCAACAACTAGACATTGAATAACATACATCAAAATAACGAGAACCATCTATGACAAACCCATAGCCAACATCATACTGAGTGGGCCAAAGCTGGATGCATTCTCCTTGAGAACTGGAATAAGATGAGGATGCTCACTGTCACCATTCCCCTTCATCGTTGGAAATCCAGTATTTTATTGAGGATTTTTACATCGATGTTCATCAAGGATATTGGTCT
>NW_016810849.1:86406-90657 GCF_001698545.2 Rhinopithecus bieti
TGAGCCTATGTGTCTCTGCATGTGAGATGGGTCTCCTGAATACAGCAGACTGATGGGTCTTGACTCTTTATCCAGTTTGCCAGTCTGTGTCTTTTAATTGGAGCATTTAGTCCATTAACATTTAAGGTTAATATTGTTATGTGTGAACTTGATCCTGCCATTATGATATTAACTGGTTATTTTGCTCATTAGTTGATGCAGTTTCTTCGTAGCATTGATGGTCTTTACATTTTGGCACATTTTTGCAATGGCTGGTACCAGTTTTTCCTTTCCATGTTTAGTGCTTCCTTCAGGGTCTCTTGTAAGGCAGGCCTGGTGGTGACAAAATCTCTAAGCATTTGCTTATCTGTAAAGGATTTTATTTCTCCTTCACTTATAAAACTTACTTTGGCTGGATGCAAATTTTCTGAATAACAAGAATGAGTGATATGTTCTGTGATGAGACTGAAGAATGAAGGGAACAAATTTCCCTGAGAACAGACGTGACTGAGACACTTTTCTGAGGGGTTGGAATTGATGAGAGTAAAGGAAGAGGTTCATGTGGTATAAGAATTGGTTTATGGGTATGGGATATGATCATCTTTTATCAGGGTTCCAAACAAAAGTTATGTCACCTTCAAATAATCCATAAAAAACAGTAATCAACTGATGGTGATCCCAGTACTCTCGTTTCATGGCAAAAACATCCACAGTCCTTAGTACTGAAAGGATTTAGGCTTTTCTTCATTCATTAATTATTTACTAAAAATCACTGAAGCAGTAGCAGACAATGGTGGGTGCTAGAACTATAAAATAAAGACGAAATAATCCCTCTCCTCAAGAAGCTTACTGTTGGATAGAAAGAAGCAGAATATATATTTTTAAATTTGTTTTTAGATTAAGTACAACTAATTACGTGTAATTTCTTAAAGTATTAATCACCCTTATTTGTTCTAAGATCAATATTCTCATTTTCACTATTTCAAAACTCCATAATACTATGATTTTGCTAAGTCATAATACTATGATTTTGTTAACTCCATAATACTATGATTTTGCAGAATTCTACACTGAATTCTGGCCTAGATAATAGCATCAAGAAGCTAATGAAGTGTGTGTTTTTGAAAGGGACCTTGTGTAATAGGAATTCTTCTAAGACAAATCCTAAATACACCTGAATAAGGGCCCAGGTTCTTCGGTCCATTCCATCTCTTTACAATGCAAAAGTTCCCTTATGTTATTTTAGGATGGCTTGGTTGGTACCTATTCAGAGCAAACTGAGAAAATTTGTTTGCTTAAAATGTATGCTGGACATGTCAGAAGTAGTCAGGTTTTGTCATGCACTCATTTTATGGCAGATCCAGGCCACGGATATGAAGCTTGGCAAATATCTTATAAATTATAGCTGTGCTGAAGCCTACAGCAATGGCTTTTAACTCAGGCTCACCTACCAAATATTCTTGCAAAAGCAAAAATGATACAGTGACATAACAAAGAAATGCAAAATGCAATTTCTTCAATGTCTAAGTACCAAGCATCCAATAGTAGTCTCAGATTTTTTAATAATCTGTTTAATTTTCTTTCCCAACAAACCTAAAACTGTCACTATCCGTAGAAAATGATGTTATGTTATGTAATGCTTTTCTTTAAAGTTTAACAGCCTTAATTTTATAGTCCTAGCACAGTTTTTATTTCACAAAATTTTATCCCCAAAAGATTTGACACTAAGTCATTGTTTGTTTCATAATGAGTAATTATTTTATAATCTTGAGATTCTAAATGAAAATGTTCTGCATTATTTAGATCCACTTTGTAAGAAGGCAAGTAGGAAAGGACCTTCATTATTTGGAAGAATAATTTATTTCTCTATACTCACCAATTTAGAAAAATCTTTCTATGTTCACTGTTTAGGCCAAGCAAGAGATTCTTTTCAGATGTTTGATTGCAGTGACACTGAAGAGTCTAGTATAAATCAAATCTCAACCAGGAAGAAAAGTCTTTTTTGATAAAAGCCTTTAGGTTTTACCCTAAACAGTGTGACATAAGAATCTGTGTTTAACTAGTACATTAAGTTTTCACCCTTAGATAAGAATTTATGTTAGTTTGTATAGCTTCATTTAAAAGATCTTTATAGTTTGTGCAAATTGAAAAAAAAAAAACTCTAAGCTAATTTTTATTAGCTATTTTTAAAAATTACCATTTTCTTCGCCTTTTCAAATTATCATAGTCTTATTACGTATTTTAATTGTTTCAAAAATTTTATATCTTTTCTAGAAAAGTTTGCCAATAAATGACTAACTTCAGTCTACCAAGAAAGATGAATTTTCTTTTCTTCACCTATTGTTGCAGGATATCGTCTATGGACAAACAAAGACTTTTAAATCAATTCCAAAACTCCTTAAGAATAAATGCATTTTCAGTTAAAATAAACAATCTGTGAAATCCGATACTGAAAACACAACTATTTAGTGGGTATTGTGTGGACAAATATGAAATAATGTAAGTATTTCTAATTTTCCAGTATTGTTAACCAACATCCTCCATTCTTCCATTCTTAGTTTTGAGATAATGACTTTCACATAAATAGTATCCTTAGTCAGGGGAACAGTTTCAATGCGTACAACAGTATTCTTATCAATAGCATTGAAGAGAGTAATTTTGTCTTCATTCTGAAATATTTTATGCCAAAATAATACTATAGACTTGGGTTTGATCTGCTTCAAAACGAAAAAACACTTCCAAAGAAAATAATTCCAAAAGCTTCACCTTTTAAAATGCAACCACATAAATAGAAACAACAGTATAGAAAACAATTTAATTTTTAAAAAGAAAATAACTATTTTGCACTTTGGCTATGATAAGGAAACTGCATCTTTGCTATTAACTAACCTGGATAAAATATGAAACAATACTTCAAACATTCTGTAGAAAAGAGGAAACACATGAGGAAACCATAATATTCATGCTGTCTTTCTGTCTAAAGCCACATTCTTGAACACACGGCATGCAAAAGGAATCCAAGCAGAGCACAGTTGTATCACTAAATTTAGGATACACTGAATCAATTTTGTGACGAGGATGAAGCAGCTATTGTGTAAAGTAGAGAAATGCAGAGGAGAGAAATACGCAGAGAAGAAAGTTCCAGGAATTTAAATAGGGGTTGTCTTGAGTCTTTGGAAGAATAATAACCTGTGTATGCTTAAGGTTAACCTCACTGAAGCACACCGAAAACGTACCATGGAACTGTAAACTCAATACTCCCAAAGCTCTCAGAGGATGGAGAGATGCCCAAATTTTAAGCAGCTAAAGAGAAGAAACTCTGATAAACATCTAAGTGTTCATTAGAAACTCCAGAAATTACACCTTAGCAGTAAAGTAGCATTAGAAGTTATAGCTATTCTATGTGTACTAACAAAGGTTAAAATTCTCAAAAAAGTAAGTCGATCCACAAAAATGCTTATAATGAGAAGAGAAGCAAAAGATATTTAAAAAGACCCAAATGGAACTTCTAAAGATGAAAAATGTAATATCTAAAAAAATTTACAAGATAGATTTAATATCAGATTAGATAATACAGAAAAAATAAAACACTATCCAAACCAAAACTTATAGAAAAAAGACTTTAACAAATCAATGGAGCCTAGGTGGCATGTAGGACAATATCAAGCAGTTTAAAATACATATGGTTGGAGAGGAGAAAGATTAAAAAATTGAAAAACATGACCACCAGAAAATTTTATATTTATTTAGATGAACAAGAATTATTATTCTATCAACTTCAGAAACAGTATAAACCAGAAAAAAAAAAAAAGAATTTTTTAAATGCTGCCAAAAAGTAATCTGTCAAATTAGAATTCCATACCTAAAAAAGATATATGCTTAAATGAAACTCAGACCAGGCATGATCATTGACACCTGTAATCCTAGCACTTTGGGAAGCTGAGATGGAGGATTGCTTGAGCCCAGGAGTTGGAGACCAGCCTGGCAACATAGTGGGACACCGTCTTTACAAAAATTTAAAAATTAGCCAGGTGTGGTGGTGCTTACCTGTAGTCTTACCTACTCTTGAGGCTGAGGTAAGAGGAAGGCTTGAGGCCAAGAGGTCAAAGCTGCAGTGAGCTGTAGTTCTGCCACTATACTCCAGTGGAGGTGAAAGAGGGAGACCCTGTCAAAAGAGAGAAGAACGAAAGAAAAAAAAGGAAGAAGAAAGAGAGGAAGGAGGGAGGGAAGGAAGGAAGGAAGGAAGGAAGGAAGGAAGGAAGGAAGGAAGGA
>NW_016810849.1:90763-109967 GCF_001698545.2 Rhinopithecus bieti
AAGAAAGAAAGAAAGAAAGAAAGAAAGAAAGAAAGAAAGAAAGAAAGAAAGAAAGAAAGAAAGAAAGAAAGAAAGAAAGAAAGAAAGAGAAAGAAAGAGAGAGAGAGAGAGAGAAAGAAAGAAAGGAAAGGAAAGAAAGAAAGAAGAAAGGAGGGAGGGACAGAAGGAGAACAAGAAAAGAGAGAGAAAGAAAAAGAAATTACAATGAAATAAAGAAACTTTCCACAAAAAGAACAAGAAAAAAAGAAAAAAATGTCAAGAGTATTCCTAGCGAATACATTTGAACTATAACACACTTTAAAGGAAGTCTTCTGGTGAAAGAAATATAGTTCTGCCTGAAAACAAAAACAAAAACAAACAAAAAAAACAGATACATAAAAGGAACCGAGAGTATCAAAAACCATAATTATGTTGGTGTGTTAAAAAAGAAATATTTTTCTTTCTTGTCTAAAATTGATTTAAAATATAAACATTTGTTATTTTGTACATTCACTTCAAAAGTTTATTAACTGGAAATTGGAAACAGATTGTTTAGTTTGGAAAAGTTAACCCTTCATTATCAGCAGGACCAAGTAAACTCTGACTTCACTGATTCATTCAGGAATATTCAAATTGGAGAAAAAGTAAAAGAAAAAATTAAGACATTGGAATTTGAAAATTTTAACAACTGAAGTTCAAGGCTCTCTATAACATGACCTAAAACTAACTTTCTAAAGTTATTCCCCACTATTTCCCAACATGTTATAGACGATCTATGGCAGCTGAACTGCCTTCTATATTTTTTTAATGATTATAATTTCTCAGAATTTCTTGATGCTGTCACTACCTCAAATAAAATTTTCCCTAATTCAACTTTAACTATTTCTCTTTAGCCCCAGTCTACTCATTATTTGAAGTCTTTCTCAAAAGTAACTTCCTCCATGGAGCCTTTCTTAATTCTTCTTGACAAAAAAATATTTTTTTTTTGCTTTGAACCTCCATGATACATTGCAAGAAACATGCACTACACATGATTT
Source organism: Rhinopithecus bieti (assembly GCF_001698545.2). Lineage (NCBI taxonomy): Eukaryota > Metazoa > Chordata > Mammalia > Primates > Cercopithecidae > Rhinopithecus > Rhinopithecus bieti. The sequence goes on from NW_016810849.1 coordinate 91,780, forward strand.
GAGTTTAATATATATTACTTACATACTTAGGTCCTATACATGACTAACTATAAGCAAAGGTTTTGCCTTGCTTACTATAATGTCATCTATATCATACAAGATAAATGGAAGTAACATTTACTGAGAATCTACTATGTATCTTTATGAAACTAATAATTTAAAAAATGCTAATTTTAATCATAACTCAAAGAAACAATTATTACTATGCTTTTTTATACATTATTAACTTTCTCACTTAGAAAAAATGTTCAACTCATGTATAATTTTACATAAACACACTCTGAGGCTGAAGCAAATCTGACTGATTATCAATGTGAAAATAAAATATAAAAACTGTTCTTGTAGTTATTTCTAAACAGAACTAACCTTAGAATTGTCTGAATCATAAGAATAATCTATTTTAGAAAGATAAGATTCATCAAATGAATCTTTGGCCAACAACTGTTCTAGAACGATGCTAACATCACATGTAGGAATGCTACATTTTCTAGGATTTGATATTTTCAGTGATCAAGAATTGCTATATTTTCTAAATGGAAATACCACTACTAAAAACAGAATGCTATAAGTAGAATGTCTTTTGTTTCCAAAGTCAGTATACTAGAGTGATGTGAAAATAATAACAAAAGCAAGATATTTCGTGTCAAAGTTTACTTGCGATAAATGCTGTAGCCATGAGCACTGCTGGCAAGTATTCTCAGGGCAAACTGGAAAAAGGTTAAATAAAAACTGTATAAACTTGTCCAAGATCACATGAACAGCAAAGCTACAGGAATAACCCAGGGTTCTATTAATATGATCCAAAGCATGTATTTGTTTCACTAAATATATAGGTAATTGTTAAATGTAAATAGAAACCTAAGAGTCAAAACCAACAAGTTGTTAAAGTATTACATATCTCAAAAGAGAGAGAGAGAAGGGAGTAAGATGATGAAAGAACAGAGAGAAGGAAGGGAAGGGAAGGGAAGGGAAGGGAAGGGAGAGAAGGAAGGGAAGGAAAGGAAGGAAAGGAAGGAGGGGAGGAAAAGGAAAGGGAAGGGAAGAAGAGAGGAAGGGAGGAAGGGAAGGGAAGGAAGGAGCTAGCATGTATTTGAAGCAGAAATTCTAAGCATTTTGGTTTAGAACATTTCATACAGAACACCCAAAGAAATACAGAAGAATAAATCAGAGTTACTTTCAGCACAATATAAAGAGAGCTATCTTTAGAATAATAGCAAAATTACTAGTAAAAATTATTAACTTGAAGGGATAAAATTGCTATTGACTTGGAATTATTAAAGTTAGAGGAAGTAACTTCAATAAACCATGTCTTGAATTGCTGTTGGCAACTCTTGACAGTAATCTTATATGTCTTATAATGCCTGAACAAGGAAATACATTTATTTAAAGTAAATCAAGTTTCCTCAATATGTGTTGCTTATGTATATGATTAAAGATATAGTCTAGGAACTAAAATGATGCTGATGAAATAGTTTTTTGTATATCATTATTTAATAAAGTTCCTTTGTTATACCCAAATGTGTCAGGAACACTGCTATGAAGTTTCAAGGAATATTGGGGTTTTGCTCAATGACAGTGATTTTTGAGATGAATAAGGCCATGGACTCTACCCGGATAGGGATCCTGTGGTTTGTGACAAGTGTCTCACCTACATACACACAAGATAAATCTAATTACAAATATCTCTGAATCTTGTGGCAGAACACTAAAAAAAATGGTGCTTTCATATATATATATATGTGTGTGTGTGTGTTACTCTAATAAATATATTTCATGACCTAATGAAATAGCTACAGAATTTATTAATATATTTCAAAAAGTAAAATGGGCAGTTGTTGCTAACTTCCATTTTGCTAACTCTTAAGTTATGGATGTGCAACTTGCTCATCACCAGCACTTTGTAAAAATTGTGTGATGTGTTGAAGCATGTACAATTAATATCTAAAAGTATACATCTTACAAAATACATATTTAAATCTGTCTCTGAAAAATATTAAGAGAGTTTTACCAACAAACAATTTTAGGATATTAAAAATATTTTAGGACAGGTGCAGTGGCTAATGCCTATAATCCCAGTACTTTGGGAGGCAGAGGCGGGCAGATTATCTGAGGTTGGGAGTTTGAGAGCAGCCTGGCCAACATGGTGAAACCTCGTCTCTACCAAAAGTACAAAATTAGCCAGGCGTGGTGGCACATGCCAGCTACCTGGGAGGCTGAGACAGGAGAATCACTTGAACCCAGGAGGTGGAGGTTGCAGTGAGCCAAGATTGCGCCATTGCACTCCAGTCTGGGCAACAAGAGTGAAACTCAATCTCAAAAAAAAATATAAAAATAGGATTAAGCAAACATATTGCTAAGCCTTTCTCCTCAACATATATTCCAAAGTGGTTCATAGCAACAATAATTAAAATTTAGAATAATGGTAATATTCAGTAATAGGAAGCAATTATTATGGTAATCATCTGTGGAAGATAATTTCAAGCAACTAATAGCAAAAGCAGAATTATGGAGACTGAATAATGGTGGTAATCAAATGAACAATTTCCCTGCTAAAATGCTTATTTGACGGCAACCTGGTTAATTAATGTCAGTTGCACATCAATTCAAAAACAAACAAGTATATTAGCTAAAAAAATAAGCAGAACACCTTTCAAGATAATTGAGAGAATTATTCATAAGCAACACAGAAGATCTAATTGATAAATATTTGTGAAAATATACCTCATACAGGTAAGTAGGTAACATACATAGGCAAGAGATATCTATATAAATACTTATCAATACAATTTGCATCCTCTCACAAATATTACCTAGTGGTCCATGAAGCCAGTGTATTTTGTTTGTCACTATATCGATAGTGGAAACATGGTAGATGTAATTTGTTGAATTAAGTGAATTAGCAGATAAAAAATTTCTGAGACTGTCTTTTGCAAAGAAAGGATTCACGTTTACTCCTTTTCAATATTTCATGTGCACTTACTCTTAATGTCTGTGCTCCTCCTGCTAAGTCCATGGGTTATGAGGGAAAAAATGCTAAGTTGCCAATAAAATGCGTAGCGGATATTTTTGTTTGTTTTGTTTTGTTTTGTTGCTTTATTTTGTTAAACAACACGCGGCCCAGGGGAACTGGAAAGCTTATCATTTGGGTTCAAGTGTTCCTTTTGGTGTTTCACTGTGGCATTGCACAGTAAAGTTTTATAAGTTCCAGGAAAACAAATGAAAACAGTAATTCAGATTCCAGTCTATCTCTATAGCCTCTAATTTTTGTTCTCACTTATGGCATAGCCATCTTGGGAGCTCTTATTACAAAATTTAAATTCCCGAATCAACAGAGCATTTCAAACAGCAAACTGTTGAACTCCTCAAAGAAGTTCATGTTGCAGAGGGCAACGGAAGTTCAGGAACCTCTTGCAATTCATTCTCATCATCTCAGGAAGTAACACACTCTTTATGGTGTCTTAAATCCCATGCCATTAAAGCTCTCAGTGTTCTTATAATATTAAAACAAGTGTTATCAGTCCCTAGTACCAGCCCTAATATGTACGTTCAAGATTTCATGAGAGATGAGTTGTCAATATTGCCAACTTTTTTAAATATGAAAAATAGGTAGAAAAGGAATGTTGTCATTGATTATGGGATTAAAAATCTTTTTAAAAGAGAGTATTAAAAAATTCTAAGAAAGTAGTATCTGGTCTTAGCAAACAATAACAGACTGAAATTTAGTTAAGTGGGCAAAGACATTTCATAGTTGAGTAAATGTTGAAGCTGAGCAATGTATTTAATCATGTCTGCTTCTCTCCATGAATAAGGGAATAGCATAAAGAACACAGCTTTCTTGGAGTTAATGAAAAAGCAGGACAAACAAAGCAACTCTGTCAGGTAGCAGCTCCAGTTCCTCAGATCTAAGCAGGGAACAGTAAACAACCACAGTGTCACTCTCCCCAGTTGCAGGAAACGCAGCCTATTATCAAAGATCCTAAAGATGATGATGCAGGCCCTCCAAGTGACATAAGTCCTTGTGTAAAGAAAATATAAACTTGCCTTCAGTAACATAGTCTGTTTTCTTGATTATCCTTTTAACTGTTTGATACATACCACCTCCACCCACTGAGACATGGTTAGAACAGCAACAAATTCTGGATTTTCTGAATCAGTGCCAAATTAAGTCTTTGGCCCATTTGTTGAGGTGTTCACCCTAGAGTTAGATTCAGAAAATAATGCTCACTTCCACCTGACATCATTTGGTATTAAAACATTCCAACCTCAATTCAGGCAAGAGCAGACAAAAGAAAAGAAGGCTTCCCTAGAATTTCTAAGTCCCATCTCAATTTCAGCTTCTTAAAAGAAATGATACAGGCTTTAACACATTTTTTAAAATCATGATAGTAAAGAAGCTAGCAGAAAATACAGGGGCTTCTTTGTTTGTTTGGTGTTACGTAAGGGAAATTTAAGATGATAGATTAAGGTTGGACACATCTGTGGAATCTCTGGCGTGAGACTGGTATAGCTATCCATCTAAATTATAGAATGAGCTTGTTCCTTATCTTTGGAGCAGTCAGAAATGATCCTAAAATGACCAACAGAATTGAGATAGATATAAGATAGATGCACTTCTCTTATCTCCTTCATTACTTGTTATACGGTATACAGCAAGTGTGTGCGTGTGTGTGTGTGTAAACTTTCTCAGAATCTCCCCCACTATATTGTAAACTTCTTTAAAGTAGGGATGCATTTTTAAACATTTGATAATGTAAACTATGACATGGAATAGTCACATAATAAATGCATGGTTATTATATCAATATATTCATACCTGAATGAATGAATGAATGAATATTATTCTCAAGACAAGAAAAGTAAATAAAACAATAGTTACATTGGTTTTAGCTAACATTCACGTATACCTTGGTTAAGAAGAAAAATCAAAGGGGATGACAGTTGAGTTGTGTTAATTCATTTTTCTAGCTTGTATGTAAGAAGCAGCAGAGGCATAGATTTGGAATGATTGTCTAGCAACTTTTTACCAATAAAGAAAATTTTCATGATTTTTGTTTGCTTGTGTGTGTGTGTGTGTGTGTGTTTGAAACAGTTTCTCACTCCATTGCTCAGGCTGGAGCACAATGGTATAATCACAGCTCTCAGGTTCAAGCGATTCTCATGCCTCAGTCTCCCGAGTAGCTGGAATTACACGCATGTACCACCACACACAGTTAATTTTTGAATTTTTAGTAGAGACGAGGTTTGCCATGTTGGCCAGGCTGGTGTCAAACTCCTGGCCTCAAGTGATCCAAACTCGGCCTCCCAAAGTGCTGGGATTACAGACATGAGCCACTACACCTGGCCCAAAAAAGAAAGGTCTTAAAAACAAACCTGAAAAAAATGATTCTAAAACAGAATTTAGTTTTTAGCTCAGGTACAGTTATTTTTTGATTATTTAATTCAATTTCTTAACATGATTCACAACTCATTGTGGATTACGTGGCTGGGCTTTTAACATCATAGAACAAGCAATATTCTCCATTTGCTTTAGTTCAAGCAAAACTTTGCCTTCTTATCTGTGCCAAACCCAATGCTAAAGAGATAAAGCCGTCAACTTCCTAAAGGAACAGATGAACAGAAAAGCATATACAAAATACAGAGAGAAGGGACCTACTTGTCTAAAACCAAGTCAAGTTACGAGGAAAAGCCATATGGAGAAAATATGCTCACTCTTGATGGTCTTGGAACTTGATGATGCTGAGACCTTAGTGTATCCAATGCAACTAATTGTTACTCACTTCTCAGTTCAAAAACTGAGAAATTTACATTGCCTTTACCAACTCATGGCCTTCAGACAGGATATTTCTGACAGACTTTTTCATTCAGGGATAATAAATATTATCCTGCTGGTATTTTAAATATTGACTTATTTATCAACAATTACAATTTGGGATATGTCATAAGCAAAATGTGTAATTCTATTCTTCTTAAAAAATTGGATGCTCAGGTAGCACTGGGTGATTTCACTTGGAGCTTAGTATTAGCCACTTCCCTTAGACAAAAGAGACATATACCCAATATATCACAATCCCAATCATTTTTAAATGATAAAACACCTATGACATAATAACTCTTTTTAGGAACATGAAAGAGGGAGGTGGGTTGAAGCAGTGGTGTCCCATAGCCAGCCTATACTGATTGGCTCAAGAGAAATAGTGTGTGCATTTCTTCCCAGTTTCAAGGTCAATGGCCACCATGCTGATAGCTTGAATTCAGCTACAGTGAGCATATTTACACCACAGAAATCTGCAAATATTGTCAATCTGATTTTCCATCCAAGCTCAGGTACTAGCTGTTAAACATTAACCAGCACAACATTGGATTGAGGTAAAATGTAGAGCACATACCCACATGAAAGAGACAACTTCATTAAAAAAAAAACACTTTAGTCATTATTTGTTAAGTGCCTTATAAAACAAAATCATAATTCACAATAAAAATATATTGAGTCTATCATGATCAACCTCTGCTTATCTTTTAAACATAATAGCAAATGGTCCATTCGAATAATACTGAACTATTTGTCATTTCTAAGATGGGACAATTTTTTTTTTCCTCTTGGTTTCCTTATAATTATTGTACCCCTTTTCTGGAATAATCTTTTCATCTTGTTCATCTGGTCAATGCCTGCTTGTCTTCTAAGATTTCAACTCAGGTGTATTATCTTCTCCTGAGTTACTTTTTTAACTGCTGTAAAGGCATATTTCTGTGCCTCTTATCTATGCTTCCTAGCATAAAGCATGTTCTTCTAATAGTGTACAACATTTGGCAATTGCCTGTTTGATTGTCTCTTTTCTCTGCTGGATGTTGTGCTACTTGAGAGTATAGATTTCCCTTTTATTAATTTATTTTGGTTGTATCCTTCTGTCACAGGATTCTACCAGCTTGAATCCTATGTCTGCCAAGGGCAAGTGGAGCTGTAAGGGATGTGTGAGCAAGCAAGCATTGGGTCTGGCCACTGCACGTAGCCGCTGGCTGCAGTGGGGTGGGCAACTCCAGGCTCCAGCACAAGAGCCAACTACTTGTGAGGCTGCAGATGAACCAGGCATCCCACAAGTATCTTCCACAGATGGCACTAGAAGCTTGAAGAGAATGCAGCGGCACCCAGAAGCTTGAAGGCACCAGGAATCACAGAGCTCCAAAGAGGGTATCATAGTCCTGGCTTGGGGAACTCCTAGGTCTGGGATTCCTGAAGGACTGCAGCTCTTCTCTCCTTCTTATCACCCACAACATGGTGAACAAGGGATGTGTTTCAGCCCTGTTTGTGTTACAAAGGGTGTGTTCAGCCATGCCATTTGGTGGGTCCTGAGTTCTTGTCCAGTGCCCGGGAAGAAGGAGGTATGCTGACAAGTGGAGGGTTAGCAAGATGAAGAGGAGCTTTACTGAGCAATAGAACAGCTCAGAGGAGACTTGAAGTGTGTGGCGTTCGTCCACAGCCGGGGTGTCCTGATGAGTGTTCAGCTCTCAGCAGAGACGAGACCCTGGAGTGGGTAGCTCTTCTTCACAGCTGGTAGTCTCAATGTTTGCTCAGCTCTCAGCAGAGAGGAGAACCTGGTGTGGGTAGCTCCTCTCCCCAGCTGGTCATCTTATCATCTCCTCAGCTCTCAGCAGAGAGGAGACCCTGGGTTGGGTAGGTCCTTTCTGCAGCAGGCCATCCTGTTGTCTTCCTAAGTCTCTCTGAGTCCAGCACTTTTATGGGCCTCAGAGGGGAGAAAGTGCGCACTGATTGGTTCATGGGTAGCTATGGGCAGGCATGGAAAAAGCACAACAAGTTCCTATTACAGTCTGCAGGACTAGCAGCATGGCCCCCAGGCTTCAGGCCCTCCCTGGCTTGAAGATGGAGCTTCAGTGGGGACCTGCCCTCTTCTTCCCAGGAGCCTGTCTGCTTCCTGCTGCCATTCATGGCACTCAGGCTGTTCATGCCAAGGGGCTCCTGCAGGCCAGCAATGACCTGCCCTCAGCCCTGCCCTTGGCCTCCCTCTTGTGTTAGTTGGTGCCCAAAGTCTGGAGGGGACGAAGGTGGCAGAGGGTTGGTGTGTCAATACTTCCCTGAGTGTGAGCACACCTGGTCAGCCTGGGATAGCAATCAGACTCAGCCCCAACCATGCTCTGAGATCAAAGCAGGTGCTAGAAGCGGAGAGAAGCCAAACAGTGGGAGCAGGCCCTTCCAAGCCTGTAGGGGTAACGGGGGACCTTCCCAGGCCCCTGAGAGTGCAGAGATGCCTGGGTTCACAGCTGTGACGTGGGCAGTTGCAACTGTGTCTGGGAAGGTGGGGCTCCTTCTGCCTGTTCCTGGCTCCCACCAGTTCCCTGGAGCATGCAGTGCTGGCTGTACCTCCCCGCTGCAGCCGACATCATGGCAGCTGCCACTCTAGACAGGCTGCCACTGCCATCACTTCCAGAATATTACATTGCTGTTACCTAGTAGATGTTCAATAAGCTTCTTAATTTTAATAAGCATTTAGCTAGGAACATGAAGTTCTTTATACTTTGAGACATTACATACCTGCTTGTTATTGCCATGAGTGCTTTGTGTCTCTTGACTGAAACATGGCTCCCAAGCTTGAAACATCAGGGATAAAGTCTGGTGAGGGAAAGAAAAGCAGAGAAGAGAACCAAGAGCCAGCATGGTTAGCCAAGGTCACAAGGCTCGTGGTTACTGACTGAATCCAGACTATAGTCTGATGCTACTGGCAACAAATCTGTTCTTTACATTGGGTCTCAGCTGCTTTCCTTTTTTTAAATGCAAGTAATCAAACTTTTTCTCCCTACTAGTAAACATTCTAGCACAGGTATTATTTCTATACTTATTGAATGCACAGTTTTTCAGTAACAATCCTAGATAGATAGTGTCACTATTTAACACCTTAAATCTCTAATTATGATGAGTCCATTTTGAGCTTTCCTGGAGTTCCTCAGAGGCATCCCTATTATCATCTTATCATTAAGATTTATTAGTATCATTTCATTTACAAACTGCCATTTTCATTTTATTTTAGGGCATATGTTCAAACTGGCATCTTCCCCAGCTGCAATCAATGTACATAATGCCACAGCTCCTTGACTGGTTTAAGAACATTTTCTTGTCTACAAATAGGAAGACAGTTTAAGGTTTCTGATGATGGCACATTTCAAGTGACGCTGCTTAATTCACCTGCAGTTCTCAGTGTCTCGGTTGTCTCATATTGATCTTTAAAAATAAACTTCCTGATGCTGCAAACTGAGAAGTGGTCCTAAAGAAAAGAAGATTAAAACCACGGATGGTGCAATATAGATATCAGACATCCTATTACACTAACTATGAGTATTACAATTAATGTAATAAAGAAAAACTTAATTTAAATGTGTTGACCTAAGGAGTTAGATAAGCCCTGGTAGGTGAGAAAGTTGCTTACGGTGACTGTTGTTGATTTCCTATTCCAGGTTGTTGGTTTTTCTTTTTTACTGTTCTGAACTAGAAAATATGTCTTGGAAGTTCATATAAATAACTTTCATAATATCTAAGAAGAATCATTGCTTACAGATGAATGTTTTCAGAATAATTGTCATATAGATTTGGTTATGAGAAATTAATAAAAATTGCTCCAAATAAATTTAATATAATATATATCATTTATATGAGGTCTTTGTCAACTTCTAAAATATTGCTTATAAGTGTTTTATTTATATTAAAATATGCAGTCTATATTCATTGGAAATGTTTTCCTAACTTTGTTTTCATATAATTGCTTTTAATATTGTAATTTTGTTGAACATTTACTTAGTACTCACTGATTAGGTCCATATGACAAAGAAAAGTTTCTCTAAATCTCCATTGAATTTGACTATGCTTTGATTATTCCCGCTTCCCTAGCTTTCAAGACAAACAAAAGTGTCTAAAAGTTTTAATTGTAGTTGATAATTCTGAAAATGGAGTAACTTTTAAAGGCTCTTTCACACAAAAATCCTAAAGAAAACTCATAAATAATTAGTCTCGATAAACCCCTCACGTTTTAGAGCTTTTTCCACTTTATTTCCTTGATGTAAAGTGTTAGTTTTTAGGTAGATTAAAACATCCTATTAGAAAGTCTTGCCAGGTGTGTTGACTTACTCCTGTAATCTCAGCATTTTGGGATACCGAGGTGAGCAGATCACCAGAAGTCAGGAGTTCGAGACCAGCTTGGCCAACATAGTGAAACCCTGTCTCTACTAAAAGTACAAAAACCAGCCAGGTGTGGTAGTAGGTACCTGTAATCCCAGCTACTCAGGAGGCTGAGGCAAGAGAATTGCTTGAACCTGAGAGGCGGAGGTTGCAGTGAGCCAAGATGGTGGCACTACACTCCAGCCTGGGCGACAGAGCAAGATTCAATCTCAAAAACAAAACAAAACGAAACAAAATAGTAGGCCGACTCTACATTTCTATTTCTACTGTTCTATTTTAAAATATTTTAAATAATTTTTAACAGAATTTGCACCACAGAATGTCCAGGATACCTGAGGAAGGAGCAATAAAGTAAGCGTCCCTCAAAGTGACAGTTATAAGTGACTAAGACATAGGGAGATGAATCACTTGGTCATCATATTGATCTGAATTCTGGGAGGACATAGATTATAAATTTGAAGGAGAAAGGCAATGCATTTCTGCAAATGGATACTGCTTAAAGTCCCTAAAATGCTTCTTGAAATAAATGGGGCACAAAAGAGGTTGTTTTACCCTAAAGCAATCTTACCTCCAATCTTGGCAGATTTCCAAATTTTGAGACTTGCCCATCATCTTATATCAGAGTGACTTTAAGGGGACAGGCAATGGGATATTCACTGGATGTAAAATCAGATGATTTTGGTTTGAAAGCAAGCCTTTTAGCTTATAGACTTTTTGACTTTCAGCAAATCACATAACATCTCCAATTATTAATTGTCATATTATCTGTGACTGACTTACATATACACATATAAGCCTAGAGTGTTTTGTAAGCAGTGAATTGCTTTACTGCCATATTCAACAAAGGAACCAGTTGTTAGGTGATAGCCATTCATTTATTCATTCAATCACACTGTTACGTTGGGTGAAGGATACTGACATCCATAAAAAATGATCCCCTAATTTCAAGACTTATACAGTCCAGAAAGGGTTGTAGACTCAACTCACGGTGGCTCACAGATGTATTTTGTCTGCTAGCATATTTATTTAAAGTTGTAATTGTCAGGTCTTTTAATACCCTCTCCAGTTAGTCACATGCTCAACCTCTCCTTTTCTTACATTAACCTCCTTTAGTCAAAGTCACATACTATAGGTACTCTCTTTAGTCAAATTATTTTTCCAGTGAATATGCCTTATTTATGTTGCAGTTTGACACTAAAGCTACATTCAAGAAAATGTTTCTCCATGCAAGCTGTTGGAATAACATCCATAAGAATTCAGCCATTCTTATTTGTATATTTGTCCAAAATGCTCCTTTTCCCCCATTTTACTTCTAGATTATGTATATCTGTAAACGTTTCTTAGATTTACTTTGCTACATTATAGTTTTGCCAAAACATATCCCTGCCAAACAGGATACACTTTTCTCACCTCATTCTGAAGCTTCTATTTCCCACAAACTCAACAATGTAAATTAGATCCTATTAGGTTGGTGAAAAAGTAATTATGGTTTATGCCAACTAAGCAACCTATACTAACAAACTATTCCAGTCTTAGCTAATTGCTCCCTTTTCTGAATTTCTGTGATATTCTGAATGCCTATACCACCCATTTGGGAATGTAACCACATTTGGAAACATTTCTTTAGCTATTTCATGTCAGCATATCTTTCTAAAACATGTTATTTTTTGAAAACAGAAATTGGGTCTTAAATTCTGTTTCTAGATCTTCTCCCACTGAAATCTTGGTGAAATAAATTGACAAATAAAGAGTGAAAGATGACACAGCTAAATATGTGACCTCCAAAACATAGATCTAGTTATATTTATGGTATAATAATATAAAATACAAATTATCATAGATATAGTAAAACTTATTCTTAATTCTCAGAATCAAGCTAAGACTAATTTTCCACTTCATCTTTAAACAGAAGCATCATATATAAAAGAATATCTATCTATCTATCTATCTATATATATATAAATATATATATAAATAATCCCAAGGACCCAAACTAATTTTCTAGCAATCAACTCAGTGACTTACATTTGTAATTAGAATAATATTATCTGTGGTGCTATATTGCGCATTTGCTTCCATAAAGCACTATCCTTATGTTCTGACATACTTAACAAACTCTCGATTTTATATATAAAGTAATTTTCATGATACATTTCTGCAAATAAAGCCTGTTGTGAGAAATTGTAGGATGAAAACCCAGAGAATATTACCTTCATAGTTTCAAATAATGCCTAGCCATGTAGTCTACTGCTCTCAGAGTTTCCATGTAATTCCTAGGAGACTACAGTCCATTACTTTGATGTGCATGATTTTGGGACTACATTTGACCATGCTTAGGCAGGTCAGTTTTCCTTTGTGGTTTTATACTGTGCAGGACTGACCTCTTCTTGTGCACATTTATTTTCCTTTTATTTTCTTTAATGGACCATTGCATGCTGGCCATTCTCAAAATGACTTCCAAGTAGAAAAATACGGATTTATGATATATTTTTTATAACTACCCCCCAATGAAGTGATCTTTTCTGTGTTAACTTCAAAGAGTTACCAGAAAGCAAAGATTGTTATTGAAAGAGTACTAGACTTCAAATTCAAAGATCAAAAGGATCATAAGAAGCCATTCAGTTCTGTCAATTAATAACTATATGACTTTGGTTCACTTTGCTAACTATTTTGAACTTAATTTTCTTATCCATAAAATGGGATGATAATAATAATAATAATGCAAGCTCCTTCTATGGGAAGTTGGTACAATTAAACAAAATTTTTAAGCAGAGAGGTTTGCAAATTTTTAGCTTTACAAAAAATGTACATAGTATAACTCCTGGGAATGAAGAACAATGACTAAAGCCTTATATTTGGCACCATCTGTTCTTAGAAATCCACAGGACAAGCCACACAGAATAAGAGCTGAGTATACTGACTGACCTATATAGGATTACGCAAAGTCAAAATGCAGTTCGTCATATACAGAAAAGGTGAGTTAGAAATCTGAATGGTGAACATGTAAGCACAAAGTAAGTTTGAAAATAAGTTAAAAATTAGAAAATTCTGCAATATGTACCCCCAAATTAAAATTATATATATATGTATTATATGTGTTGTGTATACATATAAGAAAATTCCATGCAGAAAAAGCAACAGAAGAGATGCGATAAATAAATAATATAATGGTGACTATTATAATTCTAACAGTTTCCAAAATTCAGGAAGTTGGTTTCAACAGAAGTGGAACAAATAATCACTAAAGAATGAAGAGCTATGCAATGTAGCAGTCTAGTTATGTAGATGGGAAGCTGGCATTCACAGGAATTTAAGTAAAAACTCAGTCTAATCATGCTGATATTGGGCATGTTCTTAATTTTGTTGTTGTTTTCTTTAACATAGTGGAGTGGTCAAAAACAGTTATGACTAAAAGGTAAATAATATAACCAGAATCTTTTGGTGGAGAAACCACAAGACGGATTTAATATTTGGTCATATGGCAGTGACCAAAGGCATCTTTTTACCCTTTATTTATTACAATCTCAAAATTCAAGTTGGTACTTCCAAATTGCAGGAAGAGATTAAAGAATGACATTAACAGACTAATCTACTAGTATTACAGGAGTTTTATTTAAACCCATTATATTTCTTGTCATTAGTGAACTTACCATATATTAAATGATAAATTAATCTGAGAAGCATGCAAAGTTATAAAATTAACTGTTATAAGTACTATGTCAGAAAGCTGCTGACACTATTAAGCTTATACATTTGGCATTTTTTGTGTGTGTATGGCAGGGAAATTGCTCTGAGAAAGTAATAGCTGAATTGAATACATAAGGAAGAAAGTTAAAAGTGGTGGGGAAGATAAAATAAGGAGGAAGCATTCAGGCATAAGAACAGCCTTACAGCCTATAGGCCTTGCAGCCTATAGCTCTTACAGCCTCGTCAAATGGTCAGTGAGACCAGAGCACTGAAAGCTGCAGGAAGAAAGGAGAAACATTCAGCTGCAGAGGTAAGTAGAATCAGCCTTGAAGGTCTTGTCTGTAGGCCCTGTCAAATATTTTTGTTTTATGAGTAATGGCACATATGCAGGTTTTGTAGCAAGAGGTGACATATCTAAACATACAGTCCATAAAATACTGTGGTTGTAGTGTGAAGAAAAGGTTTAATGGTACAATATTGGATATGGGGAGAATAGTTGGGGATTATTACAGCAGACAGCAGACCACACAGCACGGCCAGGGAAATAGAAGTGGAGATAGAGAGAAGACTGACTTAGGAAATACTTAGGAAATAAAGTCAATGTATAGTACTGAACTCCATGCTGGAGAAAAGGAGAAAGCAATGTCACAAATAATTCCTAATTTTCTGGCTTGGATGTTGATGATAGAAACACTAAAAAAAAATTAATTGAAGTGAAGGGGGTCAATATGAGTTTAGGGGTGTTGACTTGTAGTTACCTTTGAGACATCCAAATAGGGAATACTGAAATCCTAGCTGGACGAAAGTTTTTGAGTCCAGAAATTTCAAAACTGTAGATATAAGTTTTGGAGTTTTGCATATATGCATATATAATGTAATATAATTATTGAACTTTCAGACCTATTTTAATTTGATAATCATTTTGCCATGTTGTGAGAATTTTTTCAATAGAAATTAGCTGATCAAATGCATTCATTCACTGAGAAAGCAAGGAGTTGGACTGATTCACAGATGGGGTTTGGCTGAATGAATGTGACAAAGTAGCTTTTACCTTTTGGACCAGGTAATTGAGAGCATTATCAAGAATGTATTGACATATGAACAGTAGACTCTAACTAAATATAGAGATATTTGAGGACAGGGAAGAAGAAAAACATGAAAGATGGTCAGCAGACATAAGATATCAATGAGATTACATGTAAAAGTAGCTGAAATGGGAGAAGTTTGAGATCAGAATGCGATGTCATTTAATTACTGGTTGAAGATAGGGTACTTACAGGTGCAGCGATGTATTCAATCAAAATAAATGAAATGGTAGAGTGGAAAAGCAGCTCATTGGCAGTGAGGTCAAAGAGCTGAAGAGGTTGCATGTTGAGAGTTCATGCCCAAAATGAATAATAAAAAGGAAAGATAAAAAGATGCAAAATAGAGACAAAATAGTTCACATGCTTAAGAATATTGAGGAATCAATAATATATGCTGTTGCAGGAGCTTTAAAGAGATCATCATTATAAATGCTCTGGGTTCTCTCAGTTTTGAATTTAAACAACAAATATTTGTACATCAGAACCTAGTGTTTCTGAATATTTTACATTCCAGCTGACACTACACTCCTTTCTCCCATTACCCATTTACCCAACCCACTTCCACACACACCAGAAAACATAGCGCATAAAAATATGATTTTGACAGTTGTATCATTAGGAATCAATGAAGACAGTCACAAGATATTTCCCAGTGAGCTCTTGGACAGAGAAAGGAAATGTAATTAAGATGTTGACTAATTTAATGACGTATATTCTCCAGAGCATATCTACTTCTACTGCTGTTGCTATTTCCAGATCCTATTTTCTAGCCAGTGATTTTTTTCATGAGTTGTGATATTCACTTGAAACCTTAATCATTCTCAAAGATCCAGCTCTAAAATGGAAACTAGGGCTTTTCCCTCCATCTGAAACTCACTTGAAAGAACTAAAGCTGCTGTGTCAACTGCTTTCAAGAATTATAGAGGGCAAAGCAAGGGAAGTGCTTAAGAATAATGTAAAAGATTTTTATTCTAAAACACTCATTACCTAGACTATTCCTGTGGAAATTTAAGTGCTTTTCAGGTCCCAAGTTGAAATGAGAACTAGATATACAATATGCCCTAGGTAAGAATCTCTAATAAGGACTATGCCATCATAAAATGAACTGCATCCAAATAACGTAACACAAATTAAGTGGGAAGCAAATTTTTATGCCTAAAACTCGAATTTAAAGGGTTCTATTAATTAACGTACAATTTATGGTTAACGTTATTTCAATAAACTTGATTATTAAATTCTATTTTTATCTAATAGTATCTATACACTTTCATCTTTGTCCCTGGCTTTTAAAAACAGTCCTTATTCAGTCTCTAATTGCATTCTCAGTTTCGTCTCTATTGGTCTCCTGGCTATATCATCGTCCCTATGCAGTCTATTTTATAAAATTCTCCAAAATGTCTCCTCAACTTTGCAAATGCTTTTCTTCCGCAGAATAAAGTAAAGTGCAGTGGTTGATCCCATCCCACCATTGATTTACAAGCTATGGTAGGCAGAATAACACCCTTGCCCCTATAGATGTCTATGTGATAATCCAGGACCCTGTGAATCTGTTACATTATATGACAAAGGGGAATTAAGTTTGCAATTGGAATAAATTTGCTATTCATTTTTCCTTAAAATAAAGAATATACTCTGAATTATCCAGGTAGATCCAATGTAGTGGCAAGAGTCCATAAAAGTGAAAGGAGACAGAAGAGGGCTCAGGGCCATATATATTTAAACATGCTATACTGCTAGATTTGAAGATAGAGAAAGGCTTTGAGCCATTTTCAGATTTTCTTCTCTCATTGCTAATCATATCCATTTGGAGTCAAATTCATTTGATTATGCCTTTGTTATCATCCCAAGCCTGTTTATAGGATATCTCCTAGGACTGCCTTGTACCTATACCTTATTTTTGTTGTTGCTTATCAAGATAGTTTCTAAAGTGTCTCTTCTTCCCAAGTATTCCTCAACCAATTAGAAGACAAATGTTTATCTTCTCATCTGTCTAAATAAATAGCAATCTCCCAAATGTAAAACTCAACTCACTGCTTATAATAAACACCTGAAACATTTGTCGTAAAACCATCCTAACTCATACTACCTGTGGTAAAAAGATGGAGAAGACAAGTCTGAAGAAGAGAAAATAAGAATTCTATATATAAGACACAAAGCTTTAAATTTAAATCATTCAACTCAATATAACTTGCAGCTATCAAGTATTAAATTATTTTTCTAAAGACAGCATCAAAGTTATGAATAGACTATCAATTTTTTATACTGAGAGATGATTCCAGAGTGTGAGAAAGTGCCCTCCTAAAAAAATTAAATATCTTCCTAAAAAATTAAATATCACTCTAAAATGTTCATTATTCAATTTTCTTATCTTTTCTTTTTGAGAAAGTATAAAACCAAGTTTTTTATGTCCAAAGGTATGATTTTTAAGTAAATAAGAGACTAAGTATTTAAATTTTAATTTATGACACTGTTGTATATGGTGCATACTTCATGTATTTGCTCACATCTATAATTTTTATACTTTGTTGTATCATCAACACATAGGATTTCTGAGTTATGAAACATGGATAAGGATTTAATGAATAAATCATTTTCAAGTTAATAATGATAATAATCAGTTATCATTTTTTTCATCTTTGAAATCCCAAGTCCTAAATGCTCCAGCAAAATATTATTTATAGAAAACAGGGTTATTATAAATACATTATCTTGAAGGACTATCACAAAAACATTACCCTAATTAGGTACCTAAGAAAATAATTCTAAAATATATTTGAAATAATTCATATATTGATAACACAGCTAGAAAATAGAAATATTTGGACTGCCCTTTCAGTGATAAAGAAATGTCATGCTATATAGTTTATAGAAAACACAAAGAATGGGGAACAAATTAACATTTTTTAAAAATGTAATTATTACTATTGTTTATTAATTACTGCCACCATGGATGGAATATATTCCTTAGCTGATGTTGATTCAGAAAGGTATTTTGGGGAAAAAAAGATCTTCCAGAGAAACACAGTATGTTAAGGAATATTTTTTCTAGTCTGGTTGTCTATATAAGAATGTAACATGTCAGAGAATCGGAATGAAATAAACTCAGATCAAATTTTAAAAAAACAAAGCCTAGTTAAAAAAAATTCTGAATCTCCTCTTCTCACCCTTTCTTTCTTTCTTTCTTTCTTTCTTTCTTTCTTTCTTTCTTTCTTTCTTTCTTTCTTTCTTTCTTTCTT
>NW_016810849.1:113123-126838 GCF_001698545.2 Rhinopithecus bieti
CGGAATGAAATAAACTCAGATCAAATTTTAAAAAAACAAAGCCTAGTTAAAAAAAATTCTGAATCTCCTCTTCTCACCCTTTCTTTCTTTCTTTCTTTCTTTCTTTCTTTCTTTCTTCTTTCTTTTTTTTTTTTTTGACAGAATCTCGCTCTGTCCCCCAGGCTGGAGTGCAGTGGCCGGATCTCAGCTCACTGCAAGCTCAGCCTCCCAGGTTTGCGGCATTCTCCTGCCTCAGCCTCCTGAGTAGCTGGGACTGCAAGCGCCCACCACCACACCTGGCTAATTTTTAGTAGATATGGGGTTTCGCCGTGTTAGCCAGGATGGTCTCCATCTCCTGACCTCGTGATCCGCCCACCTCGGCCTCCCAAAGTGCTGGGATTACAGATGTAAGCCACCGCATCTGGCCTCTTCTCACCCTTCCTTATGGAAAGTTCAAGTAACTAATCATGGTTTTATTCCATTTGTGGAAAATAGCTATTCACTAAGAGTAGATATACATTGAAAAATAAGATGACTTATCTTTAATTACTTTAAGTAAATACTGTACTATATTAATAATAACCTTAACGCTACAGCTAAGCTGAGGAAAGAGAGAATATAGGAAAAAGAGAGGGAGAGGGAGAAATGCGGGTGAATATTATGACCAAATAGAAGTGACCGAAAGTCACTTCTGATTTCTGCCAGAGTCCAAAAGTCAGGCGTTTTTACCTGTATTTGAATAAATCCATTATGCCTAATTAAATGTTTCAACAGAAATATTTGATGTCCAATTACTTCATCTAGACTGCTGCATAAAGCAATATTCTTCATATTCTGCATTTGAAAATGGAGTTGCCAGGCTCACATTTTTAGCATTCTGAGTCATTAAACAATCTATCTAACTTGAGATAGAGTTTTTAGAAAATAAGTACCTTGCCTGTCTTTATACCACCTTATTTCAGTGGTCAAGATCCCTTAATTAGTTTTCATGAAAAAATATATGCCACACAATGTGAGTGATGTTTCATTCTTATCCAAAGTTTCCTACTGTAATTTGAATTGTCATCCAAAAAAATTATAAAATAAAATAAAATATCTGCATTCTTTAAAAGTACAACTTCTTACATTTTTATTTACAGAACTGAATGGCCCTCCAATTATTTGAAGCTTAATTAACTTCAATTGCTTGAATATGAACTTCAATTCTGAAACCTTATACTCTTGAAGAACAACTTTGCCGTATTTGTTATATTGTCCAGAGGATTATAAAACAAATTTGCTTTTGGGTTACATGCTCCGTTTTAAAATGGAACAATTTCCATGCTTACTAGTGCCATATATTTTCCATTGTCTAAAAACCGGAAAAATATTTAAGGGAAAAGAGTCAAAATAATTAAGAGTAATTTGGATTTTAAAATCTCATCATTAAATCATAAAATAAGAAAACTCTGACTTTTATTTAATTATGCTCCAACAATAGAAATCTACTTAAAGTGAAAAAGAATGTAGAATACGATATTTTAATATTTTATATTATCTCTATGTTACATTTTTTGCCTGAGCAGGCTAGAGCATTAAACGTTATTTTGATTTTGTCAATTAATTGAAATACAAAATCAATGTATCCGAAAAAAATCAAGTTGTTGATTTTGACAGAGCCAATATGAAATTTTTTTAAATTTCATCTTTAGAGTTTTAAAATAAGTAATCTAGAGCATTAGCTTCATGTGGAAAACAGTCTTTGTCTCTTTTGTTCACTAATGTATCCTGAGTACTTTAAAGGGTGTTCATAAAATACTAAGCAATCGATAAATATTTTTACTGTACTCTGAACTAAAGCCACCACATGCTCAACAAAATTTGCAATAAATTGTCATTCATCTCCCTGATCCTTAGACATCAGTACTCCAATGTTCATTCATTCTGATCAAGCTTATGTGAATAACATATTTTTAATTGAAAATCATATTAAAATGTAATAGACATTTTGGAATAATTGTTTTTGAATTGCTTCCTTTTTTCTTTTCATGTGAAATCTCAGATATTCAAAATATAGTATTTATAGTATCCATTCCATAGTCCATTCAAATTACTTCCCAATTCTGTTTTGTTTAAGTTCTAGCTGTTGTATTAAAGAACAATAGGTTTACAATCACTTCAGCAGTTTATTTTGTTTCCTAAAATTGAAATTTCAAAAGATAAAGGTGTTTGGATTTTGCCTTTATAAAAGCAACGTACTTAAACTTTTATTTAGCTCTTTTGCTTCTGGCTTAGGTTTATACCTGGCATTTATTCTCTCTGGTGCCAAGAAAATAGGATATCTGATTATTTAGTGAATGTTGCTTTTTTAAACAAAATGACACTTAATCTAAGGAGTCTGGTTCCTTCAGGTTTTATTCAGTTTCAGAATAAAGATATTGAAGTGAGAATAAACCTCAAATTGAAAGTTAAAGTAGTCCTTTGAAAATGTGTGTTTAAAAGTACACCCTTTGTGATCATTGATATTTAATGCAGAAACTCTATATAGTACTGTGTAAGCCCAATTTACTCATCTTAGTACTTGTAATTCCACTGCCAGACTAGAGTTCCAGACAACAGAAAGTTAGTGCGTGTTTTATTATTATTTTTTAAAAAACTTTTATTGAGGTATCATTGACATACAAAAAGCTATACATATTTTATATATACAGCTCAATGAGTTTGGAAATTAAGTCTATACTTGTAAATGCATCACTATACTATAATTCATAACATAAACTTATCCATCACCTTCAAAAATTTCCTTCTACCTTCTTATTTATTTTGTTTCTATAATAAGAACGCTTAATAAGAATGCTTAATAAGAATGCTATAATAAGAATGTTTAATAAGAATGCTTAAGATCTATACTTGGAAATTTTTTAAGTATATAATACAGTATTGTTAACTATAGGAAGTATGCTGTAAGTAGATCACTAGGACTTGTTCATCTTGTATAGCCAAAACTCTGTACTCTCTGTAATCTTTGTCTAATACCTCCTCATTTCCCCCTTTGACCTAGCTTTTGGCAACTACTATTCTACTGTGCTTCTATGAGTTTGGCTATCTTAGATTCCACATATAAATTATACCATGTAGCATTTGTCCCATGTCTGGCTTGTTTCACTTACAATAATGTCCTCTAAGTTCATTCATGTTGTTGCAAATGACAGGATTTCCTATCATAAAGCTGAATAATATCCGTGTGTGTGTGTGTGTGTGTGTGTGTGTGTGTGTGTGTGTGTGTGTGTAATGTTTTCTTTATCCATTCATTCATCAATGGACAAGTAGGTTGTTGTCATATCTTGGTTATTGTGAAAAATGCTATAGTAAGCATAGGAGTGCAGATACCTCTCTGACCTCCTGATTTCAACTCCTTTGCATATTTACACTCAGAAAGGGGATTGCTGGAGCATATGGTAGTTTTATTTTTCTTCTGTTTGAAGAAACGCCACACTGTTTTTTATAGTAGCTGCACCAATTCACATTCCCACCAACAGTGTAAAAGAGTTGCCTTTCATACACATCCTTGCCAGTACTTACCTTTTTTTTTTTAAGTAGCCATTATAACAGGTGTGAGGTGATATCTCATTGCATTTTTATTTGCATGTTCCTGGTGATTAGTGATTCTGGGTATCTTTTCATATGCTTGTTGGACATCTGCATATTTTCTTTGGAGAAAATCTTCATTTATTTATTTTTCTTATTTTTAAATTGGGTTCTTTCTTTTTTATTGAGTTGTAGTTTCTTACATATTTTAGTATTAAAATTTTAATATGATAAATGTGGAGAGAGTTTTATAATGTAATTATTTCATTTCTCACAGTATTCAATTTTTCCACTGTCAATAAGTTTGATTTTGTTTTTTTGTTTGTTTGTTTGTTTTTTCATAGTGTTGAGAAGTTTTTTTCTTTAATGATTCATGTATGTGAATATTCTGGAGAAAGTGCTAAGGAAATGTATTTCATATAAGTTTATTCTGTCACAAATACAAAAATTCACTTCTGTGTGGTTTCTTTGTAGGATATGATCATTATTCACATCTGTTAATCAAACTGATAATGTTCAAAAACAAAATGTATATATCTTGGACAGCTACATGGTGTTTTCAAGCTATGTGATATTTTAAGCCAATTATTTTGACTTGGGCTACTTTTATGTTGTTTTCTTCTCTGTTGAAAAAATTAGTACTGAGGTTATTTCAAAGAAGGTATTTTGATCCAGGATTTTGTGTATTACTAAATAACTTTCAATAGAGTTTTAATTTTATTTCCATAAATTTTCCTACATCTTTACTTGGGCTAATGCAGAAGTGATTTTAATTTTGTTATTTGTGAATGATGTATTTTCATATGATGAAATTGTCTAGTTGATTATTTGCTGTATAAGGGCATTATTCTCTTTTGCAAGTTATTATGACAAATTAATTTTTTATCCAAAAGCTTTGTTAAACTATTGTTTTAGTGCCAATAGAGTTCAGGTGATCTGTGGGGGTTGATCAAAACAATCTGCAAAAAAAAAAAAAAAAAAAAAAGACAGTATTTTTCTCCTTTCTTGTCACATATACTTATTTTGCTTCCTTTCCTATAAAGTTTGTTAAAACACTTAATAAAATGTTGAAGAGTAATGGTGTTGAGGTACATGTCTGGTCATATTAATCTTAAACAGAACATAAATATTTCTTTCTACACTTTCTGTTGGTAGGTGGTCAGTGCTATGGCTTTTGGTATGCTGTGGAAGATCCCCTCTATCTGTAGCTTACTAAAGTATTTTTTTCTCTGGTAATCTTAACTCTATATTAATCTTATCACTTATTTTTCTAATTCTATTGAAATAGTTCATTGTTTTCTTTCAATTAATATGGTAAATTGGTACATTTTCTGTTGTGGAACAACACTTGCATTCCTGGAATAAATTCTAATTGTTCATAATGAACTATTCTAAATAGCTTTTTTTTTTTTTTTTGCATGTGTCATCACTTAAATGATCCAATTCTTCCTTTTTTGTACTTATGCTTTCCAATTGGAGTAAAAATTACATTAACTTCATAAAACTAAGTTGAACACTTCTATTTCTGTATTCTGCAACTGTATATAGATGAATAACCATTTAAGGTCCTTGCACATTTAAGTGCAAGAACTTGTGATTATTCAATAAAACTCATTTATTCTGTGACATTTTGTTGAGGAGGAGGGTTGTACTCTAATCATTATTTGAGTTTATTTACTAGGTTATGATCTATTCAAGTTTTCCATTTTTTTCTGTAACACTTTTGGCATTTTACATATAAATTTCCCACCAGTTTAACCATTTCTCTTGGATTTTCAAATTTTCAAATTTTATTATATGATTGTTTATAATATTATTTTACTATCTTACAAACACTGATGTGCCTGTAGTTAGTCATTTCTTTTTCATTCTGGATTTTCTTTCTTTCTAAATTGCTTCTATTTTTGTTCAGTGGTCACCTGATAATTGTCTAATTATTAATATTTTAAAGAACCAGATAGTGAATGGTTAAACTTCTCTTATTTTGTTTTTATTTTCTGTTTCATTGACTCTTACTTACCTCCTTGTTTAACTGGATTTACTCCATAATTCTCTCAGTGTTTTACTAACTTCTTGAAATAAATGTGTGTCTCAATTTTTTTCCTTTCCATTCTTTCTTGCTTTATATTTAATATACTCAAAACTATAAATCTTTCTCTAAGCTAGATTTTTCTGTATCACATAAGGTTTTACATATAGAGTTTTCATTGTCACGCATTGTATTTTCTAATTTGTCTTACGAAAACCCCTTTCACACAAAAATATTTGGTAGCATACTTTTATTTTCCAGATGTATTAGATTTAAAGTAATTCTCTTATTATCAATTCTATTTCATTGTGTTATAATCAAAGTAGATAGTTTTTGATGTTTATGTTTTTTATTCATTGTTTCTTTTACCAGAATATGACATTTCTATTTGCATTTTATGAAATTTTAAAGTAATAATAAATTCATTATATGGAATTAAAATTGCTAATACATTTTCCTTTTGTTTGATATTTGCCTGAAATACTTTTTTAAATGCCTTTATGTTCAAACTTTTGTTATTCACTCCTTTCAAGTGGGTTTCAGGCTTTTATTTGTTTTATAAAGAGTTTTTTTAGGTTGATTGTTGTTCTATCAGTTATTAGCCATCTTATTTTAATTTTCTCTGTCTCCCTTCTTAGTTATTTTATATTCCTTTATGCTTTCTATTAGATACATAATTCCTTTCTGATCTGAAGTTTACATATGATAAATTTTATTTATCTTGTGGTTACTCTTAACTTTCTACAACAATGTAGGCATGTATATATATAATCTGTTCCTGTAAATTTCTTCAGCTTGACAATATTCATATCTTCGTCCAGAACAAAGAGATGCCTTAGTGCATTTTGTAATTTCCTAGTCTCCACAAAGTCCCTGACTCTCTACCAGACTGCCCAGCTAATTGGATTTGAAAATATTTTTACACAGTTACAGATTAATTTTCCTCTCCTCTCAAATGGTATTTAGATGATTATCAGTAACCTCTAGTACCTTAACTCAATGAATAATGTGGTAACCTCCAGCCCTGTGACAGGGTTAGTAGAGAAATGTTTTTAATCACGGTGTGTGGGAGTGGCAAGAACTGGGCTTGACTGAACTGAATTGCACTGTGTCAGCAGCTCTGTCCACACAGCCCACACAACAGATTACACTCTCTCTTATTAATCAACCTAGAGTCACAGGTATTTAGAGACTCAAGATTCAATTTCAAAAGATAAACAAATATCAACACTATTAGGACCACTGAAAACCAGGCAAATGTATACACATATTATTTATGTATATATGATATTTATAAAGCACATTATCATGAAATTTAATTTTATCCAAGGAGTATTTTAAAGGCATGTTAATAACCTGATTTGCTCCTATGCTGCATAGTCGTATTACATGAAAAGAATTAGGTCAGGTAATTAGATCAACTAACATCATGATTTTGAGGGTTTTATTTTTTCCATGAAGTTCTTAACTGTGGCTTAAAATGCCACATATAATCTAGATCCCAGCATATTCCCAACCTTCTTGCTCACTCAGCTCCAGCTGCACTTGCTCCTTCCTGCTCTTTGATTACACCAACTGTGCTTTGGCATTTTTATCCCTTCACACTGAAATACTCTTGAGCCAGATTTCTTCTTGAGCCACATGTTCCTTGACCATCCCACATATCATGACAATTATAGTATCCACTTCCTATCCCCACATCCCTGTTTATTTTATATCCTTTATTACCATCTGACATAGCACTTATGTATTTTGTTTCTTTATCCATAACAATGTAAATTCCATGACAGCAAGGATTTTGTCTGGATTGTTAAACTAGTATAACTAGTTTATTGAGTCCTCAATAAGTAAAATTGAGTCCTCAATCATTTTCCTTGTCTAAAAAGCAAAAAAAAAAAAAAAAAGATTGGGGACTTAATAACTACTTGTTAATGAATAAAACAGTAGAAAATTTATGTGCCATATATAGGTACATAGGAATCATATAATTTTGAAATAATTCCATGTCAATGAAAATAGAAAGATGTTTATGAGAACGCCTTAAAGTACATAATGTTTTATATAAATAAAAGCATTAATTTTTTTAGTTGCTGACACTTTGTATAGTTTCTTATTATGATTTTTAATAGTCCAAGATTGTGTAGGACTGACTTTTTAATCATCTGAATAATTTACCTTTGAAAATATTTGGATATGTAAGTGTGATGGCTGATACTGAGTGTCAATTTGATTGAAGGATGCAAAGTATTGATCCTGGTTGTGTCTCTGAGGGTGTTGCCAAAAGAGATTAATATTTGAGTCAGTGGGCTAGGAAAGGCAGACCCCTACTTAATCTGGGTGGGCATAATCTAGTCAGCTGCCAGCACAGCTAAAATATCTGCAAGCAGAAAAAAATGTGAAAAGACTGACTGGCCTAGCCTCCCAGCCTACATCTTTCTCCCATACTGGATGCTTCCTGCCCTTACAGATGGCCTATTTTGGGATATTATGATCATGTGAGTTAATACTTAGTAAACTCCCTATTAGTTCTGTCTCTCTAGAGAACCCTGACTAATACAGATTTTGGTACCAGGAGTGGTTCTAGAGGAACAGAATATTAAGGATGGAGTTCTTTCATCGGGTTTAGTGTTTCTGGAGTTGGCTGCTTAATATGATTAGACCCAAAAATGCTAAGGACTCTACTTCTAATAGTATGGAGAACAGAGATAGTCCTTGGCATTAACTGTTTAGAGAGTTATGCAAAATAAATGCATTTGACATTCTTGATTCATCGCTCGTGAAAGGCAAGGAGTTTAGTGACTCTATACAATATACCTTTGATCATATGTGGAGAACAAAGAAACATAATGAAGCTGGTTTGTTGTTCGTAAGTTCAGTGAACAAAATGATGAAAGAAAATGATGAACTCAGAGATTCTGTCTCCTGGCTTCAGAAGTGAATAATGAGCCTCAAATCTGCTAAGATTGCCCTGAGTGAGAATCTTATCTCCTGCAGAGAAAGAGCTTAAATTGTGGAAAAATGGACACAAGCTTTTATCACCCAAGTGGCTGACCTGCAACAAAAGGTTTGTGCACAGCCTTTCCAAGTATCTGCTGTTTAAGTGAGGGCATTCATTGGAAAAGAATGGGACCCTGCAACTTGGAATGGGGATGTGTGGGAGGACCCTGATGAAGCTGGGGACACTGAGCTTGTAAACTCTGATGAAACTTTTTTGCCAGAAGAAACAGTTTCCCCATCCCCAGTAGTGGCAATATCCCCTCCCCAATCCATACTGCTATCAGCCTTTCTCCATCTTTGTCAGAGGAGATAAACCCTGTGCTGCCTGAGGCAACAGTGATGGCCTCCCCTGAGGCAGTTGCCAGGACAGATAATGTTGATTCTCCTCAGGAGCCACCCCTGACACCCCTGTTTGCTTCTAGACCTATACTTAGACTAAAGTCCTGGCGATCCCCTATAGGTGAAGTTTAGAGTGTGACCCATGAGGCGGTGTGCTACACTTAAAAAGAACCACTTTTGTTTTCTACTTTATGTAAAAAGAAATCTTCAGAGCAGGCATTGGAATAAATATCAAGGGTGGGGGATAAAGGAACATAGAGTTGGATCAGTCTGAATTTATTGATTTGGGCCCACTAAGTAGGGACTCTGGTTTAATGTTGGAGCTCAGGGAGTTAAAAAACGTTCTAATAGTTTATTTACTTGGTTAACTGAACTATGGATTAAAAGATGGCCCACTATGAGCGAGCTGGAAATGACTGATCTCCCTTGGTTCAATGTAGAGGAAGGGATCCAAAAGCTTAGAGAGATTGGGATGGTGGAGTAGATTAGTCACTTTAGACTTTCTCATCAAAGCCAGTAGGGTCCAGAAGATACATCCTTGACCAATGCCTTGCAAAATAGATTTGTGATGGCAGTACCTGCATCTTTGAAGAGCCCTAGAACTGCTGTTCTCTGTATGTCAGGTTGAACAGTGGGAACCATGGTCACTCAACTACACAATTTAAATGCCGTTGGAATAATTGGATCCCAAAGTGGCGGGGGCCAAGTTGCAGCACCAACTATCAAAGGCAATGTGGCATACTTACCATAATAGACAGCAGAGGCAAAGCAACAATCAGAACAGTCTGACTTGTGTAGAGTTCTGGCATTGACTAATTAATTACAGTGTTCCTAGAAGTGAAATTGATAGGAAGCCCACTGCCTTCCTACTTAATTTATATAAGCAGAACACTTCTAGGTCAAATGGGCAAAAGAATAATTTGAATTATAAAAACAGATAATAATGGCCCCTCAATCAATTTCCAGACTTGAGCCAGTTTACAGACCCAGAACCCCTTGAATGAAGGGAAGGCTGGGTTACCTTGAGGAAGGAATTCACTACATTAGTGATTTATGCAGTAAATCCTTCTCACATCCTTCCCTAAGGAGACTTCTGGCCTTTTACCAGGATGAATGTTAATTGGTGAAAGGGAAATGATCAGATATTTTGGGGACTACTAGACACTGACTCTGAACTGACATTGATTCCAGGGGACCCAAAACGTCATTGCTGTCCTCCAGTTAAAGTAGGGGTTTATGGAGATGAGGTAATTAATGGGGTTTTAGCTCAGGTCCCCCTTATGGTGGGCCCAGTTGGTCCCTGGACTCATCCTGTGGTCATTTCCCCAGTGACAGAATGTATAATTGGCATAGACATACTTAGCAGCTGGCAGAACCCCCACATTGGCTCCCTGACTGGTAGGGTGAGGGCTACTATAGAGGGAAGGTCAAATGGAAGTCATTAGAACTGCCTCTACCTAGAAAAATAGTAAATCAAAAATAATATTTCATCCCTGGAGGGATTGTAGAGATTAGCACCACCATCAAAGACTTGAAAGACCCAGGGGTGGTGATTCCCATCACATCCCCATTCAACTCTTCTATTTGGCCCGTAGAGAAGACAGATGGATCTTGGACAATGACAGTGGATTATTGTTAACCAAGTTGTGACTCCAATTGCAGCTGCTGTACCTGATGTGATTTTATTTCCTAAGCAAACTAACACATCTCCTTATACCTAGTATGCAGCCATCGACTTGACAAATGCCTTTTTCTCCATTCCTGTCCGTAAGGACCACCAAAAGCAATTTACCATCAGCTGGAAAGGTTAGCAGTATACGCTTACTGTCCTACCCCAGGGCTATTTAAACTTTCCAGCTTTGTGTCATAATCTTATTTGGAGAGACCTTGATTGCTTTTTGCTTCAGCAAGATATCACACTGGTCCATTTCATTGATGACAAAACTGGACTTTGGAGAAACTGAATGTTTGACTATGGATCATCAAGTTACCATGCAACCTGAACTGCTTATCATGAACTGGGTGCTTTCTGACCCATCTAGCCATAAAGTTGGTCATGCACAGCAGCATTCCATCATCAAATGGAAGTGCTATATAGTGATTGGGCTCAAGCAGGTCCTAGAGGCACAAGTAACTTATATGAGGAAGTGGCTCAAATGCCCATGGTCTCCACTCTAGCCATCCTGCCTCTTATCCCCCAGTTTGAACTGATGGCCTCATAGGAGTTCCCTATGATCGGTTGACAGAGGAAGAGAAGACTAGGGCATGGTTCACAGATGGTTCAGCATGATATGCAGGCACTATCCAAAAATGGACAGCTGCAGAACCCTAGCCCCTTTCTATGACATCCCTGGAAGCCTTCCCAAGTCAGCAGAACATCGAGCAGTGCACCTGGTTGTGGATTTTGCATGGAAAGAGAAATGGCCATATGTGTGGTTATATACTGATTCATGGGCTGTTGCCAATGGTTTGGCTGGACGGTCAGGGACTTGGAAGAAGCATGATTGGAAAATTGGTGACTGGACCTTTCTGATTGGTCAAAAATTGTGAAGATATTTGTACTCCATATGAGTTCTCACCAATGGGTGACATCAGCAGAAGAGGATTTTAATAATCAAGTGGATAGGATGACCCATTTTCTGGACACCACTCAGCCTTTTTTCCAACGACCCTTGTCATCACCCAATGGGCCCATGAACAAAGTTGCCATGGTGGCAGGGGTGAAGGTTACACATGGACTCAGTAACATGGACTTCCACTGACCAAGGCTGACCTAGCTACATCCACTGCTGAGTGCCCAGTTTGTCAGCAGCAGAGACTAACACTGAGCCCTTGATATGGCACCATTCCTCGGGTGATCAGTCAGCTACCTGGTGGCAGGTTGATTATATTGGACCTCGTCCATCATGGAAAGGTCAGAGGTTTGTCCTCACTGGAATAGATACTTACTCCTGATATGGGTTTTCCTATCCTGCACGCAATGCTGCTGTCAAAACTACCATCTGTAGATTCATGGAATGCCTTACCCACTGTCATGGTATTCTAAACAGTATTGCTTCTGACCTAGGCACTCACTTTACAGCTAAAGAATTGTGGCAGTGGGCTCATGCTCATGAAATTCACTGGTCTTACCATGTTCCCCATCATCCTGAAACAGCTGAATTGATAGAAAGGTGGAATGACCTTTTGAAGTCACAATTACAACGCCAACCAGATGACAATATTTTGCAGTGCTTGGGCAAAATTCTCCAGAAGTCCATGTATGTTCTGAATCAGTATTGTTTCTCCCATAACCAGGATTCATGGGTCCAGGAATCAAGGGGTGGAAGTGGAAGTGGCACCACTCATCATTACCCTTAGTGATCCACTAAAAAATTTTTGCTTCCTGTTCCTACAAAATTACATTCTGCTGACCTAGAGGTCTTAGTTCCAAAGGGAGGAGTGCTGCCACCATGAGACACAACAACAATTCCATTAAACTGGAAGTAAAGATTGCCACCTGGACACTATGGGTCCCTCCTAACTTTAAGTCAACAGGCTAAGAAGAGAGTTATAGCATTGACTGGGGTGAATGACCTAGACTATCAAGACGAAATCAGTCTGCTACTGCACAATGGAGGTAAGGAAGAGTACGTGTGAAATACAGGAGATTCATTAGGGCATCTCTTAGTATTACCGTGCCTTGTAATTAAGGTCAATGGGAAACTCCAACAGCCCAATAGAGGCAGGACTACAAATGACCCAGAATACAGAATGGGTAGTCAAAAAAGGTAGTCATTAATACCAGCTACGACCACATGACTAGCTGCAGAAACGAGAATTGTAATTGTCATGAATATTTCCTCCTTCTTTTGTTAAAAACATGTTTTTACATGTATACACTTGTACTAAGAAAATATTTTCATTTTATTTCCTTTTCCTTTATCATGTGACATAAGATTTAATGACTTCACATCAGCATTTAAGTATTGTTAACTTTATGTAATAGTATTTGGGTTGGGGACTGATGCATTTCCAGTTGTATGGAGGACAGTTGTAATGTTATGAGTAAATATTGCTGCAGGACTTTTCATTAGTTTAGCTAAAGACAGGATTCTTGTCCATCCTACAGACATGAAAATTTAGGCTCAAAGATGGTTTAAAGGGTGAGTAAAGCAAGGTTTTATTGGGTGAAAAGGGGAAAAAAAGGAGGAGGGGGGACAGGCATCTTCCTGTTTCAGAGTCCTCTGCTAGAGAGCTTCCTGCTGCCATTTGAACACTGGGTTCCACATAAGAAGAGGTGGGGTCAGACCCCTTCCCAGTGCAAAGGGCATAAATTTCCTGAGGCTCCACTTCAATGGGCAGACTAATTGGAATTTCTCCAGGGACTCACCTCCCACCTGGCTCTCATTCTCCCCTCTAAAGAAGTACGTGTAATGACTGTTAGATTCAAGGTAAGGATGAAGATGATCTTTGTGGGGAAAAGAAAGAGAGATCAGCCTGTTACTGTGTCTATATAGAAGGAAGTAGACATAAAAGACTCCATTTAGTTCTGTATTTGAGATGCTGTTAATCTGTGACCTTACCTTCAACTTTGTCCTTGCAAGAGACATGTGCGAAGGTGATTTAAGGTTAAAAGGATTTTGGGCTGTGCAGAATGTGCTTTGTTAAACAAGTGCCTAAAGGCTGCTTGTGGTTAAAAGTCATCACCATTCTCTTAAATCTCAAGAAAGAGAAAAACATTTGTCTCCTGCCCCTCCCTGGGCAATGGAACATCTCCGGGTAATACCCATTGTGTGCCTTGTTTACTGAGTGAGGAGAAACC
>NW_016810849.1:129798-143951 GCF_001698545.2 Rhinopithecus bieti
TCAATAAATACTAAGGGAACTCAGAGGCCGGTGCCGGCGTGGGTCCTCTGTAAGCTGAGCGCCGGTCCCCTGGGCCCCGCTTTTCTTTCTCTACACTTTGTCTCTGTGTTTTATTCCTTTTCTCAAGTCTTTTGTCCCATCTAACGAGAAACACCCACAAGTGTGGAGGGGCAGGTCACCCCTTCAGATCTTAACTGCTTCCTGCTGACAGGGGGTGCAGTTTTTGAGAAACTGCAGTCAGAGTTCCCTCAGAGACCTATTTAAAAGTTCCTGGCAGAAGGGGCCATCATTAGAGGCTCTGGTCGCATGATTGTTTGGAGTTTGATGGCCTGAAGGCAATAACAGACAAACAGGGTTATTAGAAAACATGTATCAAAATGAAACAAGGGGAGGAGTAAGGACAACTCAAAAATTCCAAGGCCCTTTACCAATTTGCACAGGGAGAGGGAGGCCAAAAGCCTGACTGGCCAAATAAAAACTTTACCCTTTTGCCAGCATATTGGATTTCTGGGTTACCTTCCCCGGAGCCCAATCCTAAGCCAACCAGCTTAAGGTTTGAGAAATTAACTCTTTCCATTTGGAGGATGCATCTGAAGGAAGTGTCTCATAGTACAAAGACACAATTACCTAACTGAAGAAAGGACTGAGGAGGAAAAAGGAAAAAGAAAGTGCTTTTCAAAGAAGTCCCAGCAGTTCAGGATGCATTTGGAAGGGGTACAGACTGAAGATGAATGGCTACCCATCTAGAAAGAGGGGTACAGACATCCTTGGCTCCCTTCTCTTCCTAGCAGATACCTGGGGTACCTGAGGGAGAGAAGAAAGTGTTCTCTTTCCCTCTTCCATCCTTGCATCCCAGAGACCCAGCAACTTTGGCAGGCACTGCCATGAGTTCCAAAGCAGCTTGCACCCATGAATCAGGGAGTGCCTAGAGAATGGGAATTGTCCACTCTCACCTATGCATCTATCCCTCCTACTGTCAGTAGCATTGGAGTTCCCTAGACGTCATGTATACCATGGATACTAACATGGTCTTTATCCATGAAACAGGAAGCTCGGATTTTGCTTAATCGGCAGCAATCAGCCATTGTCACCTGTGCTGTGCCTTTTAACCTCCATTGCCATCTGCCTCTGGAGCCCTTACATCCAGTTTTCTTTCCAGGGCTTTGACTCAAAGCTTGGAATTGAGTCTGGGACAAAAATGTGTCTCTGGGAGGGTTGCATGGACTCCTTATCATAAGCCAAATTCTAAGGTGAAACTGTAGAACTGATTTTTCCTCCAACAAGGGAGAGGAAAGGATGTCATGTGACACACCCAGCTAACTGGTAGCTATAGTTGTGCTTGCTAGGATTTGGGTGCATGGTGCTTGGCTTTGTTAGTTCCCTTAGTCTTACTTTCCCGAAAAGGAAATCTTCACCTGATGAGCACTCTATTTAGTCCCTATTTATTCCAACTCCAAAATTCCTATTTCATGGATGAAGGCCACATTAGTATCCATGGCATAAATGTGCTCTAGGGAACTCCAAGAAACAAATGATCATAGTACTGAGTTGTTTAAACAAACTTTGGTCTTATACTTGGCCTGATTATTTGCATAAAGTGCAACAAGAATAATTATTTCTACATAGGACTTTTGGAATGGCTTTGATGCAAGTGTGTTCCACAAGGAATCATAGAAAAGACCTTTTAAAGCCCAGCCCAGCCATGGGTTTGCATTCTCAAATAGCTGTCAGTTGGGTGATCCTCTCCTCCTAAGGTTCCAAGATAAATTTGGAGCTCCTGGACCTGTTAGAAAGTGACACTCTTTACTGACCACAGGTCAGGAACCCTCTACAGGGACTGTGTAGACAAGAGTATGAGGCCAGTTCCCCATGAGGCTTTTATTGGCCCTGAAAATCAAGCTTGACTCCTTAAAGGGAAACATACCCTTCCAGTTAAAGCCTTGATAAAATAACTTTATCCAATTGTGTCCTGTTGCAAAAGAAAAATGGATTCTTATTGCAGTGATGCAAACAACTACATTGCCATAAGGATACTTACAAATAGTTTCCAAATTCTAGAGGAACCAGGCAGAGGGAGACAAAAGTGCTCCAAATTTTGATCACAGGAATATTTAACTTAATTATTAAAGGCTGTAAATAGTTTAAAATAAGTTTCCTTGATTCTGAAAAGCAAAACATGGATCAACAATATTCCAAGCAAAAGTCAAAAAGGTTGCTTCAGCTTTCTAAGTTCAGTCCATTTAGTTAACTCTTGTTATGTATTATATTCATAAGCATTTCAGCTCTTTATGAATTCTGTATATTTTCCTTTATTCTAATGTTACAATCTCTAAAGTTATCAGAAGTTAGCATTTGAGAGCACCTGTTAAAGTTCTATAGCTCTTATAAACCATCTTTTGAAAAGGATTAAAGCAAGACAACAATTGTCTGTGAATAGCAAAATGTTAAGGTTAGTTACACTTAGAAACACAGTTGACAAAAAAGTTTGGTTTTTTCCGTAGTTTACAGTAACTTAACATAAAAATCTTAATTATGATTGGTAGCATATACTTAGACATTAGAATTTTAGATATATCATACAATTTTGGAACATATATTAGCATTATTCACCAAAAACCTACAGAAGATTGAGCATCATTTTGGCAATCCCATGTACCTAAATATGTCAAATAATCCTGTTTACCTCTTTTTTCTGGACACTTCAGGGGCACTCTGAAGTATTTGAAAAGCCAGGTGCCAGGGAAGATAATTTTAAAATGGAAGTTTGATTTGGGGAAGGTTATTAAATGTTTGAGGTTTAAAACACTTGATATTATGAAATAAAATTCCAGATTCTAATAATAACTAATTTGTTTTGCCAAAATAATGACTCAGAAATTTTAAAGAAGCAAAAACCTTTTATAATCCTTTTGAATTTAGTTAATATGTTTACACAGAGAACATCTTCTGCAAGATTAATTTCCACAACTTTTCCACCACTTGTTTGAACCTTCAACTTTCCCTATCTAACTGAAAACAATCCTTCAACTCTAGGCAAAAGTTTACATTTTCATGCCTTCTTATAGCCTTTTAAATAAAAACACATTTTACTGTTTTTATACCTTTTGCATGTAAATTTATTTTCAGTAGTTTCGATTGCATGTTATAATAGTAACTTCTACCAATTGTTGACTTTAAGGTAAAACTTGGTAAGTTGCTTTAATTGTGCGTTAACTGCAGCCAAGGTTTTCTTTCTTAGTTAAGAGCCTGGTTAGTTCCATATGTCCCTAGGCCTTACCAATTGTGAAGCCAGCAAGTCAAATAGTTCTGAAAACCCAAAAGCAGTTTTAACCTTAAAACACTTAGAAAACCTTGCATCTGACTTGCATTTTACCAATAATCTTTAAGACTGCTTTTATTTCTCAAAGACTAAAGTCACATGAACTGAAAGGTACCACAGACTTCATATTCCCATTAAAAAATATTTGATCCAAGAACTTGTCTTTCTTTAGGCAAAATTAATTAGAACTCTTTTGACAGACATTACATACAGGACACAGATGGACAGGCAGAAGAAAACCCAGTCACTAGGTTGGGCCCTTTAAGAGACAAGGCTAGAAAAATATGCAAATATCAAACCTGAGCGGGCTCATCCCCTCAGGCAAGATTGCTAAACAAAGTCTTGCCAAGCAGTTACCAGCCATGCCCTCAGGGTGTAAAGCAAGATGGAGGCTTGATTTTACAACCAAAACTTAGCAGAGTGATAGTTGCACAGTGATAGTTGGGGGAGCCTAGCCTAGTAAAACATCTTCTAAAAGAAAAAAACTTTAAAAGTTAACTTGCTAATGGGGTAGAAAATGGAAAGAAAAGAAACAGTTTAAAAATGCCTGAAGAAGAACCTCTCATTCTTATGCAAGTGGTTCCTCCACCAGGGAGAAAAGTTTAAGCTTAATTACTGTCCAGTGGAATAAAATCCCTTGGCGGGGGAAGGGGAAGGCTGAAGCAGCTTGTGGCTGGGAACCAGCCAGCCAGTTGTCCATAATCCTTGGACCATGTGTCCCAGTCTCAGCAGGGAGCAGGGAGTGTGGCAGGGAGCGGGGACTGTGGCAGGGAGCTGCTGTTCACCAGTGGGTCCCTACAAAGGAAGGAAAAGGCCTTGAAAAGGCCCAGGACCGATGGGGCTGGGGCGTGGTTTCCCCTATCCTAAGAAACCTGAGGAAAAAAAGGCTTAGAAGCAACAGTGAGAGGTTTTGAGTCCCCATTTCACTCACTGCTTCTTGAGCCCCATGTTCGGTGCCAAAAATGTTGCAGGACTTTTCCTTAGTTTAGCTAAAGACGGGGTTCTTGTCTGTCCCACAGCTTCACAAATTTAGGCTTGCAGATGGTTTAAAGTGTGAGTAAAGCAGGGTGTTATTGGGTGAAAACAAAAAAATGGGTCCCCCGCTAGAGCTCTTCTCACCCATCATTCAAATACCAGATCTCACACAAGAAAAGGTGGGGCCAGTCTCTTCCCCACTGCCAAGGGTATGAACTTCCTGAGGCTCTACCTCAGTTGGCAGGCTTTCTCCAGGAACTTCCTCCCACCAGGCTGTCTCAATATGACCTTGTTATTGTCTTTATTTGAAGATTACATATGATCTCAGGAGATGTGTATGGGTTCAAGCTGAGAAGGGGTGGACTTGTGATGGTTAATACTGAATGTCAACTTGATTGGATTGAAGGATACATAGTATTGATTCTGGGTGTGTCTCTGAGGGTGTTGTCAAAGGGGATTAGCATTTGAGTCAGTGGGCTAGGAGAGGCAGATCCACCCTTAATCTGGGTGGGCACAATCTAATCAGCTGCCACTGCGGCTAGAATATAAGCAGGCAAAAAAATGTGAAAAGAGGCCTAACCTCCCAGCCTACATCTTTCTCTTGTGCTGCATGCTTCCTGCCCTCAAACATTGGAGTCCAAGTTCTTCAGTTTTGGAACTCAGATTGGCTCTCCTTGCTCCTCAGCCTGTAGATGGCCTATTGTGGGACCTTGTGATTCTGTGAGTTAGTACTTAATAAACTCACCTTTATCTATATATGTATATATCTGTTCCATTAATTGTGTCCCTCTAGAGAACACTGACTAATATAATAAGCATGCTAATAAAATAAACAGATATCTAAATACCTGTGTGAAAATTCCTAGATATTTCTTTCCTTCCTTCTACATTATGAATTCAAATATCAGTAACTGATTATGTTTTGTGGTTGTTATTCCAGGTAATCAGAATCCTTATTAGAAGTATAATACAAAAGTGTGGTTTTTATCTTTACTCCATAAATTAAATGCAAGGGATATCATGTGACTATATCTTGATAATAAAATTAAATCTAACTCTATACATTTCTCTGCCACTGTTACATGAAATCCAACTACAGTCATTGTTGAAATATTCCTCCCTTTTTGCCCCTGAGATATGAAGATTCCAGAGTCTTAGAAAGTTCAGAAAATGAAGGATCCCTGGTCTTTTGTTCTTTTTTTCTCACTGGTGGCTGCAGAAATGCTTGTGTTTCAACCTGACATTTCTTGAGGAAGATAATATACCAAGTGCAACAGAAGCTGTAGGCTGCCTGACCCAACGTCTATTTTCTACCTTGTTCTCTTTTGCTTTTCTCCAGCATAAAAGACTACCAACACTAAAGACTGAATTTACCAGCCCTTATGGATTGGATAATCCATGTGATACAGTCTGGACAATGATTTGAAAGTAAAAGCTCACTGGTATTGCTTTTCAACCTGGGTACTTTCCTATTCTGCTTTTGTGAACAATAATGTAAGGCTGAACATACAGACGCCATATGAAAAACAAAAATATAAAAAGCCAGTATGTTATGGTTGGCAGAATAGAGAGACAGCAAGAGTCTGTGTCCTTAATGATTGCTAAATGGCTGAGACAATGCCAAGAACCTATGAACTAAATACTATGCCAGAAAAATAAACAGCTATTTGCTTAAAATATTTAAAAATTCTGCCTTGTAGTTGAACGTATCTATAATTTAAACCCCAGACTTGGTTAAGGGTATCCTTATCTAGTATGATAGCACTGCCGCCAATGGCCCCACTTTACTACCTATGCCAGGCAGTCATTATCCATAATTAGGGCTGTCTTTCTGGGATATTGTGACAATGTATGTACAGCTCTCTGTTTTCTTAGTTATTTGGGGTTGCTATAACAAAATATCATAGACTGCATAGGTTAGGAACAACAGAAATGCATGTCTCACTGTTCTGGAGTCTGGGAAATAAAAGGTCAAGACATTGGCAGATTTGGTGTCTGGTGAGGACTCTTTCTGGTTTACAGATGGTGCCTTCTAGCTGTGTCCACATGTGATAGGGGGAGCAAAACAGTTCTCTCTGGCCTTTTTACAAGGACCATTCATAAGGACTCTTTCTTATGATTTAATTTACTTCCAAATGCCCCACCTCATAATACCCATCAGATTGGTGATTTGGTTTCAACATATGAATTTTGGAAGTACACAAACACTCAGACCATAGTATCTACTTTCCCTGATAATACCCCCAAAACTTGTCTCCTTTCCAGTCTTGGAAAATTTCACCCTTCCCCACAGTGGTAGATGCAGCCTCTACTCTCCAAACACTTGGTTTATCCTCTTTCCCTTTGGAAAGATTAGATATATGCACTAAAGATGGTCTTTTAGACCTCGAATTTGGGATCTCCTCTTAAAGGTGGGATAGAGGAAAGAATGGAGTAGGGAAAGTAAATACTGATACTAGATACATTTTTCACATTAATCTGTCAAGTTACACTATTATAACCTATCCTATCTGGGGGTAAGAATTTGATTTAGTCATTCAAAAGATCAATTTTAAATTCTAGGGTCTGTCTCAGCTGCCAGTCAATCAATTAAATGATCAACATACCCAATACATTGCTGGCTTAGATAGCAAAGAACAAATTCCCATGTTTTAAAATTTAAGGTCTACTATTAAAGATAATAACAGATAAAACTAAAATTTAATTTGAAAACAGATATTATTACCAGGAACAAAAGAAAATACAAGTCCCTTTTCAGCTCTACGTTAGCCACTTGAAATCTCCTACAATCCAGAGTTCCCATATTGTGTTCTCATAGAGTACAATTTAAAAACATTTTTTTTGTCCAGAAATAAGCAGAGCATATTTGTAAAACAATAGTAAAAGTGCAGTCTTATTGTTTTCTGGATAAAGAGAAATATGCTGTCATTTTTCCCATCTTAGGGGAAACAAAGAAAACAAAAACAATCACTTACCTTGACTTCTCCCATTTGCAATTCCTCTGTTTCTCTGTTCCCCTTTTTAGAAAATCTCCTCTGAGTGTCTACATGTGCTGTTTCCAGTTATACTCCAGACCCTTAAGCCTATTTTAATCAGACTTTACCCTCAACAATGCGTGACACTGATCTTGTCAAGGTTGCCAATGACCCCTTCATTGCTAAATTAAATTGCTAGTTCTTACTCCTTTATCCTTCATTCATGTTACTTCTAAATTTTTGGATCCTTGTGATCTCTTGCTTTTCCTCCTATCTCACTATGGGCCCATTCTCAATCTCATTTGCTGTTTCTGACAATCTCTCCTTACCTACTAATGTGGAAGTGCCCTAGGAATCAGTCCGTAGATCTCTTCTTTTTCCTGTACACACACAGCACCTTGGTGATCTCACCCATTGTGATAATTGTAAATACCATCTTTATGCCAACATCCCCCAAATGTCTATCTCCAGCCCCATCCAAGATCTTTTACCTGGTCTACCTCATCTGCAGATTCATATATCCACCTCATACCTGAAATTTCCAATTGGAGATATATGTAAATTCTTTTTCCTAATAATTCAAAATAAAGTTCATCAATTTATTTTCTAAGGAGTAAATATATGGACAAATAAATATAATAATAACCCACTTTTGCACCTAGCCAGATTTTCAATAATTAAATCTTTCACAGATTAATACTCAAATGTTTGAGATGATGTGTATATTCTCTAAAATGTAATTTCTAAAATAGTCGAATATGTGCTTCAGAAGCATTAAATAAAGCTTATTCTTTCTTAATTCAAAGAAAAATATGCCAAGTTGCAATCTCAAAGGAGGAGTTATCTTAACTTTGCATATTTTTGTCTCAGTAAACAGCAATCCAACATCTTGTGTCATTGCTATTGTTAACAATGCTGCCCACTGCTTTTCTCCTTCTCAAGCTAAATGAGAGCACATTGTCCATTTTGCATAGGATTGTGAACAAATAGCCATGTGGTCACAACAACTACTTTAATCAGTTCAGAACAAAAACTCTTCATGTAAAAGAACCAGACAAGCAAGATACTTCTGGGGATTTGGTAGATTTCTAAAGAATCCTCAAGAGACCAGGGATGTACCAATATCATACAAAAGATTATGTTAATTTTGGGAGATCTTAGTGTGATCCTGGGGTAATATTAGTATCTATTCAGCCTGCTCTACAGAATATAATTGATATCTTATATATTAATATATAAAAATTGTATAGATACTTAAAATATTCAGGAATTATGCTAAGAATTTCCAATCTTATCAAACCTTTAAATTGCCAGACAGATTTTGTTAATTTCTATTTATCATTATGAAATGTAAATATCCCAATTTCTGAAGACTTAGTCTGTAAACGGTAAGAACATCATTTGAAAGTATGTTCATGGTGACGCTAGGATAAATTTTAAAGAAGAATTTAATTCTCTTTAAAGGAAATTGGAAAAGGGTTTAAAAACTCTGGCCAAAATTTGTGTCCAATTATAACTACCAGAAAGAAAATCAATACTAGAGAAAAAAAATTACAAGTTGCTAAACCATAAAAATTATGTGTAAAAACAATCAGTTGTAATGTGATAATTGTAATTATAATAGCAGTTCATAGTTACAGAGCAGAATTTCTGTACACAATACTCTGTTAAATATATTACACACATCATCTCATTCAGAACTCATAACAAAATTATAATGTAAGTATTACACTTTTTTTTTTTTTTTTTTTTTTTTGACAGTGTCTTGCTTTGCCATGCTAGAGTACGATGGCAATCATGGCTTAATTCAACCTAAACTACCTGGGCACAACTGATCCTCCTGTGTCAACCTCCCAAGTAGCTGGAACTATAGGTGTGCACCCTCATGCCTGGGGAATTAAGTTTTTTATTTTTTGTAGAGATGGAGTCTCACTACATTGCCCATGCTAGTCTTGATCCTGGACTCAAGCAATCCTGCTTCAGCATCCCAAAGTGCTAGGATTATAGGCATGAGCCAGTACACATAGCCAGAAGTCATGTAGGTAGTAAAGGATGATAACAAGATTCCAACTCATATATACTTAGACTCTATAACCCATTTTCTTTACCACAGGTCAAGTTTGCTTATCTGCAAAGCATAACAGGACCCAATTACTTGTGCTTGCTATAGGGGGAGGGGGCACCAAGGGAGATGATGAATGTGAATTTCTGGCCTTGGGAACTAACTCAGGCATTGCTGGTGAAAAAGATTAAAGAAACATACAAAAGTTTTGAAATATACTAACCATAGAGTCAGTGTCAAATGGAAGTGAATTAACTACACTGGTTAGTGCCTGGGAAAGTTCAGTCCACTGAGTGAGGCAGGACAGCAAAGAGTCCAGAGATAGTGATAAAAACTGTGTCTATTATATTCCAATCACTTCATTAGGTTATGTGGATACTGAAAGAAAGAATTGTATAAAAGCATTCATAGTTGACCCTACACAGGTAAGAAGGGGCAAAATCATAAAACGTCTTGAGTGACAGGCTTTAAAAAGTTTGTGTTTTGTTCTGAGGTTGACACATAAACATCTAGGGGAGAACATGGCGGGATGTGAATTTCAGAAAAATCAGCCTAGGTAATGGTTCAATTCAACAAATACATGTTAAGAATCTTCCGAGAGCCTGGACCTGGGAGTGTGTCAGGCAGTGGAGATACAGTCATAAATGCTTGCTGAAGAGCACTAAGGGACAATGTCCAGAAAAAGAGCAGTCCTGATGGCATCTTTTTAGCAAGTTTCCTGGCAGTAAAGTGAAAAGGATGAATGACAGCGATTTAGTTTACTTACAGCTTCCTGTCAATTTAGTCATCTGAAAAGAGGGGACTGAACTGTTTCAAAACAGAAAGCAACTGATTTTTAATGACTTTCCAATATTTATGATAGTATTAAAAACTTTTACAAATTGATTTCCAAATTAAAGTAGTTTATAGATTAATTGAGATTTCTCCCCACCTTCACCAATCCCTGTAGATCCTTAAAGTTTTGATTAGCCAAAACTTAAAATGTCTATCAAAGAACTGTCAAAGAAAATTGCATCAGATCAGTTAAACGGTCAAGGAAGATGTTATTCAAGAGTCTTGCAGTGGTAGTCAAGACTATTGCAGTGAAAAAGAGAGATTGAACTCAACTCCACTAAAAGAGAAATGGGAGAGTTTTTAAGTGCTGGGATGAGCTAGCAGAAAAGTACTGGAGAATGTTAGTTTGACGTTGATCAATTTGATCAGGCCATCTGTGTTTGATGATAGGTGTTTATTGAAGTTGGCTCCTGCATTCCCACCAAAACTGGAAGACAGGAGCCCTATCTTTCTTGATAATTATATTCCAAAGGCTTAGCTCCCAGATCCCTGAGAAAGATGTTTCTTAGTTATAAAACTGACAAGAGGTTAGGAAAAGACTCACATTTCACAGGGACAGGGAAAGAATTTACACTTGCAAGTTTTCTAAAGTAAGTGATTTAAGAAAAGGAAAGCAAGGAGCCTACAATAAAAAAGAAACTGGTCCAAAGTTTATTCAAGCTGAGGGGAACATTAAAGCCATCTTGCTCATTACTAGCAATGGTAGTTCAAATTTTTTAGATAACATGAAACAGTCTCATATTTAACCTGGTTATGTTAGATGAAGAATTATTTTGATAGTTGGTGTTAGGATGTAGAAATTTCTGCCTGTGGCTCTCTAGTGGACCACGTGTCAGAGAATGTATTCTAAGTATTAGGCTGGTGAAAACGTAATCACATTGCCATAAAGTAATGGAGTTTTCAGTGCCATAAAGTAATGGCAAAAAAAAAAACGCACTTACTTTTTCATCAGCCTAATATTAATTTTGTGCGCCCCTTTTCCACAAAATACATATTAATACTTAGCCATGTATTTGGTGCCACAGAAAGTTGCTACCAAAGGGAAACAGTTTTTTTCCCCAACCTTATCATTTTACATAATATAATCGTTCTTATGAATAGAATTATTGGGTCCAAAAATAAGTAGAGAGATCTAAGCTTAAAACATTTTATTTTGAAAAAATAAATCTCATAATGACATTTGTCCTAGGGATTTCTAAAAAAAAAAATAAAAAAAAAACCCAGGCACATTAAAATTTTTAAGATTTTATTTAAGCAAACAGGAATTCATGAATTGGGTAGCACCAAACTGCAAGTCATTCAGGGCTCCACCAAAAGTCCAAGGGGGGAGCTTTTACAAGGTATAAAGGCAGACACCCAGACAGACAGATAGAAGCAAGACAAAGAAAATGATTGGTTGGAGAGAAGAGTCCTGAGGTAGAGGTTACTTAGCTGTTTCTGATTAGTTAAGCTTCAATTCTGTTTTCCATGGCTTTGACTGTTCACCCTGAGTTTGGTTTTGGTTTACATAGGAACTCAACACATTGAAACTGTTTCAGCCTAATGGCTTCCAGATTAATTATTGTAACAGAATCTAATTTGTGACATTAAGGAGTTTCACATTAACAGGTAATATGTTCTCTGTAAAATTATATCA
Source organism: Rhinopithecus bieti (assembly GCF_001698545.2). Taxonomy (NCBI): domain Eukaryota; kingdom Metazoa; phylum Chordata; class Mammalia; order Primates; family Cercopithecidae; genus Rhinopithecus; species Rhinopithecus bieti. Next base: position 141,600 of record NW_016810849.1, read on the forward strand.
TTATATTGTGCTCTTGTAACAAATGAGACAAAAAAAAAAAAAAAACTTGTGTGAATACATTTTACAAAAATACAAACAAATATAAACCCAGAAATATTTTATATGTTGACAGTCATTAGTTGATTTTGAAAGCATTTAACCTCAGTAGCAATGTAAATGTAAAGAAACAATGTTTGTTTGTCAAAACTACAAGAAAATAGTAACAGAAAAATGTACCTAAATTCATTTCTTTATAAGAAATGTGAAAACTGACGATCTCTTCTCCTGCCTCCCTGTTAGGTATTGCAAACCTTCAAAGTTCCCAGTGAAAAGAGTGTCTCTGATACTTAACGCTGACTTTATTCTAACATAGTTCATTAAGCAGAATTATAGAATTATTTCTTTACTTTCAGCTTATTTTTTTTTTATTTCACACTAAAAGACCTTACTTCAGGCAATGTTCTATATCTGCTGCTTAATCTTGTGTCCGCTCTTTGACTCTGTATATACAGCTGTGTGTGCGCGCGTGTGTGTGCACATGCACACAAGCAAGCGTGCATTATTATGTTAGACTCTGGAGATCTCTACCAGCCATCTCTCCAGAATCCTGCCTGCACCCAATGTGATAAGGAACAGTATTACAACAGAAAGAACATCATGTAGAGCATTTAAACTAGTGCCCTTTATTGCCAGAGAAACCACGGTAAAATGAAAGCTCTGAAGGAAAAAAGTTCACACACACACAGTCACAGACACACACACATGAACACACACACACAGTCAGTCCTTAGGCACTAACTTCATACTTAATTCTTTGTGATAAAGTTACAAGTTATTGGCTTGTTTTCTTTTGTTTTGATCAAGAAACTAAGAATAATATAGCTTCTCTTGGCCATTAGGAAATAATTGGATTTAAGTAACATTTTAGATCATCCCTAAAAGATCTCAAAAGGAAATAAATTAAAACGCTGTGACACTTGATTAAAGAAAAGTTTCAGGGGGACGGAGCAAGATGGCCGAATAGGAACAGCTCCAGTCTCCAGTTCCCAGTGCCAGCGACACAGAAGACAGGTGATTTCTGCATTTTCAACTGAGGTACCAGGTTCATCTCACTAGGGAGTGCTGGACAATTGGTGTTGGTCAGCTGCTGCAGCCCGACCAGCGAGAGCTGAAGCAGGGAGAGGCATCGCCTCACCTGAGAAGCCCAAGAAGGAGGGGAATCCCTTTTCCTAGCCAGGGGAACTGAGACACACAACACCTGGAAAATCAGGTAACTCCCACCCCAATACTGTGCTTTACCAAGGATCTTAGCAAATGGCACACCAGGAGATTATATCCCACCCCTGGCTGGGAGAGTCCCACACCGGCGGAGCCTCCCTCATTGCTAACACAGCAGTATGCGATCTAAGTGCGAAGCAGCAGCCAGGCTGGGAGAGGGGCGCCTGCCATTGCTGAAGCTTAAGTAGGTAAAAAAAGCCTCAGGGAAGCTCGAACTGGGTGGAGTCCACAGCAGTTCAAGGAGGTCTGCCTGTCTCTGCAGACTCCACCTCTGGGGACAGGGCACGGCTAAACCAAAAGAAAGCAGCAGAAACCTCTGCAGATGCAAACAACCCTGTCAGAGAGCTTTGAAGAGAGCAGTGGATCTCCCAACACGGAGGTTGAGATCTGAGAATGGACAGATTGCCTGCTCAAGTGGGTCCCTGATCCCTGAGTAACCTAACTGGGAGACATCCCCCACTAGGGGCAGACCGATACCCCACAATTCACATGGCAGGGTACACCCCTGAGATGAAACTTCCAAAGCAAGAATCAGACAGGTACACTTGCTGTTCAGCAATATTCTATCTTCTGCAGCCTCTGCTGCTGATACCCACGCAAACAGGGTCTGGAGTGGACCTCAAGCAATCTCCAACAGACCTACAGCTGAGGGTCCTGACTGCTAGAAGGAAAACTAACAAACACGAAGGACACCCACACCAAAACCCCATCACTACGTCACCATCATCAAAGACCGATAAAGGCATCATCAAAGGCAGATAAAACCACAAAGATGGGGAAAAAGCAGGGCAGAAAAGCTGGAAATTCAAAAAATAAGAGTGCATCTCCCCCTCCAAAGGAACGCAGCTCATTGTCAGCAATGGATCAAAGCTGGATGGAGAATGACTTTGATGAGATGAGAGAAGAAGGCTTCAGTCCATCAAACTTCTCAGAGCTAAAGGAGGAATTACATACCCAGCACAAAGAAACTACAAATCTTGAAAAAAGAATGGATGAATGGATAACTAGAATAATCAATGCAGAGAAGGCCATAAATGACAGAGATAAAAACCATGACACGAGAAATACATGACAAATGCACAAGCTTCAGTAACC
>NW_016810849.1:148570-173188 GCF_001698545.2 Rhinopithecus bieti
AAAATATTTTCCCCAAAAGTAGGTTAGTTGATTTTGAGTTACATGAAATTTCCTTACCTAATTTTTATTGTAAAAAATACTTAAAATTGAAAATATAAGTTGTATCAATTTGCAACACGTTGACATTATTTTACAAATGCTGTTGTCTCAAATTTATAATCAAATTTGGTCTTTGTAAAATAAATGTTCTAAGAAAAATATTTGGGCTCTAGTAAGTAACTAGGTAACCTATATGGTATGCAGGAGCATGATATTTTTAAAGTGTGTAATGATTCCACTCAGTTTCTATATTTTGAACTTAATCAAACACCATTAATGAATCATCACTGCCAAAATACATGACAATGATGTGATATTTTATCACACGCACAAAATTAAGCAAAACAACGTGTTTTCAAATCATAATAGAGTTAAGAAACTGTCCTGATTATTTTAATTTCATCTACTGTTGGTGAAATGTAACATTGATATGACTAGTTTTTAAAGTTTGGTCATGATTTTTTTTATATTTTTTGACCCAATAATTTCATCCTTGGAATAATTTTCAGGAAAAATCCTGCCCAAAAATAAAATAAAGCGGACATATGGAAAATGGTCAATGCTTTCTTACATATAATGGAAAGGAGGAAAAAGAAATAGAAATTATGAGTGACTTAGGGAAATGAATAAGTAAGGAACAACAATCTACTGGGATAATATGCATCCTTTTAAAATTTTAATTGCTAAGAAAATGCATCAGTTTGAAAAAAATTATTTCAGAAAGAATACAATTCTATTAATTGTAATTTCAAGGATCTGTCTTCCATTACAGGCCATGCTAAATAAGAAAAATACATGTGGAAATTTTTTTTGTCTCTTCATTTTTGTTTTGCTTATTTGTTAATAATACACATAGATAAAATTTATCTTTAAAATATTATACATGCCTAGGGCTCATCCCTGGAACCTCTTAATTTCAAAAATTAAAGGTTGCATACAAGGATCTGTATTTTTAAAGAGCAGCAACATTTTTTTTTCTTAACATAGAGCTCGGATTAGAGATCAATACATTAGATCGAGTTTTTCAGTGCAGAGATTCATCATTCAATTGTTCAAGTGTGCTTCTATCAGGATGAAAATAGTTAGAACATAGTCTGTGAGCAAAGAATAAAGTAAGACTACAAAGGTAGATGGATACCAAATTGAAGCATGGATTACATGATGTTAAATACACACACACACACACACACACACACACACACACTCACGTTAACAAAATAAAATGAGACTACAAAAGGGAAAAAGGCATATTGACAAAATGAAAACATTTGGTTTGTGAAGTGGAAAATTACTGAATTATAGTTAATTTTTTCCCTTTTTTGATTTTTATGAGAGCTTTTACTATTTTGTGGGGAAAATCTTATTTGTTTTATAGAGAAAGAATCTTCTGTGGATAACAAACCAACATATTTATATCTTCAACTGAAGTGACAAATTTATAAATAACTCATGTGTGGTGTACACGACCCACACTTGAGAAGATAAATTAGAGAACTGCAGTTTCATTAACTGTTTAAGAGAATCAAATAAAAAAACTGAGCATTAACTAAACCAACTCTTACCATATGATCCAGAAATTGTGCTCCTTGTTATTTACCGAAATAAGTTGAAATTTTATTTTCACACAGAAATCTGAACACAGATGTTTACAGCAGTTAAGATGTCTGTGATAGCTAATTTTATGTGTCAACTTGTCAACTTGCCTGGATGCCCAGATATCTGGTTAAGTAATATTGCTAGGTATGTCTCTGAGGGTCTTTCCAGAAGACAGTAGCATTTGAATTAATAGACTAAATGAAGTAAGTTGCCTTCTCCAATGTGAGTGAGTATCATCCAAATTTTTGTGGGCCTAAAATGACAAAAAAAGATGAAAGAAATGAGAATTCACTCTCTGTTCTTGACTTTTTGAGCTGGAACATTGATCTTCTGTGGCCTTTAACTGGATCTTATATAACTAGCACTCTTGGCTCTCAAGACTTTAGACTCAGAAACTCAGACTAGAACAAGTCTACTGGCTTTTCTGGGTCTCTGGCATACAAACATGACATTTCTCAGTCTTTATGACCATGTAAGCAACTTTCTTGTAATAAATCTATATATGTATACAATCTCCGATTGGTTCTGTTTCTCTGGAAAACTTTAACTAATGTAGACTCTATTACTGAGGGCGGTTCTAGAGGGACAGAATTTTAAGAATAAGTTTTCTATATTGGTTCTGGGATTTCGGGAGCTGACTTTCTAATCTGATTAGGTTTGAAGATGTGAAGACTATTTTCAGTAGTAAAAAGAGCATAGATGTTCCATGGCATTAACTGCTGAGAGATATACAAACTATCTACATACAGCATTCTTAGTCAACTACTCATAAGAAGCAAAGAGATGAGTGACTGTGTGTTTAATACTTTTAAGCATTTTTGGAAAACTAACAAATACAATGAGGTTGGCTGATTGCTACTAATGTGACTGAAAAAGCAGTGAAAAAAAAGGATGATCACAGAGATTCAAACTTCTAGCTCAAGTACCATATAAATGACCTGAAAGCTTCCAGGTGTCCACTGAAGGAGACCCTTATCTCCTGTAGCTATAACGTTGAAATTTCTGAAAATCAAACGAAGAATCTCATCCTGTAACTGGCTGAACTACAATGGAAACTGAACTCCAATACTGATTGGGAAAAAATGGGATCCTGTAAATTGGGAGGGTATTGTGTGGGAAAACACTGATGAAGCTGAGAACATCAAACCCCTAAATTCTGAATCTTCTTTGCCAGTGAGAAATGTGTCCTCTACCTGCAGAAAGAGTGACCTCCCATTCCTAGCACAAATATTCTTCCAGCTCCCCACAGTATCAGCCTTTCCATCCTTTCCTTGTCTGAGGAAATGAATCCTGCATTGCCTGAGGAACCCATAATGACCTTCTCTGAGGCAGTTGCCATGCAAGACATTGCTGACTTTCTTCAAAACTTCCCACCAGCCCTCTTTCTTCTAGACCTGTAACTACTCACAAATCTCAGCAGATCTCCAAAGGTAAGGTACAAAGTGCGACCAATGAGGAATTGTCCTACACTCCAAAAGAACTACTTGAGTTTTCTAATTTCTACAAGAAGAAATCCAGGGAACATACATGTAGAAATGGATATTAAGAATATGGGATAATGTAGGAAGCAACATAAAGTTAGATCAGGCCAAATTTAATTATATAAGATCACTAAGCAGAGATTTTGCATTTAATGTTGATGTTTGGGGAAATTAAAAAGGACTCTTAATAGTTTTGTTGGTTGGTTGGCTAAAACATGGACCTCATATTCTGCAGTGAGCAAATTAGAAATGCCAGACCAGCCTTGGTTTAATGTAGAGGAAGGAATTTAAAGGCTTTGGAAGATTCGAATGTTAGATGGGATTTTGTCATTGCAGATCTACTCATTTACACTGGAAGGGTCCAGGAGATGTATCTTTCTCTACTAGTATGAGAACAAAATTTGTGAGGGGAGCCATGGTATTCTTGAAGTATTCTGTGATCCCTCTTTTCTGTAGGCAAGACGTTGGGGTGGGAACTACAGCCACTGAATCAGGAGTCCTAAATGTAATGGAAGTAATTGATTCCAGGGTGGAAGGGACAAAGTGGTGGCCTCAGTCATCAATGGAAAGGTAGCTGTAGTTTCCATAGTGAATGGCAGAGTCAAAGCAGCAATAAGAATAGTCTGGCTCCTACACACCTATTGCATTGGCTAGTTTATCATGGTGTTCCTAGAAGTGAAATAAATATTCCTATTTATTGCTACTAAATTGTTACTTAATCTATATAAGCAGAAACTTTTAGGTGAAAGCAGTAAAGTCTAACCTGAAACATTAAGACAGAGGCACTGCTTATCACCCAGTTTCCAGAGTTGATCCAGTTTACAGACCCAAAGTCTTTCTCGCTCCATCACCCAGGCTGGAGTGCAGTGGCATGATCTCGGCTCACTGAAACTTCTGCCTCCTGGGTTCAAGCAATTCTTCTGCCTCAACCTCCTGAGTATCTGGGATTACAGGCATGTGCCACCATACCCAGTTAATTTTTATATTATCAGTAGAGATGGGTTTCACCATATTGGTCAGGCTGGTCTCAAACTCCTGACCTCAAGTGATCCACCCACCTTCACCTCCCAAAGTGCTGGGCTTACAGGCACGAACCACCATGCCTGGCCCAGATCCAAAGTCTTTTGAACAAAGGGGAGGCCAGGTACACTTGAAGAAGATCCCAGTACACTACCAAAAATTTATATTGGTGATCTTTCTCCCAGATGTCCCCAAAGAGACCTATGACCTTTTATCAGGGTAGCTGTGCACTAGGGGAAAAGGCAATAATCAGACCTTTTGGAGAATACTAGACACTAGCTCTCAACTGACATGAGTTCCAGGAGGCATAAAATGTCACTGTGGTCTAACAGTCATATTATGAGTTATTGAAATCAGGTGATGAAGTTTTAACTCAAGTCTATCTTACGGTAAGTGCAGGAAAAGTCCCTTACTCCACCCTTTGGTTATTTATCCAGACTCAGAATGCACAACTGGAATAGGCATACTCAGTATATGATTCTCTGACATGTGGAGTGGGGGCTATTTGGGTGGGAAAAGTAAGTGGAAGCCATTAGAAATGCCAGTAAAGTGAAAGCAACATTGCATTCCTGTAGGAATTTCAAAGATTAGTCCCACTATCAGGGACTAGAAAGATGCAGGCGTGTTGATCCCCACCCACATCCCCATTTAACTCTCCTATTTGACCTATGCAGAAGAAAGATAGATCTTGGAGACTGGCAGTGAATTATTGTAAGCGTAACTAGGTAGTAGTTCCAATTGCAGTTGGTATATCAGATATAGTTTCATTGCTTGAGCAAATTAACACATCACCTGATGCTTGGTATGGCACTATTAATGTGGCAAATGCCTTTTCTTTCATCCCTGTCAATCAGGCCTACCAGAAGCTGTTTGCTTTTAGCTGACAAGGCCAGCAATACACACACACCGTCCTACCTCAGGAGTATATCATACTTTCCAGCCCTATGTCATAATTTACTTTGCAGAAATCTTGATCACCTTTTTCTTCCCTAAAATGTCACGCATCAATTACATCAATAGTATTAGACTGATTGAACTTAGTGAGCAAGAAGTAACAACTACTCCAGACTTACTGAAAGGCATTTTCATGTCAGAAGGTAGTAAACAAATCTGACAAATATTCGGAGCATTCTACCTAAGTGAAATTTCTAGAGGTCCAGTGGTATATGGCGTGCCAAGATATCTCTTCTAAGGTAAGGAATAAGTTGCTGCCTCTGGCCTCTCCTACAATCCCAAACAAGGCAAAATACCTAATGGTTCTCTTTGGGTTTTGAAGGCACTATATAATTCATTTGGATGTGTTAGTGCTGCCCATTTACTTAGTGACCTGAAAAGCTGCAACTTTTGAGTAGGACCCAGAAAGAAAAGGCTTTGCAACAGGTCTAGGTTGCTGGGCAATCTGCTCTGTCACTTGGGCCATATGATTCAGCAGATTCAATGGTAAATTCAAAGGTAGATTGGGATGCTGTTTGCAGCCTTTGGCAGGAAACCATAGGTAAATCACAGCATAGACTCAAGATTTTAGGACAAAAGTTTGCCATCTTCTCCAAATAAGTACTCTCATTTTGAGAAACAGCTCTTAGCCAGGTACTCGGCATTAGTAGTGACTGAACATATAACCATGGACCACCAAGTTACCATCAACCTGAGCTGCCTATTACGAACTGGATAGGTATCCACAGTAGCACTTCATCATCAAATGGAAGTGCTGTATAAGTAATCAAGCCTGAGGCACAAATAAGTTATGTGAAGAAATAGCCAAATACTCATGATTTCCACTGCTACTACACTGCCTTCTCTCTACCAGCTGCCTACACCTATGTCTTACTTAGAAGTTTCTTAATAGTGACAAGGGAAGAGAAAACTCTGGCCTGGTTTACAGATGGTTCTGTATGATATGCTGACATCACCCAGAATTAGACAGCTGCCAGATTACATCCTCTTTCGGGGACATCCCTGAAGAGCAGTGGTAAGGGAAATCTTCCAAGTGAGCAGAATGAGCAGAACTTTCAGCAGTAAATCTGGTTGTTTTCCTTGCTTAGAAAGAGAAATGGCCAAATGTGTGATTATAAACCTAATACATGATCTGTGGCTAATGGTGTGGCTGGATGGTCAGGGAATTAGAAGAAACATGATAGGAAAATTGGTGACAAGGACATTTGTGGAAGCATATGTGGTTGGACCTTTCTGAATGAGCAAAAAATGAAGATAAATGTGTTGCATGTGATTGCTCACCAAAGAGTGACCTCAACAGAGGAAGATTTTCATAATTAAATGGATAGGATGACCTATTTTGTAGATACCAGTCAGACTATTTCCCCAGCCACTCCTGTCATCACTCAATGGGCTCATGAACAAAGTGGCTATGGTGGTGAGGATGTAGGTCATACATGGTCTCGACAACATGAACTTCTACTCACCAAGGTCAGTCTGGATATGGCCATTGCTGAATGTCTAATCTGCCAGCAGCAGAGATCAGCACTGGTCTCCAATAAGGCACCATTTCCCTCCATGATTAACCCACTCTCTGGTAATAGGTTGATTATGCTGGACTGCTTCCATCATGGGAGGGGCAACATTTAGTTCTTACTGGAATACAGATTTACTCTGGATATAGATTTTTCTTCCTTGCGCTCAACGTTTTTACCTAAATTACCATCGCTGGAATTACAGAATGCCTTATCCACTACATGTTTTCTACACAGTATTGCTTCTGATCAAGAAACTCACTTAACAACAAAAGAAGCAGGACAGTGGGCCTATGCTCATGGAATTCACTGGTCTTACCATGTTCCCCACCACCCTGAAGTGCTGGTTTCTGAGATAATAGTGAATGACCTTTGGATACTCAGTTATAGCACTAGCTAGGTAGCAATACTTGTAAGGCTGGAATGAGGTTCTCTAGAAGACTATGTATTTTCTGAATTAGCATCCAATATATGGTGCAATTCTTCCACAGCCAGGATTCATAGTTCTAGAAATCAAAGGGTGGAAATGAGAGTGGCACCACACACTCTTACTCCTAGTGACCCAGTAACAACATTTTTGCTTCCTGTTTCCATGACCAAATGCCCTCCTGGCCTAGGAGGGAGATTCTACTCTAAATGGAGAAATATTTTCACCAGGGAACAAAACAATGATTGCACTGAAATGCAAGTTAAGACTTATGCCCAGTCACTGGACTCTTCATCTCTGTTAATCAAAAGGCAAAGAAGATAGTTACTGTGCTGGCTGGGGTGATTGACTCTGGCTACCAACGCAGAAATGGACTTCTACTCTGCAACGCAGGCAAGAAAGAACGTGGCTGGAATACAGAAAATCTCTTACAGTGGCTTTAATGTTACCGTATCCAGTGATTAAGGTCAAGGGAAAACTACAGCAACCCAGTTCAGAAAGTTTGGATCACCCCAACAAGTAAAGAACCACAACCAGCTGAGGTGCTTGCTGAAGGTAAAAGGAATACAGAATGGGTGGTGGAAGAAGGTAGTCATAAATACCAGTTGTAGCTATTAGGTCAGTTTCAGAAGTGTAATTTTCATGAGTATTTTCTCCTTATTTTGTTATGTATACATTGTATGTATGTATATAAAAATCTTTGTTTTCTTTTCTCTCATTTCTTTGTCATTCAACATGATATGTTTTGACTTTATGTTGTAGTATTTAAGTACTATTAATTTTATATCAGAATATTTAAGTTATAGGATATTAAAGAGAAGAGTAATCATCACTCAAGGAATTTATCATCTCTTCTGGGGAAGGGTTTAGTACACTTTTGGACAAAAACACGATAGTTGTATTACATTAGGCAGAATTATGACCTCATTCTTGTCTTTATTTGGAGATTATGGTTTAGGGAGTTGCTTTTGGAGTGCCAAGTTGACAAGGAATGGACTCGTGATGGTTAATTTTATGCATCAAGTTGACTAGGACAGACATCTGGTTTAACATTATTTCTCAGTGTGTCTCTGAAAGTGTTTCTGGAAGAAATTAGAATTTGAATCAATGGACTGAATAAAGCAGATTGCCTTTCCCAATGTGGGTGGGCATGATCCACTCTGAGTGCCTGAATAGAACAAAAAAGTAGAGGAGGAAAGATTCCACTCTCTCTTCCTGGCTGTTTGACCTGTCATGTCAGTCTTCTTCTCTCTTTGGACTGAGACTTACATAAGTACTACTTCCTCTCAGGTCTTTGGATTTGAATGGGAATTTACACCATCAGTTCTCCTGATTCTCAGGCCTTCAAATTCAGACTGAAAGCATACCACTGGTTGACCCGGGTCCCTGGCTTGTGGATTGCAAATTATGATTATGGTACTTCTCAGCCTCCATAATCACATAAGCCAATCCCTTATAATAAATCTCTTTATATAATTGTGTGTGGGGATGTGGGGATGTGGGGATGTGGGGATGTGGAGGGGTGGGAGGGTGGGGGGTGTATTTTAATTCTATGAGTTATTTTTCCCTGAAAAACTCTGACGAATACAATGTCCAGTAGGTGAATGGATAAGCTGTGGTACGTCCACAGAATGCAATTATTATACAGTACTAAAAATAAATGAGCTATCAAGTCGTGAAAAGACATGGAAAAACCCTAAATGTATATTACTAAGTAAAATAAACCAATCTTAAAAAAAAAAAAAACTACATACTGTATGATTCCAACTATATGACATTCTGGAAAAGGTAAAACTATGGAGACAGTAAAAAGATCCCCCCTCTAAAATTAAGGGGAAGAAAGGATGAATTGGATTAACACAGATGATTTTTAGGGTAAACTATTCTATATGATACTACAATGGTGGAGGCGTGTCATTATACATTTCTCAATACCCACAGAATGTAGAGTACCTATAGTGAACTCTAATGTAAACCATGGACTTTGGGTAGCAATGATGAGTCAGTGTAGTTATAGGCTCTTCGACTGTAATAGATGCACCCCTGTAGTGTCAAATGTCCATAGTGGGGGAAGTTGTGCATGTACAGGGGCAGGGCTACATGAAAATCTTCTGCTGAATTTTCCTGCGAGGCTAAAATTTCTCTAAAAAATAAAATATTTTTTAAACAAATGAATGTTAGGTTATCTGGGATTCACAATGGAGGTGGTCACATCCTTTGACAATCTTAGTATTCAAGTCGTTGGTCACTTTGACATGATAGTTTGATAACAAAATCAATCTTGTAATATTAATTCTATCAAATTGTTTACTTTTCAGAGAATAGTGAAACGTATCATATCCTCTAAACAAAGTTTGGAGAAGAACAGGGAACTTGAAAATTTAAAATCAATATTAATGACACTGAGCTCACGTTACAGAACATTAGCATATATCTATAGTTTAATAATGTTTGGGCATTTAAACAATTAATTAAATTTTGGCAGTGGAAATTGGATGGAAGAAAGTTTTTTTCAGTAAGAAAAAAGTAACTACATATTTTAATCATCTGAAACTTCTATGGATTTCAATAATTTAATAGATTCATTTAGCTCTAAATGTCTTCAAGCATGTCATAAATCCTCTGAAGTCTCTGCTTTGTAATGTAGCCTGTTAATATTCATTGTAGCCTATCAATATTCATTGTCTAAGATAAGTTCACTTTTGCTATTCTATTAGTATGTCTTGTGATTTATTTCAAAGATAAAATGAATGTCTTAACTTTTCATTCATGACTTTTTAATCCTGATTTTTTAATCAAAATTTGATGGCAATTATTATCTACTACAATGCATTATTTCATCTTCTTACATATTTTCCTTTTACAGTAAATCCAACATCCTGACAACATCATTAAAAATATTTTAACAGTAATTATATTTGGACAGATTCCCTTTTCTGAGCTGTTACTTAATAGTCTCTTAATAATCAACATAGAACATTTTTAGGACAGAAAAGATATAGAAAATATTTTGCTTTGCTTTAGTCAAAAGTGTTGAATTCTCCAGTATTTTCTTTCTTTTATCTCACCCCTCTCATACCCCCGGATGGTGACACAGAATTTTATAGGGTAAACTTATATGTATTACCACGACAAAAATGAAAGGCCAACTATGTATGGTGTGCTTCTGAAAGAGAGCCCTGTTACCCAAAGGTGAGACAGAAGCCTCTTTGATAGGGCATTTACAACTTGAGGCCCAGTAAATATTTAATCCACAAAAAAGTATGACAGGGAACATTATCTGTAAATGAACAGTTCTGCCTCTCTCATCCTTAACTTTATCACCAGTAAAATGAAAACAAAATTATCTGCCTCTAGAATTGCTGTGATGATTAACTTGGAAAATGTAAATAAAAATTCAGCACTTTGGGAGGCAGAGGCAGGAGAATTATTTGAGGCCAGGAGTTCGAGAACAGCCTAGGCAACATAGCAAGATCCCCATCTCTATAGGAAAAAAGAAAATTTCAGCACTAATCATAAATACTTTATAAATGTCAGATACCATAATACTTAATAATTTTAAAATCTCAGAATTATGAGAGAAATATAGGCAGACGAAAGAAGAAGAATACATTGGCTATTTGCCTAACACTTGAATGATAGTAAGAGTTGCGGATGTTTTTAAATATTTTTATCCCAAATTCTTCATTGCATACAAGGGCCTGGTGTGATACCATAAAACATAAAAATAGTAAAGTCCTTTGAAAACTGCACCACAAAGAAAAGAGTCAACAAAATAATTTAAGTAATTTAATCAGATAAGATTCAAGTTTATCCCCAGCTCATTTGTCTTTTATTCTTCATTTCAGTTAGTTACATTTTCACTGGTTATCACCAAGGTTGTGCATGCGCCTTGAAATGTTCACAAAAGGTCCACGATACAGGAGTTTATAATAGGCTATATGTTATATTCAGAATCCCAGGGGAACTAATAGACTCTGGAAATATTGATTAAGCAAGATGTAAAAATCTTATATAGTTTTGGCTACAACAGTTTTAAAGACAAGTACAAGCTTCATTTGCCACAAAACTCACAAAAAGTAATTGATTAAAGAATATCTCTTTTATGCAAAATATACATTTTAGGATATAATTTAATTGATATTCTACTATATACTGACATTGCTCCTTGATCAATGAATAAAAAAATACTCTCATTGCCAGAATTATATTTTTATAATATTTATAATTGAGGTAATAATGATAAAAGACTTAAACTATGAATAATGTTGGTGAGTTTCATTTAAGCTATAACAATTTCCCAGAACTAAACAAATATGTGAATAAACATAGGTCATTTTTGATAAATGAATACTAACAATTTCACAACATAATTGACAAGTTGATTACATCAGTAATTTATAAGAAAATAATACAATCAAGTTCATAGATTCAACCAATGAAGTAGAAATAAGGGCAATTAAGACAGAACTATACTACATCAGTATCACTGCCTTAAGTTAATTCACAGCACAACCTAATGTGGGCCCATGAAGAGTAATTCAAAGAAGTGTAGGCCTTACATGAAACTTCAGAGATGTTGATCATAAATTTGGCTTCTATTGATGAGAAATGGCCAAGACTGTTGACCCATGCACACATGTTGATATTTACAGTTGTTTCATGGACACTGGCCAGTCTACAAGCAGAGCACTCGCATGGGGAGCACCAGATGAGTTCCAGCCACAGTTCTTTTATAAGCTTTAAGTGCCTCATGAAGATGCGGGGATCTCCTCCACGTGCAACCTGGTCACATCAGGGCACATTCAGCAGCAGAAGTCTGTTTCCAGTATAGTCCTTGGTATGGCTAAATTCCACTGTCCCTTTATCAGCAGTCAAAAATCCATGATAAATTCTGTACAACACTGTAGTCAATAACAGCAGCACCAGACAGCATATTAATTCTTTTAACCATAAATTTGTGTATAATTATAATGTTCTATGTGTGGTGTTATCAAAAGAATCACTGTGTCTCTAAGTATCATATATGTACGTCTGGATAAATACATTGTTGTACAAGATCTCCAACATGCAGGTCATGCTCTAGGACTTGGGGATATAGAGTAATACATGTTTCGTGGCCAATAATAAAAGTGACAATTGTCTTCCTAACAAAAAATAAACACGAGAAATAGGAATTAATCAGCAGTCTTGAGGATCCCAAATGCCTTAGTAATATTATTTATCCCTCTATTTATTTTACGGCATTTTTTCTTCCCTCACATGCTCAATACACGAGACACACTATTGCTGTTGAATTCATAGAAATGCATAAATAGACTTTCTTCCACTCAGACTGAATATGACTCCCTAAGGATTTTGTTGGAGTGTAGTAATGAATGCTGGTTGCTAGGTAGTAGAAACTGACACTGCAGCAGGCAACCAAGTGCAATGGTGAAATTGCTGCTTAAACCCTGCTTATCAAAAAGATTCACAGTGCCGATTAACTTAGGTAGTCTACAGGGTATCATTAATTTATACACAAAGCAGAGAGGCTGCTCCAAATAGCCAAAAAAGGTATGGGGTCGGGGTTGGAGGGAGTCAACATTAAAATCATGAACATCTTACAGAGGCATTTCTGTGCTTCATGGAGACAGATGGCATATACAGTAAAGACAGGGAGCTAAGATGGACAGACAGGAACAACATACAGGACAAAACACCTGATTAAATACTGGCTGAAAATCTGATTAATCTATTGATTCAGAAATTTAAGGCTAGTCAAAAAAGTCTTCTGTGAACACCAGTGACTTTTGAAGTTTGCACAAAAAATTAATAAATAAAATAAAATAAGGGGTAAAAAATGACACAAGAGCTTTGGGTGATATTTGGCACTCTGCCTCTGAAAATGATGACAAACCCTGGGGTTTAAAAAAAAAAAAAAAAGTCTAGAACCAAGCAGCAATTTCTGGCTAAACAATGCAAGCCTGGCTGGCAGTTACCTTTCTTTCTCTCATGTTTTGTGCCTTCCCCAAGTCATTAAGTAAGAGATCTGGCCTCGGCTTGCGTGTAACCAGTAATGACAACCTCTTTGCAGTTATCTGCGTGCAAACAACCAGAGACATTCAGAACTCCAATACAGCATTTTTGAAGAAAAGTAAATCAATCAAGAAATTAAACTATTTAAAACATATATTTCTTTCAAATAATAATAAAAAAAAAAAGTCAAGGAGAAACGTGCCCTCCCTGCCCCACAATTCAACATGCAGAACAGTCGACCAATGCTTTCATATCAGCAGGATGGTTCGATGCAAGTACACATATCCTGAGCTATCCATAGTCCCCAAACTCTGCAACATTGCTTTCAGGTGATAGAGACAAGATGGTCCATGCAAATGAGCTGACACAAGTCATGTTGTGTGCAATCAAGATAGGATCCCAGACATCTTCAGAATGGTTTACAGTCACAAGAAATAAAGTTCCAATGAAGTGGTTGGCATTTGGAAGCACACTGTTTTAAATATATCTCCCTGAAGATATGTTTATATATTAGTGCACTGGTCAATATCTGACACTATCTGTCATTTTATTGCAAAAGGAGATCAGGGCAATTAATAGGAGAAATCTTAGCACTACTTTAGACAATCTTTAAAGCCTGGATAAAATTCATTAGCTACCCAAGTGGCATTTCTGACTTCAAATTGTAGTATCATGCAAGATTTATACTGTATTAATGGAGCCTGGAGTAACTCTACATTTAATTATTTCCATTATGGGGTAAACAGTACTTGAATTAATACAATTTAGCCGACTGATGCAGTTTGGTTGTTTGGTTTACAAGATAGATGGGATGGGAGATCGAGAACGCCTCAGAGGACAAGGAGAGTTGTAGGGTGATGTTACTGGAGAGAGCCTCAGAGCATTGCCTGCCAAGCCCGCTATGTTGTTTAAGCTTCGGGATTTTTCATATCCTTTTATGAAAAAATGCACAGACATCAGTTGAATTAAACCAGAATATAGACAGACAAATAATACCATGCAGGGTAATCAAAAGTGCTACTTTCAAGCTCAAAGAAGAATTTGCTTACAAAGAATTTAATATTGAGACAATTTATAACTCTAAAAAAAATGAGGTTCACTGTAGTTGCCATTTTGAAAAGATTAAACCAGCCATCACAAATTATGGTTACAATACTTCAAAATCTATTTTTTCCCAGATTATAGTTAGCGCTAATGTAATTTTGTCATGTAGAATACTAGAACTCATTTAAGAATTAGGCAAAGCAACTTAAGTAAGATATAAGCTTGACTAATATTTTTAAATTTCGGAATGTGTTCTTGAAAAAAAAAAAAAGAAATAAGTAGGCTACTTTTCTCTTTTCATTTTTTACTACCTAAGCTAATAAAGCATACTTAAGTTTAAATGGACAACTCTTTTCCAGCATATTTAATCTTCCAGCTTTATAGGGTTAAAAGATGATTCTTAAATAATGGCATTTGGTGCCATTATCCAGGTGATGTAGGATGGAATGCCCATTTCTAATTCCTTGGGTAAGAAAAGTAAAGGAAAAAAAAAAAAAGAAAATGAATGAAATATAAATTGAGTCATAATTTCAGTGAAATAAGTTTGAATTTGATTACATGATGTTTTCAGCTGATTTCCACCCCCAGCCTTCCCACCCAGAAATTGAGAATAATTTGGTGTTAATTCATCTTTTCTTTCTATTATATCACACCTTGATCTTTTGTTCATGATAGCCATGAAGTTACAGGATAGAAGATGCTCTCATAAACTTTAGCCTTATTCCTTAGCTACTTAAGCAACCCTATCAAAGTCACCTTTGGAAATATTTGTATATTGTAGTATTTTTTATTACAAAATATTAGAGACAGTTAAACGAGGTGGAAAGCACCTAGTATAAGTTTTGAAGTGAAATGTCTTAAAGCAGGGTAACTACTGACTAAAAAAGTAGTCATACTACAAAGATTTGAGATGAATGTTCTGACAGCTTTCTTGAAAAACTGTTATAGAACAGGAAAATGAAATTTTTTTGGCAACCAAAATTGAGCAAGTAGATACAATTCTAGTGGACTACTTGTCTCCCTTACGATATGACTTACTCTTTGGGTTCTAATCAGACCTTGGTGTACTTGATGAGTGTGTGAGAAAAAAAAATGGGTCCATTGTTTTTCTTTATGTACCTTTCAGCTATTCCTCTTTAATTGAATCTTTTCATGGAAATTCCAGAGAAGAAGTCATGGATGACTTTCCTCTTTTCATTGGAAGAGAAAAAGTGGTGTATCTGATTATTTTACGTATGAGAGGCCAGGATAGACAATGGGTGTGGATCGCAGCAATACCCCTCTTATGGGGTAAAGCTGTCTTATGGGGTGAAGCTGGATTGGATAAGGAAAGAAAATGATGAACATTCCCCTCCCCTCACAACATGCACACACATTAACTTTCAGCAGACTAGTTGCTTTCTTTGAGATTTTGTGGATAGAAATTTATACCATCCATTAACTATGACAAATGTTCTCTAGCACATAGTCTCTGCTAATCAAATAATTATGGGCCAATGTTTTGTTAGTCCCTAAATATAAATTTTCACATGCACGGAGGGTTAGTTATTACTGGTCTTCTGAAAAGTTACTGAAAATATAACTTTGGGAATTGTAGAAAAAAATTATCCTGTGCCATTGAAGTTGACTGTATAACCTAAAAATGTAAATTAGACGATAAACATTGATTGGCTTTGATTAAAGGCAAAGTGGTGAATATGCATGAACTAAATGGGCTGTTAATAATTAAACATCATCATACAGATTTACAACTCTGTTCTCTACAATCTCCTTGCTCCTACAGGATCCCCAGAAAGGTAAAATTCTCTTTGGCAGTTTTATAGTGTTCATGCCAGTAATATGTAAAATTTGGTTGCCATTCTAAATGTTATCTTTCTGAATTATAGTTTTACTATAAATATTCTATTCTGTTTATAGGTCCTATATTTTTAATGACTATAATTTCAGTGTCTATTTGAAAAGTCTTCCTTTCTAATTTAGTAACAAGTATTTATTAGTAAAATTATATATTATTCATACAAATATTTTTTTCTTTATTCTACACGTTCATTTATGGTTAAAAAATGTGATAAAATTTTGCTTAATCAAGATTTTAGTGGAATGGCTGAAAATATAATTCATGAGAATAAACACTGCTGAACTGATTTTGAACTAACATCTAGATACACAGCATTCATTTCAAATAATTCTTAAGTGCATGTGCTTATTTGTGGCAATACTGAAACTACCTACTCATGTGCTATTCACGAGCATGTTTTAGTTTATGTAATATGCTTTCCTAAAAGAAAAAACATGCATTCTAAGTATTGAGAGTTTACTCTTTTAGAGAATCCTTAAAGATTTCTTAATATATGCCCAATTACATTCATATTTTAGCTAGAAAATAATTCAGTGGGAATCCAGTAATTTATTTTCACTTATAGAGAGAAGAATTTTTAAATATTAAAATCAAATCAGCAGAGATACCAACTTGAGGGATAAATGAAAGGATTATATAGAAAATAAATGAATAGACGTAACAGCAGAAATATATAACCTACATAAAGGGAAACAGGAAACGAAATGAATAAATTTGTGATAGATATGATAAGATAACCAACTGAAAAGATTAAGTGAAGTTAGCCAAAAGTACTACCATACTTAGCAGGAAAAAACATATAGCTATAAACTACTTAAGCAAGAATGAAAAAGAGTTGATTATGATAAGAAATGACAAACAGTAAAAAGCTCATGAATAAATTTTCAAAGATGTTCTCACTAACAAAAATAATTTGTATTTGTGAAATAAGATTGCATGTATACATTTTACATGCAAACTAAATATCTTATTAATTGCTTTGCTTGCAAAACTTTGCAATATTTTAGTAAAATTTTGTATTTAGATAGTGCTTTATAATTTGCAAAGCCTTTTCTTGTTCATGATTTTCTTTGTCAGTTTAAAACTCAAAATATTGTCTAACATAGAAGAAAAACATTCTAGAGAGTTCTTTAAACACATAATCTTAGTATAAATATTGCATGTGATAATCTCATTGAATGCTGCTCTAAAATGTAAGTAAATTTAACATGTATATACATTGCGTACAGTGATTTAAGATATTCAATGCACTTAGAACAGCATGTTCTATATAAAATATTAGTTTGATATGATGATTATTATTTAACATATGTACATATATTTTGCTCAAATACTATGATAGTGTATTCACTGTCTTCCAAATATGTTTAAAGATTTTTCTAGCACATATTTAATGTAGAACAGTAAACAACCAAATAAATCTATTGAGAGGATTGAAATACATTTTGGTGCAAGAAATAGATGCAAACAATGGAAGTAATTGGAATGGAGAAGTATTTAAAATATTATTCATGGAAGGAACAAGAGTCCTTTGTCTTCTCTTTTAAGTCTCAAAGGCATAGAAGCAAAGAAGAAAAATATGAAATGATCAAAAGAAATTAAGAGAAGTACAATATGGGCAATAAAATCTTTCAAAGAAAAAAAGAATCACAAAATAAATATTTCAGCCTTAAATGGTAAATAATTCAATAGGGAGAAACTCCGATGAATAGCAACTAAGCACAGTATTATTTAAATGCAGTTGTGCTAATATGAAAGTTTTAAAGTGGATTTTTATTCAAATTCAGTCAATTACCATAAGACATTATTAGAGTTCTTTCCCTATTCTATCAACAAACAGAGGAAAAATTACTGTGGCAATAAAGCAACTGGAATTGTCAAAGTAGAAGCTAATAATAAAGCATACCACTTTTGACAAAAGTGGGTTATCATCATCACAAGACTATTCTTAAAGGGGAGGAAAAGATCCCAATTGTCCTAAGGTTGTAAAGTTTACCAAAAGGGAATAAAAACTTTTTCAGGAATAGTTTAGACAGTGGTACAATCAAGGAAAAAGGACCCACATGATAAGTGGGAGCTTCAGTATTCTATTATACTCTTTTAACAAAGATGTTCATTCCATAATTTTGATTCATTCAACCAAGATTTATTATCTTCTAGGTGTCAGGCACAGTTCATGTCTGTTGAAAAATAGTAATAAACAGATATTTTTATTATTGGTCATGAAGAAAAATTCTGTAAGTGCATTTTGTGATTACACAAGTAGGCTTTGAAGTGAGTAGACATACTGTTCCATATGACTGAGGATCTTGGGCCTTTGCAACCTTGAGACCCTCAGATAAACTACTGGCAAAAATTACCCATGTACTGGATAAGAGACATTAGAGCATGTTTCATGCTTTACTTTGAGGAAAAAAAAAAAAAAAAACTTATAATTGTTTTATAGTCATGAATTACTCATCAAATATGTGCACAGAGCCAATTAGTGAGTTTTATTTGTTGTAGTGAAAAAGATAACTTTTAATGACTGCTGAGTACATTATATTAAAGTAATTGGATAAGTGATTTAATATTTACATATTCCATTCCAATTCTGCCCGTAGACAAATGGCAAACCAGAGGATAGAGAAAAAGGGATGAGATGCCTTTCAGATATGACAATCACATAGGTTATTATGTATTTTAACAAGTTTCTAAGGAGAGAAGATGTAATGGAGAGAGGAAAAGAGCACCGCACGCAGTCTTTCCTAGAAAATGATGAATGAGCATTTTACATTACTCCATGTATTTACAACAGTTTATTGCTAAGTCACCTGTTATGATCTGATTAAATGCATGCCTACCTTTCCTGATCCCTCCATCAGAAGCACACGTGTAATCACCTGTCGTCAGTAGGAAACATGTTTCCCCTCTTCTGTTTTTGTCTCTGGTACTAGAGCGTCTGATGGGGAGCCTTTCTGGGGGTGATAGTGGCGGCTCACTTCCTGTACTGTCGTCACCTGATAACACTGGTCACAGCACCATGCCCATTGACAGACAGTGATGAATGAGGAAATGAGACAGTACAAAGAGTTTACACAGAATGCTGGTAGTCCAGTCACTCGATATACAAAACACAAGAATCACATCACAATAAGAAAAAGAATTTTATCACTCTTCACGAAAATTACATGGAGCAAAATGGAAATGTATTGAAAAGAGTAGAAATGTTCTTTGGGAGATTTTAATTCCAGTTTGGATTTTATCTCATAAGAAATTGCCTTTAATACAACTAATATGAACTCAAAGTAAGTGTTATAATGAAAAAGCACATAGATTATTGTCTTACAATTTTTGACATGTTATCTATTTACTCTGAATAGGAATATTTTAAAATGGAACCTATTTAAGAAAATCTCTTAAGTACATTTTGCCTTTGTGGTTATTTAAAAGACATGCTTTTACTAATTTCTGAAGGTATTGTGTCCCAAACTCTTAATAAAAATTATTNAACTAATATGAACTCAAAGTAAGTGTTATAATGAAAAAGCACATAGATTATTGTCTTACAATTTTGACATGTTATCTATTTACTCTGAATAGGAATATTTTAAAATGGAACCTATTTAAGAAAATCTCTTAAGTACATTTTGCCTTTGTGGTTATTTAAAAGACATGCTTTTACTAATTTCTGAAGGTATTGTGTCCCAAACTCTTAATAAAAATTATTCCAAAAGCACACAGACTCCGTGTCCAGGTACTCTATTTGGAAGCGGCAAAATATTTTTAAGCATGCAGTGGAACAAGGCCAACTTCTCCAAATGTCCTTCAAATGAGTATCTGTTTACTTCTGTATCTTTGCCAAAGACTTTCACATCCTATTAGCCTAGATACTAGCTTGTTATTTCAGTGTTTACCTGGGATGATAGTGCCCTTCTTAAGGGCTCTTTTCCCATGCCCTTCTTAAGGGCTCTGCATAGATACTTGAGAATAGTTTGATGACAGCAGCAACACCAACTAAACTCTACCTTTCATAAATACATTCTTAACAGTTTTTAGATATATGTTAGCAGAATTTGCATAGCCATCTACTAAATAAGCATAAGGACTGTGAATGAAACTTATAAACACAAACTTCAGGTCCAGTCACATTGTTTTTTCCATTTACCTCATTAAAATTTCTAGAAGCTAAGGAGGGACCTATGAAAATGATGCCTCCTTTTTTGTTAGTTTGTTTGCTTTCTTAGTTGATGTTTCTTCTAAATTATGAAAAACTATTCACATAAAATCATCATGTCATTTTTCTATAAGAAAAAATAAAATATATCTAAGTTATGGGGAATCGATAAACCCTAAACTTTCGTAGTAGGGTAAAAGCTAATTAAATTGTTTAATCTGCAAAATATTTTACCTGTACCAGACAGTAGACAAGAGGTGACACTACTATGACTTT
The DNA here is from genome assembly GCF_001698545.2 of Rhinopithecus bieti. Lineage (NCBI taxonomy): Eukaryota > Metazoa > Chordata > Mammalia > Primates > Cercopithecidae > Rhinopithecus > Rhinopithecus bieti. Next base: position 168,954 of record NW_016810849.1, read on the forward strand.
GGCAGCTGAATGTCAATTTCTAGTCAATCAACTCTACATTGTCTACAGCAATGGGGAGGAGCAGAGATTCAGCTAATCTCAAGCAGTAAATCATTCAAAATTCAGTTCTGAGAGAGAGCAGAACCCAATACATTGTGTCTAAAAAGGAATTCCACTGAGAAATTCAACTTTGCCATTGAGTGGCCAAAGCAGAACATCTATTCCTTGAAAAATGTAGGGTTAATTATATTACATGTCATCGACCCTCATCAAAGGGGTTATAATGAGATACCCTACTTAATTTAAGAACAATGAAAATTTTATCAATCCTCCAGGATATTACTAGGGAAGAGCTTTGTTATCAAAAAGTTATCTTCCATATCACCTGTTTGGAGTTTAGGCCTTTGAAATGTAAGCATCCATTCTTCTTAAATAACTGCTTCTTGTGAATTAGGTTGAGATGCATGGCACCATGTGGCAGAGGTAAAACTGAGACAAACACACCAAGCCAAACGATATGGAGATCAACATTTTGAGGATGAAAGGTGAAAAATGGTCAATATCATACCATCACATCGTGCAGGGAAACAAAGAAACATTGGCACAAAAGCAACAAACAGGCAAAAGAAAATATTGGCACCATCAGCAAAGGGCATTCCCACTAAAGCAGGAAAACTCTATAGACCAGCTATGCAGTATTCTACTTGGGGTTCATTTAGAAAATGCTACCGTCTAGCTATCTGTAAGCCTGACGCAAACACATATTTTGTGAAGGGGTTAGGGCTGAAAACTCATGAACATGTGCATAAAATGAGAATGACTGCCTTCTGTCTAAGGAACATACTGGTCTATAAAGCATTTAATAACATGCATTTGAAGTCCTGCCTTACCTGATCTGTTATGTTCCAGAAGTCGATTGTCTTTGCCCAGACACGTGTCACTCTGTGTACTATTGCAGGCCATATTTAATTCTGTCTTGCAAAAAGTAGGTGAGCTTGCCTGAGGAGCAGGAGGGATGTGCTTCTTTCTTTTCCTTGGAAGTTTCTGCTTTGCCATTGCCAAGGAGTAGTACATTCCAAAATTGTTGACAATGACAGGCACTGGCATGGCTATTGTCAGCACTCCAGCCAGAGCACACAGGGCTCCCACCAGCATGCCTGACCATGTTTGGGGGTACATATCTCCATAACCCAGGGTAGTCATGGTCACTACAGCCCACCAGAACCCAATAGGAATGTTTTTGAACTGTGTGTGTTCACTAGCTGAAGGGTCGTTAGGTTGAGCTCCCACTCTCTCGGCATAGTAGATCATGGTAGCAAATATCAAAACTCCTAGAGCCAGGAAAATTATCAGCAGCAAAAATTCATTAGTACTAGCTCGAAGAGTATGTCCAAGCACCCTCAGACCTACAAAATGGCGGGTGAGCTTGAAAATTCTCAGGATCCTCACAAACCTTACCACCCTGAGGAAGCCAAGTACATCTTTAGCAGCTTTGGATGACAGCCCACTGAGTCCCACCTCTAAGTAGAAAGGTAGGATGGCCACAAAGTCAATGATATTCAAGAGATTTTTGATGAATTCAAGTTTATTGGGTGAAAAAACAATACGGACTAAAAATTCAAAAGTAAACCACACCACACACACTCCTTCTACATACGTCAAGGCAGGATCCGTTTCAATTTCATACTGTAGAACAACACTTGTGCCATTGATGACTGGTTCTGTCTTGTTTTTAACAATATTGAAAGCTTCATGTGTTTCCAGGCAAAAAGTTGTAATTGAAACCAGGATGAAGAATAAAGAAGCAAAAGCAATAAACTGTAGAAGAAAAAGAAATAAAAAAAAAAACCACAGTGATCTGAATCATAATACATGTTGATTCAAATCTAAAAGCAATAATCCCTGTAAATAAGAAGGAACAACAATATATTTAGAGGTTTCACTTGGATATGACCTAAGAAAAAGAAGATACATGTATGTAACATTAATTAGAGTGTATGGGTAATGTATTTCAGGTTCTGTTTTCAACTCATAGATACAAAGTTTTGCTTTATGTTGGAATATAATGTATTGAGTTTTTTTGTGTAAGAAAATATAACCTGTAAAGAGAACACGAAAACCACTGCAAAGGAATTGCAATTGAAAACACACCAAAACAAAAGAGAAATTTAGACAACAGTTTATGATCCTAGAAATCTTTACTCATAAGATCAAGTTTTAAACCTTTAAATATTAGGTGCATGACACACTGATAGAAATTTGGAAACTACCCAAATTTAGCTGTAGATTTATATTCATATATATAATGTTCTGGATATCATACGGTATCAGCATGAGAAAAACAATCTTTGCAATACATGCTGCCATGTAAATTACATCAACTTCAGGTGGAGACTTGTCCAAAAGTGCAAATCTAGGGAGGAAGAATAAATAAGACTGAAAGGAGAAAAACCCAGCAAAGTAGCAATTTAAATGAAAATGTCTTCCTCTCTTGAAAATGGATCTCAAAGTATTAGAGTAACATACTATAAAGTTGAAAGGGTTTCCTTAAAGTCAATTCATTTCTTCAGCCAATAATACATGACTACACACACACACCTACCAACACAGAATAATAAGAAAAACACCCATATAGTTCTTAGTAGTACCATATACTGTTGAAAGTAATTTACATCATTAACTCACATCAATCCTCATAACAGCACTACTCCTACTCCATTTTACAGTACAGGGATATCAGGGCAGAAAGTTTAAACTACTTTTCCATGGTCATAAACTACAAAATGATAAGCCTGAGTCACTCACCTGACAAGTTTAGCTCCAGATTCTCTTCCCCTCACTTACCAAACTCTCAAATGCTGAATACAAATGTGCTGAAAACCATTTATTTAGGCTGGGATCACATACTTTGTAATATTAAAGATCTGAAAATTTGAAATCCAGTTGTTTGAATGAATGACGCTGTTGCAGTCAGCAGCGCTAGAGATCACTAGCACCCTGTGATAACACCTCAGGTTTAGCATGCTAACTGAACACCAATAGACTCTTCCTTAAATGTCTAAACAAGAGTCATTCAGGAGAAGGAAGCTGTCAGTCAAGTGGAGGGAGGTTCTTACTTGAAAATTATAATAGAGTGTATCCAAAATCCAAAGTTGCCCATAACATCTAGTCCTCAAGCATGCCATTGGGAAGAGCTGAGACAGTTCAAGAAGAGATTGAAACCGCCACCCTTTTTACCTGGTTGAGTTTTAATCCACCAAAATGTAAAGGGTATACAAAAGGTCTAAAATATCTTAGGACTGCATCTATCTGCCCTAAAGAGCCACCTCAAATTATGCAACTTCTACAGTGTGCCAGTTAGTACATCAGCTGTATAGTATTCTAAGGCAGGTCATTTTCACAGCTTTGACTCGCTCTCTCATGAACATTTTCCAACTGCTCTAAGTTTTGGCAATGTGATCTGACCATTAGCTTTCCCAGACGTTTTATGAGATAATAGCATTCTTTTGTCATTCAGTTTTCGTTTTGTATAAGCAAATGTACTATTCTTTTTTTAATCAATCATTTGTAGTAACAGTATCATTAAGATCCTATGTACACATTCAAAGATAACCTTTCAGAGGCAGAATCAGTTATCCTCGATTCATAAATTACTTATTAATCTAATCCCAATTTTATTTATAGATTTAGGCATCATGTTTGTTTCTTATTCCACCTAAAATCTTTTGTCATTAGAGTCCTGCCAATATGTACCTACTGACTCCCACCCCTCAACTATACTTTTCACCATCCCTACCTTAGACTCAAGCATTTCAGATATTTATAGACTCAAAAGAATCTTCCTAAAGCCTTAATAGCTCACTACCTCCTTAGTAATGAGATGTTCGTGGGTGTGGGTGTGTGTATTTGTGTGTATTTTGACAAAATTTTGGTTTCTATGCAAATTCTTGCGCATAAATAAAACATGTGAACAGCCGATAAACGGTTCTAAGACACAAAACTTTGAAAACCAAAAATTGCTTGTCATTTGGTATTTGTATTTATTTTTATTGGCAATATTTAAAGAACCACATCAAGATTTTGTATTTATATTATTCTACTTTGCTATTTTTAACTCTGTATATCTTTAGTTTTAAGTACTTTGCAAATTTGCCAGTGTCATACCAAAGTTGATTCCATTTTCAAATATTCTTTTTATTTCCCTATTATAGTAATATTTTACTATAATATATTTCATAATTTGTATAATCAATTAT